>NC_051312.1:155977131-156320375 GCF_015220235.1 Choloepus didactylus | reverse complement strand
CCTCACTGGGTTCTCCATCTGTGCGAGGGGTGAGGGTCTTTGAGGAAAAAGCTGTGCATCCAGTGTGGGAGGACGGAAACCAGGATTCAGAGCTCAGAGCACAGGGCAGAGGCAAGGCCAGGGCTGGGCACAGGAACCCCCACTGCTGAGGGATATCCTGGCCCCTCTGGTGGGTTCCAGGCACAGTGGTGGCCTGATGGGTGGGGCAGGCTGTGCTCTCCTGTGTCTGCCTCCCACCAGAGCTCCTGGCCCATCCAGTCTTGGCTGGATGTGGCCCCAGGCCTTAGGCTCCCATGAGGTTGAGGGGACCTCCACTACATGCTGCAGTCCCTCTGCCCCTTTCCCAGGGGTCGGCTGATGAGGAGCGAGGGGCAAGGGGAACCAACAAGATCTCTGGCACCTCCTGCCTTGTGTTCATTCCTGTACAAGCCAGGATGTCAGCTTATGTCTTGCAGATGGAGATGAGGGGACCCAGGTCCTCTGAGCATCTGGAAGAAAAGAGAAGGGCTCGGCAGGGAGGAGGTGGAAGAAGGTGGGGGCATTGGGGGGTAGGGCCAACCCAAGCCCCCTATCTGCAGATGCCCTCTTGGAAAACCTCAATGCAAGACATTTTCAGTGCTAGCACCTTATGGAATTTTGCACATTTATGGAGAGCAATAATGCTGTATACCACGTTTTTTTTTAATTAGCCAGTTAATAGCTTTTTAAAAATGTAAACATTACTACTTGTAACTTTTTTCCTAGTCATATTTAAAAAAGTAGAAAATTGAGCTACTATTTGATTTTTCTCAAAGATGTCTGTTAAATCTGTTTGATTTTATATGAGATTTTCTTTTTTATAGTGTAAAATCTACATTGTTGGGAATGCAGCTGAAGTTCCCAAATACTTAAGAGTTTATCAGACATCTCTAATTGGGTCAGATCCGATTGATACAGTTTTCAAAATATTGCAGACTGTCAACTGTGTAACATGAGATTATGGGGAGGAAATCCTACATCCAAAGTGCTCTACCAATGTGTGTGTACATGTTTGTGTATGTGTGTGTATGATTATGTGCATGCATATATGTGTGCATGTGTCTATTCATGCACGTTTGCATGCACGTGTGTGTAGGCATGCATGTGCTTGCTTGCCTGTGTCTGCTTGTATGTCTGTGCACTTGTGCATGTGTATGTGATTGTCAGAGAGCTACTAAAGACCGCTTGCTTTATTTATTCAATTTTATTGAGATGTATTCACATACCATAAAATCATGCAATCATCCAAACTGTACAATCAGTTGTTCACAGTACCATGATATAATTGTGCATTCATCACCCCAATCTATTTTTTGAACATTGTCCTTGAACCAGCAAAAGCAAAATAAGAATAAAAAATAAAAGAACACCCAAAACACACCCCCACTCTATTTTTCATTTGGTTTTTGTTCCCATTTTTCTACTACTACATCCATACACTGGATAAAGGGAGTGTGATCCACAAGGCTTTCACCATCACATTGTCACCTCTTATATGCTACATTGCTATAAAATCATCTTCAAGAGTCAAGGCTACTGGGTTGCAATTTGATAGTTTCAGGTATTTACTTTTAGCTATTCCACTGCACTGAAACCTAAAAAGCATTATCTATATAGTGCATAACAGTGCTCACTAGAGTGACATCTCAAATCCATTTGAAATATCTCAGCCACTGAAACTTTATTTCATTTTATTTCTCATCCCCCTGTTGGTCAAGAAGATGTTCTCAGTCCCACAATGTCAAAGAACACCTGTTTTTTAACCCTGTTGTGTAGTTCCCGTGTCCTGCCTTGACCATCTGATGGGTTGATTACCTGGCCCTTTATACTTAACTAAATAAGACCCTAAGAAAATTCAAAAAAAAAAAAATAGTCTACAGGATTTTAAAATGTGATTTGCTATTCAAGAACATCTCTTTTGAAGGAATTGAGTGAGGAACTGCAAACCTTGAGGGTTCACCTCATCAAAGTTGTGAAAATAAATTAAGCTGAGGAGAAAAAATAACCACAAAGCACTAAGTACCAGGATTTTAGAAATGCTTATGACCAGCATCCCCGGGCAGTTCTTGCCCCTCTGTGACAGCTGACTTCCTCAGTCCACTCCTGGGCTGGGGCCTGGGAGGGGAGGGCATTGGCAGGGAATGGGTCTGGGTGGGTGTCCCGAATGCCCAGACTCTGCCGCTCCATAACCTCCCCTCTTGGGTTCAAGAGTGCTGCCCCCTCCCTGAAGCCCATCACCCCATGGCTTTTCCCTGGTCCCCTGGGGGTAGGGGCACCTTCCAGGGCCTGCCAGTCACCAAATGGATAGGCTCTGGTGAAGACGTTCCCACCGACAACCCCGGGGCTGGGGTCAGGTGCTCGCCTGACATCCACTATCAGGCACCTTTTCCCTGTCCTGCCCCAGGTCCCGTCTCAGCCCCTGGCTGCTGTGAGGGGCTCCCCAGACCCTCATCACCATGCAGTCTCCAGCACTCAGTGTGGCCAGGGCCCCAGCCAGTGATCTGACAGACACCCATGCCCACCCAGGGCCATCCCACTGGGCATCCCAAAGAAGGTGGGTGCAGCCAGCCACAGCCAGGCAGAGTCTTTGCTGCATGTTCCATGTTCAAATTCCTGTGTCCTTGACAGCACGAGGCTGCCATCCTGATGTCCCAAAAGAGGGTGGTCTCCACATCCAAGACATGCATTGCACAGAGCTGGTCCTGCTTCTACCTGGTTGGTGGGGGCAGGAGAGACCCAGGAGGCCCCTGCCTGGCCACCAGTCTCATTGCTTTCTGAGGTCGGGCTCTGCTCTGGGGTCTGGGAAGTATGTTTGTCACACCCCAGCTGGCCATCAAGACCAGCTTCCTGGCAGCTCCTGGTGGTGGCCCTTGCACCCCGACCTCACATGCATCCTCATCAGCCTTGGACCTGGTGCCACTCCTGCATGCCACTCCTGCCTCCTCAAGCCTCAATGCACCAAGGGCCCATGGGTGAGGCTGGGGGTGAGCATCCTAGCAGGGCATCAGGACTATCCCTCCCTTGGTGAAGAAGTGGATCGACAGCCCAGGACTCCATAGCCTCATCTTCCTGGCACCCCAGTTGGACTACCTCCTAGATGCTCCTGCCTTTGCTTCCCCTCTCTGAGGGCCTCCCCCCAGTGCCAAGAGTAGATGGGGGCTTCTGGCTGAGTTAAAAACCATGGCCCTCCTTCCCTGATGGCTGCCAAGATCTGGGCACAGGGAAACATTCAGATGCTCAAAGGATGTCTTTCCTATGCAGTGCAATGGGAGGGGGAGAGAGGGACCCCAGGTACTGAACTGACTCGCCTTGGCCCAGAGGTCTCTGTCTGGACCCACTACACCATGAGGCCAAATCCCCCAGGCCTCTTGTCTGGGATCCCAGTGCTTGCCTTCCTCACAGATGTGGGCAGAGCCAGGGAGGACCTGGCAGGAGGGTTTTGGACATGGCTTTGATTGGGCTGCAGCTTAGCCATGATGGTGCTGCCTGGTAATGTCCAGCCCAGCCCACAGCAAACAGCAGGATGGCGGGGGGCATCTGGTCATAAGGAAGAAGAAACGCCTATGTGTTCATTCCCCTCCTTGCTGTCCAGCCCAGCCATGTTGGGGTGGGTGGGCTGGGCCCCCGACTGTGCTGGACACCAGGGAGCCCCAGAGGTGGGACATAAGGCTGGGCAGCACCTTGGCTATTGGGGTGCGTCCCTCCTGCATCCTGACCTTCACCCTTGATGGGGGGATGGGGACTTCTGTGGTTCATTTCTGGGGCAGTGGGAAGTGGCTGGATAGCAGAGGAGGTGCAGCCCCTAGAAGTCCACGCCCAGGGAGGCCAACCAGAGAGCCACAGTGGAGAAGGGGGCATGGGGAGCCCAGGCAGTGAAGCTAATATCCATGCTGTTGTTAACCAGATGGCCATAGACACAGCTCCCTGGGGCTTCAGTTCACATGGGGCAGCAGGGAGGCTTCACCCCACGCCTCCCTCTCTCTCACCCCCTCCTATCTCCCTGTCCACCTTCTCCTTCCCTCTCTGCCAGGCTCCCTCTTCTCCCTCCCCTCTCACCTCCTTTGTCTTCTGCAATCCCACCTCCCTCCTTTCCCACCTTCCCACTTGTCTCCCTACCCTCCTCACTCCCTCCCTCACTCCAGTTCTCCCATCCCTCCTCCCTACATCTGTCTCCCTCCCTCCCTCCCTCTCTTCCTCCCTTCTGTCCCCCCCACCCTTCAGCAGGCACTGAGGCATTCCATGAGTATACTCAGAGCCTCACAGTGTTCCATATATGGCCTGACTTCCAGGCTTACATCATGTGGCCATCCTGTCTGAGGCCACCTGTGTGCAGGCTCCTTCAAAGTGACCTCCCACACAGGAATGCTGAGAGACACCCCTGGCTGGTTTTGTGCAGACCCAGGGATGGAATCTCTGGCCTCTAAGTGGTGGTTGTGTGGAGGAATGAACCATAATATATACTTTGTTCTCTACATGTTGCTGACCCCTGAGAGTATTTCTTTAACAGATATGTTGTGGTGAGAGTGGGGGATCAGTGGATCTGAGATCAGTGGGAGCAGGATCAGTAGGTGTGGGATCAGTGGGAGTGGGATCAGTGGAAACAGGATCAGTGGAAGCAGGATCAGTGGGAGTGGGGTCAGTGGTCCATCTCGAGGCCCAGGCTTCTGTGAAGACCCCTGGGAGCCAGTCCCAGCAGGCCAACTACAGAGCCCTCCTGCCCCAGGGCTGCTGCTTGCCTCCTCACATCCCCTTCTGCAGGACAGCAGCTTTGGCATCTGAAGAGGAAGCCTGACATTCCATAAGGATCCACCAGGGAAGGGTGCCCAATCAACAAATGTGATTATGTGCAAAGTCATGTCTTCAGCAGGCACTGAGGCACTGAGGCATTCCATGAGTATACCCAGAGCCTCACAGTGTTTCTGGAAGTCACAGGCCACATGCACATAATCACAATATATGATGGCTGTGGCCTATTAGCACTGAGTGTCCTTAGAGAAACAGTAAATCTGTCAATAGGTTTTAATTTATACACAGAAGATGCATCAACTCTTTTGTCATTCTGAGTAAATCACGGGGTGCAGCAGGTGTTTGAGCAACTCACTGTCTCCACTCGCTCTTGGAGGGCATCCGTCAGGTCCTCGAGGCACCGGCTGCGAAAGGGAGGTTCAGTGGCTATAAGGGAGGTTCTTCTGGGTGGGCTGTGGAGATGCCTACAGACCCGGGGGCAGGGCTGGCACTGGATCCTGAGGTTTCTGCAGCCTGTCTGCCTCCCATCCCTGAGCTGTGGGAATCTCAGCCCACATGGGGATCCCTAGTGAAAGAAGGTGGTGTGGGGGTAGGCTGCAAGACAGTGGAACATCAGGAGAAGGTAGCCCAGGAGAGGCTGAGCCTGAGGGGCTCAGAAGGGAGGTGCAGTTGGTGGGACCTGCTGGGTGGAGGAGATGGAGGAGCTGAGGGAGGGTGTGGGGCCTGGGGAGAGGAAAAGCATTGCCAGCCTCTGGGTATGGGCTAGGAAGGGGGCCCCGGTGGTATGGAGGGGGCAGGGGAGGGGAACTGGGCAGGGAGGCTGAGGATGCCGGTGACCTTGACCAAGGAGAGGATGGAGGGAGGGGAAGCAGAGAGACAGGCAGGAGGGGGCGCGACCAGGCAGCAGCTCCTACTTAACATTTGAGATGCCCTGGTACTGCAGAGGGAGGCTTGGAGTTAGGGCACAGATAAGGCAGCCACACACTGTGTTCCCTGTCCCACTGGGCTCCTCCTTTAACCCATCTCAGCCAGGGACCCCTCCCTCCAGAGCCCCCTTTCCCCAAGTACTCCCCTCCAGCTCCTTACCGGGTTCCCTTCCCTCCACCCCCACCCACACACATCTGGGCCCAACTCTCCCCACTCCAGGAACCTCACCACCCCTCCTCCAGGGCCACACACTGCCCCAGGTTCCTCCTTCAGAACATTTACCTGTGGGTCTTGAATTGTGAGGCCCGCCCCCATCTATCCGGGCCCCAGTTCCGTGCCAGCTCTGGGACTCCCAAGCATGCCTCATCCAGGGGAGGGAGATATGGAAGGCTTGGCCAGGGATGACACCAGTGCCTCTGGTGGCTTCCCTGCCATGGGGGCGCAGCACTGAGACCCGTGGGCACAAGTGAGAGAGAACCCGCAAACCCCTCGGACCCACACAAGGGCCCCACAGAGCCACCCTTCAAACAGCAGGGCCCTACCGGGACTCCAGAGATCACGCACCGACAGGAAACGGGACTCCACAGGGAGGCCAAAGCCTCCACGCTGTGGTGAGAGGCCACCACCCGGGGTCTGCAGCCGCTGTGGGACAGGGTCGCCTGACAGGCCTCACGGGTCCACACTCTGTAGCCTGGCGCCCCACCCATCCCGCAAGGCCGCCATCAAGGTGTCAATACTCACGCCTCCTAGAGCCCGACCGCACTGCGGGGCTGTCTACATTTCAAGTCTCTTACTCGCACGTGCGGGGAAGCAGGCCGTGGCCCCACGAAGCCCCGGGGCTTCTCCCTGCTCTGCTGGCGTCTGACAGGTGGATCCGGGCCATAGCCTCAAGACCCAGCGCTTCCTGGAGGTGTTGCCAGGACCCCGAGGGGGTTTCCTCTTACCTGTGACTTCTCCAGGACCAGAGCCGTCTAGATGCAGGAGGTGATTTCTGAGTGAATGAATGAACGAATGTGTGAACCAAATGCAGGAGAATCTGGACCTAGGGTGTGGGTGCAACAGGAGCAGAAGATGGGGAGAAGGGCATCCTGCACCATCAGGCAACGAGGCTGTGCAGGAATCATGGGACTGAACCAGGCCTAAATCCCAGTCCAGGCCCTCCCTGGGGTGCCAGCCTCCTGATGAGGCTCTTTCCTCCTCAGAAAAGTGCTGTCCAGGGCGCGGAGAACGTGCTTGCAACTCACTGTGGCACGAGCGCCAGCGGGGACGTCCAGGGCAGGAGTTGAGCCAGATATAGTTGAACCCAGACTTCCTGCAAAACTGCTCTGCCCTCGGGACCACCTGGGCTCCGGCCGGGGGCTGGGGAAGGGGCGTCGGCTCTTCTTTCTGGCAAAAGTGCGGGAAGCAGGAGGCTCTGCTGGAGAAAGAGCAGGCTCAGCCCTGCTGGCAGCACCACCGTCACCGGGAGGCACAGCCCAAGGGGGATACGGACTTTACCCACTTTAGTAAGGCCTGTTGGTTTCCTGCCCCCCAAGTGGTGTCTGGGGCCTTCCACCTGGACCCGTTCCCTGGCCGGACCTCTTGAGTGATTCTACAGAGGCTGGCATGCTAGGAATTTTTAAACCAGTCTTAGTGAGAAGTCCTTCACTTAACACACAATCCACATGTTTAAAGTGTTCCAGCCAATGTTTTTTAAGATATTCACAGAGTTGTACAATCATGGCAACAATCTAGGTTTGGAACACATTCATCACTTGATAAAGAAGCCCCAGTTCTTTAGCAGTCACCTGCATTCCCCCTCACCTTCCACCCCTGGAAGCCACTAATCCACTTTCTGTCTTTGTGGATTTGCCTATTCTGGACATTTCATATAATGGAATCATAAAAATTGTAGTCTTCTGTGATTGATTTCCTTTACTTAGCATAATTCTTTTTCAGGATTCGTCCATGTAGTAGCACATATCAGAACTTCATTCCTTCTTAGGGCTAAATAACATTCCATTGTATGGATAGATTACATCATATTCATCCCTTCACCAGTTGATGGATATTTGTTTTTTTTTCACTTTTTAGCCACTATGACTATGCTGCTATGAACGTTTGTATACCATTTTTGGGCATTTCTCTTAGGTATATAACCTAAGTGGAATTGCAAGGTATATGGTGACTCTGTTTAATATTTTGAGATGTTTCTCGAAGTGACTGCACCATTTTATATCCCTACCAGCATTGCATAAGGATTCAAATTTCCCCACATCTTCACCAACACTTGTTATTTTCTGTCATTTTTATTACAGCCATCCTAGTGTGTGTGTGATGGTATCTCATGGTGGCTTTGAATTGCATTTCCTTAATGACTAATGATGTTGAGCATTTTTTCCTATGTCCACTGGCCATTTGTATATCTTCTTTGGGGATTTTGCTTATTTTTCACTGTGCTATTTGTCATTTTATTATTGAGTTGTAAAAGTTCATTTTACAGTCTAGATACAAATCCCTTATCACATACATATTTTGGAAATATTTTCTTCCATTGTGTGGATTTTTTTCATCTTGATGGTATCATTTGCAGAACAAAAGTTTTTAAGCTTGATGATGTCATTTACCTGTTGGTGTCCTATCCAAGGAACCACTGGCGAACCCAACAACACAATATTTATACCTATAGTTCTTCCAAGAGTTTAGCTCTTACCTTTGGTCTGCTTTGATTTAATTTTGGTCTTTGATCCATTTTGAGTTAATCTTTGTATATAGTGTGAGGTAGGGGTCCAACTTCTTTCTTTTCATATGGATTTCCATTTCTCCCAGAATCATTTAGTGGGAAGACCATTGAGTGGTCTTGGCACACTTATGCGAAATCAATTGGCTGTAAATGTAAAGATTTATTTCTGGACTTTGAATCTGCATTCTTTGATCTCTTTGTGCCAATGCCACACTGTCTTTACTGTAACTTTGTAAAAGTTTTGAAATTCGTAAGTGTGAGTCCTCCAACTTTGTTTTTCAATATTGTTTTGGCCATTCTGAGTTCCTTGAATTTCCATATGAAGTTTAGGGTATAAATTATATAAATTGCTGCAAAGAAATTAGTTGACATTTCTATAGGGATTATGTTGGATTTGTAGATCAGTTTAGGGAGTATTACTATCTTAAAATATTGTCTTCTGATCCATGAACTTGGGATACCTTTCCATTTACTCAGGTCTTTTAAAAAAATTTTTCAATGTTATTTTATTCTTTTGATGTTATTGTAAATGAACTTCTTTTCTTAAATTTCATTTTCATATTGTTCATTTAGAGCCTATAAAAACACTTGATATTTTAATGTAGTGATTCTGTACTCTGTAACCTTGCTGAGCTTGTTTATTAGTTCTAATAATTTTTAGTGATTTCCTTAGGATTTTCTATAATAAAATCATGTCATTTACAAATAGAGATAGTTTTACTTCTTCCTTTCCAATCTAGATGTACTTTATATCTTTTTCTTGCCTAGTTCTCTGGCAAGAACATTCAGTTCAACCATGAAAATAAATGATGTGAGCAGACATCCTTGTCTTTTTCCTGCTCTTAAGGGAAAGTCATTCAGTCTCCCACCATCAAGGATGTTGTGGAGTGTTCCCTCCTTTCCTATATTTTTGGAAGAGTTTCTGAGGGATTTGTATGAATTCTTCTATTTTTTATTTTGAAATGAATTCAAAGTTATAGGAACAGTTGCAAAAACAATAATAACCCCATACAAAGAATTCCATCATACCCTAACCCCCCTCCACCGATAGCTCAATCCACCAGCTTTAACCTGCTGTCACTTTGCTATTTCTTTCCCTCCCTCCCTCCCTATCATCCAACATCTATTGCTCTGTCTTCTGAACATATGAAAGCTAGCTGCACACATCCTTGAACATACACTATAATTCACCTATACACTTCCCATGAACAAGAACATTCTTTTATGCAATCCCATTAAGTGCAGCTAAGAAGTACAAGAGATTCAACAATGATACAAAGCTTACATTCTATATTTCCATTTCCTTATGTCTCAACTGTGTCCCTTTGAGCCACCTGCCCTCTATCCTCCAAACCCATCCAAGTTCATCCATGGCATTCAATTGTCATCTATTTAGACTTTTTTTTTTCAGTTGTGGAAACATATATACAGCCTAAATCTTCCCATTCCACCCCCTCCCTAGCATTCCATTAGTGGGATTAATCACATTTAGAATGTTGTAATGCTCTTTCCCACCATCCATTACTAGAAATTTCCCTTCACCTCAAACTGCAACCCTATGCTCATTTCTTAACTCCCCATTACCCCTTCCCCCATTTCTCTTAACCCAAATTCTACTTTTCATCTCTATGGTTATATTCTCTGATAATTTCTTTGTGTTTACTGTGGGGCTTAAAATTAACCTCTTAAATCCATATCAAACTTGTTTTTCTTTGATACCATCTTCACTTCAATAGGACACATAAACTGTGTTCCTATACTCCTCCATTCCCCCAGCTTTATACAGTTGTTTAAAATTACATATTTTACATTGAGTTCAAAACCACTGATTTGTCATTAGAGTTTGTGTATTTTATATCATGTAGGAAGTAAATAGTGGAGTTACAGTTCAAAAATTATTGACTTCTATTTGTATTCCATTATGGTTGGAGAATGTGCTTTGAGTATATTCATTTTTTTTTTTTTTTAATTTCTTGAGGCTTGTTTTATGTCCCAGCTTAGGGTTCCTTCTGGAGAAAGATCCATGATCACTAGAGAAAAATGAGTGTCCTGGTGATTTGGGTTGTAAGGTTCTATATAAGTCTGTTAAAATTCTCTATATCTCTTTCTTTGTTTCTCTGTTGGTAGAGCTCCTTTCAGTATCTGAAGTAGGGCAGGTCTTTTATTGGCAAACTCTCTCAGCATTTGTTTGTCTGTGAAAAATGTAAGCTCTCCCTCAAATTTGAAGGAGAGTTTTGCTGGATCAAGTATTCTTGGTTGGAAATTTTTCTCTCTCAGGATTTTAAATATGTCATGCCACTGCCTTCTTGCCTCCATGGTGGCCACTGAGTAGTCACAACTTAGTCTTATGTTGTTTCCTTTGTATGTGGTAAATTGCCTTTCTCTTGCTGCTTTCAGCACTTGCTCCTTCTCTTCAGTATTTGACAGTGTGATCAGAATATGTCTCAGAGTGGGTTTATTTGTATATATTCTATTTGGAGTTTGCTGGGCATTTATGCTTTGTGTATTTACATTGTGTATAAGGTTGGGAAAGTTTTCCCCAACAATTTCTTTGAATACACTTTCTAGATCTTTACCCTTCTCTTCCCCTTCTGGGACACCAATGAATCCTAAGTTTGGACGTTTTATTTTATCTATTGTATCCCTGAGATCCATTTCAATTGTTTTGATTTTTTTCTCCATTCTTTCTTTTGTTCTTTCATTTTTTGTTCTGTGGACTTCTAGGACACTGAGACATTGTTCAGCTTCCTCTAGTCTTGTGTCTTTTTAATTTGGCCAACAGTTATTTTTATTTCCATAAGATCTTCTATTTTTTTTATTTACTCTTGCAATGTCTTCTTTATGTTCTTCTAGGGTCTTCTTTATGTCACTTATATCTTGCGCCATGGTCTTCTTGATGCCCTTTAAATCCTTTGCCATGTTTTTATTCCTCGATTGTAGTTCTTTGATTAATTGTGTGAGGTACTGTGTCTCTTCTGATATCTTGATTTGTGTGTTTGGAGTTGGATTCTCCTTATCATCTGGTTTTGTCATATGCATTAAGATTTTCTGTTGTTTTTGGCCTCTTGGCATTTGCTTTGCTTGATAGGGTTCTTTCAAGTTGTAAAAAAAAACCTATCTAATTTTTCAGAAACACAGTTTGGTGGCATACACTTTCTCTAACTAACCAGCAGATGGCGTCTGTGAGTCACCTATACCCCTCAAGTCAGTTCTCAACCTTGCCCCCGTGGTGTCTGGGGAAATGATTCTTGTGGGGTTCAGTTGGAGAACTCAGTTTGGGTGTATTGCTGGAGCTGTCTGCCCTGAATATGGGGCATGTGTACAGATGGCCGGAGAGGAAGGGCAGCTTTAATATTCAAATCCCCCAGGTTCCTGGGAATTCAAGGCTGCTGCAAGAGTCTAAGCCTTCATTTCATTTCAGCCCCAGACCCTCTCTCTCACTGTCCCACATACCACCAGACTTGGTGTAGTGTCCCTGGGTTTTCCGAGTGGGTCCCCCCACCCAGCCACTATCCTCCAGGACCTCTGCTGAGGGAATGCCATGCTATGTCACCAGTGCATGCCATCCCTCAAGGGAAGCCCCGGGCCACCTTGCCGTGCCGAGGCACTTTCAGCCTGATGCAAAAATGGCTGAACAGGGCATCTCACCACCCCTCCTTTCACAGTTCTTCCTTCCCAGCTCTGGGACCACTGGCAGGGATCTGAGCTGTGGGCATGGCCCCAGGCAGGAGTTTATCTAGCCCTCTGGGGAGCCAGCTGCTTGCCACCGGGTTTCTTTCTGCTTCTGGCTCTCCCCTCCATTCCCCTGGCCCTGAGGGTATCTGCAGAGGGCTATCTTCCAGGCCAGACACCGAGAAGCTGGCCCAGCCCCCTCTTGCTGTGTTTTACTGTGTGGTTCCCAGTATCACAACTGCAGCTGCTCCTGGGTTTTCCCTTTTTTTTTTTTTTTTTTAAAGAGCCAGTTGGTCTTCAAATGCCAAACCCTGGCTTCCCCAGACTGCTGAATGGCTGCGGGTCCTCCAGCCAGCTTACTCACTCGTTTCAGAATGCAGACTCCCAGTTTCACCAAGTATACGGCCCCTGTGGAACTAGCAGACCTCATCCAGCTGGTACATTGCTGTAACTGGTATTCTGGGTCACTTTCTGGTTTTTATCTTGTGTTTTTCACAGAGGTGTGTTTTTTTGCCCTGTCTTACCTAGCCACCATCTTAGCTTCTCTGTCTGTATAAATTCTTCTTTACATGTTTAGTGGAATTTGCCACTGGATCCATCTAGGCTTGAGCTTTTCTATATGGACATTATAAAAAATTATGATTTCAATCTCTTCACTTGTTATAGGTCCATTCAGATTTCCTGTTTCTATTTCTCCTTGAACCAGTTTTCATATTATGTCTCTCTAGAAATTTGTCCATTTCATCTAGGTTATCTAATTTGTTGGTATACAATTGTTCAGAGCAGTTCCATATAATTCTTTTTTCCAAAGGTTGGTTGGGATGTCCCTTCTTACATTCCTGATTTCACTAATTTAAGTCTTCTCTCTTTTTTTCCTTGTTAGTCCAGTTAAAGCTTTACCAATTTTGTTGACAAATTTAAAAAGAGACACTTTTTCAGGATTGATTTTCTGTATTGTTTCCCTATTTTCACTTTCATCTATTTCCACTCTAATCCTTTGTATTCATGTTTTGACTTTATTGGCTTGGGGGGGGCGGTGGACACTATGAGTGGGCCAAGCCCCTAGCCTGTATTGTCTTCCCCTGCCATGTTCTCCTTTGTGTCCAGGTGGCCTGAGGTCAGGTGGGGCCATGGAGGCAGAAGCTTCCCTGAGGCTGTTATAGAGAGGCCTCAGGAGGAGCAGAGGGGCTTGGACTCAGCGGGAACTGAGCTCCAGGCTCTGCCCAGCCACAGCCTGGCAGTTTGTTATGGAGGGGCTGGAGCATCACTGCATCAAGGTTTACTTTTCTCTCTGTGAAAAGGGCAGGTGCCACATCCAGGGTAGGGCAAGGGGATGACCCCTTCCCAAAATATACAGCTTCCTTGAACTCAGAGAGGATGCTTCAGAGACCCCACAGTGTCTCCCAGGCCTCTGGAGAGTTCCATCCCCATGGCCCTAGGCAGAATTTCATGCTGGGCATGGGGGGATAGACAGGGTGAACTGTAAACAGGCAGCCTTAGCAGCCACCAGTCCCCTCCCTATGCAGAGCTTCAGTGGGGCTGGACATCAGTTTCAGTCCTTGAAGCTCACACTGTCTGCCTAGCCCCAGGGACTGCCATTTCAAACCCTGATTTCCCAGCCTGAGTGTTGAGACCTCTGTGAGCCTTGGTGGATGGAACTGGAGGTGGACTGAGCTCTCCCTGGTGGAGCAGTTTGTATCTGGGTGGGCTGGCAGATCAGCTATGCACCTTTCTGGGTCACCTCAAGTAGTCTTGGGAGCTGGTACTTCTGATCTCCTTGGGTGGGTTTGCTTTGCACAATGCAAGACAGAGGCAGGTATCTGGTACCTGTCAGAGTGGCTGGGGCCACAGCTGAGGTCTCCCCACCCTCACCATAACCTTAGGATCCTGCACCCCTCAAACCCTCAGCTGGGTCCTGCGCAGCCCATCTGCCCTCTAGGGGTTGCTGCACCTGTAGCCTCTTGCCCAGGAACCCCTTCCTTCCCCCATAACTGTCTTCACATGGACAGTCCCATCTCAGCCTCCATGTTGGGCCTCAGGGCCCAGGTGTCCCTGCAGACAAGGTCCCAGAGTATGGCTCAGCTGCTGGCCACCACCACCCACCCACACTGTGGTATTTCTTGCCACTCCAACTTGGTGGACCTGCCTGCTCTCTCCCACCCTGCAGTGACCACCTCAGGCATGGCTCCTCCTCCCTCTAAGAGATTTAGGCAGAAGGTGTCACACAACCTGCTGTGAAGGTGAAGAGATGGCCAGTCCAAAGTACCATGTCCAAAAAACAAAGGCCCATAGATGTCAATGCCTGGAACCAGGTGAGAATGACAGCCTGGACATCTGGCAAATGCTTTTGGCACCTCCCCATGCTACTGACTTTCTGGGCCTTGGGGCTGCAGCAATGAAGGGACCCCCATCCTCACAGCCTTCTGGCCCAGGGGAGCTCCAACAGCAGCAAACCCATGGTGGGTGAGGTGGGCAGCATTGCATCCAGGGGTACCTCAGGATGGCTTCTCTGGTGATAGGACAACTTGGAACACACCATGTGAGGAGGGGGTGTGACTGAATCTGAGAGAAGAGAGTTCCCTGGGAAGGGGCAGGCTGGGCTGGCTGTGGGTGGGCAGCTGAGGCAGCCACGCAGAAGGGCCTGGTGCTGAGTTTAAAGCAATGCTGTTGCCATCTCAATGCGGTTGGTGATTTTTGAACAGGAGCCCCATCTCATTTTGTACTGGGACCCTGCAGTTCATAGCTGGGCCTAGGTGGAGAGGGCAGGAGGTGCAAATGTCCTGGGGCAGGGTTGTACTTGGCATATCCAAGGATAGTCCAGAGTTGGGGTGGCCAGAGTCCAGTGGGTGAGGGTGAGTGGCTGGAGTTGAGGTCACAGGTGGTGGTGGGGGCAGCACCCTAAAAACTCATGGGTCCTTCTGAACCAGCCAGGCATCCAGGGTGGTCTGGAACAGGGTGAGACCATCTAATTTGGGCTACAGCAGAGTCACTGTGGAGCTGTAAGGAGCATGGCTTGAGTGGGGATAGGGAGGAGGGAGGCTGAGTGGAGGTGACTGCAACACTGGGGGGAGAAGTTGGGCTAGGGTGAGGCGTGGGTGAGGGAGCTGGGGAGTGCCAGGGATGAGGAGCATCCCAGCAGAGACCCACACCAGAGCATGTGGCCAATGAGGAAGCATATAAGGGAGTTTGCTCCAGGTTCTGGGGTCTCACACATGGAGAGGTGGTCACAAGGGTGAACTATTAAAGTCTCAGAGGAGATGGCAAAGGTCTGAGAGGCTCCTGGAGGCAAGAGGAGAAGCTTCTAGAAGGAGGGTCACTGAAGGAAATCAGAGGCTGGGTGACCTGGAGACTGCAGGGAACCTGACAAAGGTGTTGTCTTGGTACATGGTAGGCAGGAAGGGCTGACTGGGGATGTGGCTCCTTAGGGGTTCCCTTTGGGGAGTTAGATGGCAATACAGAAATGGGGCAGAAGCTGGCAGAGGGTTTTGGAAGGAGCAGTTGCAGCATGTCTTCAGGGTTGTGGGAGACATGAGAGAGGGGAGATTTGCTGGCTGGCCCTCTGGCAGCCAGGAGAAGGGGGTCCCATGGAGAAGGTGGGGGTAGGAGGCTTTGCTGGGGGATTCCTGGGGGAAGGGCAGTGCCTTGGTCCTGAGGTAGGGGTGGGATGAATAGGGAAAGGGAAATGCTCTCTCAAGAGCCTGGGACCCCTGAGATCCCACTCCTGGCCCATCCTCCCCACCCCAGGAGACAGGGCCCTCTGTCAATTGGTGGGATACTTACAATTATGGTATCTCACCATCTGCATCCATCTGGATTCCTGCCCACCTGCCCTGGGCTCTGGGGTATAAGTGGCTTTCTGGCCACACCCTGTCTGGCCACACTCTGTTGATGATAATATTTTCCTAACAGACCCCCTTGCAGCAGATTGAGGACAATTGTGCCCAGTCCATTCCAAAGAAAAATTAAAACCTCAGATTGAAGCAGTGGTGGAAACACTGCTGGTGGGTAATGGATGCCAAGAGCTGCAGGTGAGTCCATAGGAGCTGTGAGGGCTCTGGGGGCTGCAGGGACTGTGGAGGCTGTGGGGGCTGAGGGGAGTGGGAGGCTGGGGATGGTGGCAGCAGCAGGGGCTCTGGGGGCTGTGTGACTGGGAGTGCTGTCACATGGTGCAGCACAGACTCCAGCAAATGACACCACAACCATGGATGTCCCTCAAGTCCATGAACATTCATGAAACTACCTTTGCTCCATCTTTGTCCCAGCACTCAGCTATGAAAAGGAAATGCCTTTGGAAATAGTGGCTTTATTTTCAGTGACTGACATGCCATGTGTCCCCAAGAATATAGGATGGGGACACAGGGGGCAGAGGGGAAGACTTGTCCTGACAGATGCAGGGACAGACCATGTTTATGCTCACCCCATCAGGCAAGCTCACTGTCCTGGGATTTGGGTCCACCCATAGGACCCCACAGTCCCTTGGACCAGCTCAGTCTTTGTGGGGAGTTACAGGGGCACACAGCCCAGAGTCCTGGGAGCTGGTCTTTTGGGGTGGGGATTTGGGGCCTGTGTCCTAAACAGTTAGACCCACCATGCAGCTTGGAGAGGGGAGATGGAACAAAGCAAACAAAATGACAGAAAGTGGTTGTCTACCTGTCCCGAGGCCAGAAATCTGAAGTTAAGGTATTGGACCATGCTCCCCTTGGAGCCCATTGGGAAGAATCTGTTCCCACATTTCCTGGTTGCTGGTGGAGGCAGCATCCTTGGGCTTCAATCTCTGCCTTTGTCATCACAGGTATGCTTCTCTCCCTGTCTGTGTCAAAATTCCTTTTCCCACAAGGGCCCAGTTGTATCAGATCAGGGTGCATCCTCCTCCAGGATGGCCTGGCTTTAACTTGCCTGTTCTTCTGTGATGACCTTATTTCCAAATAAGGTCAGATTCTCAGGTACTGGGGGCTTGGGACAGGAACGTGCCATTTGGGAGGATGCAGTTTGACCCATAAAAGATGGGGCTAGGTGGTGGAGTGGAGGGGTCTCTGCATTTCAGGCCCCCACCACCTGGGTCAGGAGTGGAGCTGGAGGTGCTCTCCCAAATCTCCTGCTCTTTTCTGGGGGGGGGGGGGTCTGTGCCCACAGCAACCCAGCTAAGAGGGGGAGGATGCTCCCATCCCTGCCACCTCCTGGCCCACCTGGCAGCTCCTCCCTGCTCCTGGCCACATGAGAAATCAGGCTGTGAATGATGGAGTTCAGCTTGGCTCACTCTGGATAGATTCCCATGAGTTAACTGAAAATAAAATGCATGCTCTCCTTTTGATGAGAAAAGGCAGATTTAGCTGGAACTCATCAGCAGTGGCTAAAGAGGACTTGGCTACCATGGAAGGAACATAGTAGTTTGAAGGCACTTGAAAAATATGGAAACTCACCCCCAACAATGAGCACTATGATGCATCAACAACCAAGGTTCAAGTTAGAACAGGGGCCAGGAGGCACTGAAAGTCCAGTACCACGAGAAACACGAGTTTCACTTTTATCACTGTCTTAATTGAATCATGTTATGGACCATGTGTGTTTTCACATTTATACAGCCTCTCCCCAGAAAGTTACTCAGAAAGCTGGGAGCTGGAGACCATGGGAGGCTGACCAGGATGGGGTGAGGGAAGACTGCAGCCCTGAAAGGTCCTGCATGAACCCCTGTGATGGTTAGGTTCATGTGTCAACTTGGCCAGGTGATAGTACCCAGCTGTCTGCTCAAGCAAACACTGGCCTAACAATTGCTGTGAGGACTTTGTGGCTGGTTAATAAACCAACAGGCTGGTTTATTAAATCATCAGTCTATTGACTGCAGCTGTGACTGATGACTCACCAAAGGGCGTGTCTTCCACAATGAGAGAATGCAATTGGCTGGATTTAATTCAATTAGTCAGTTGAAGACTTATAAGAGAGACAGTTAGAGGAACTTCACTTCTTCTTCGGCTGCCCAGTGAAGTGTTTCCTGAGGAGTTCGTCAAAGTTGCCGGTTCGTTTCCTGAGTTCATTGGACATCTTCCTTGGAGTTGACAGTTTGCTGACTGCTCTACAGAATTTGGACTCATGCATACCCACAGTTGTGTGAGTCACTTTTACAAATCTGATAGAGACACCTCTCATTGATTCTGTTTCCCTAGAGAACCCTAACTAATACACCCTCCTTTGCCCATCTCTCTGCCCCCAGAGATAGGCCTGATCCACTTTCCACAGAGGGGTCTCTCAGAAGCAAACTCAGCCCCAATTTGGCAATGGCTCTTTGTACTGTGGGGTGTTGTAGGTCTGTCAACCTACCCCCAGGCATCGTCTGGAGATGTTATCCTTTTTACTTGGACAAAATGCCTGTCAGAGACTGCACATTAGAACAACGGTCCCAGACAGCCTCTGAAGTTAGCCACCCATCATCCTGTAATATTGCCACAAAATTAGCAGCTTTGAAAAATACATATTCATTATCCCAGTCTCCTTTGGTTTCTCTGGGTCTGCATAGCTTAGCTGAGTCCCCTGCTAAAGTCCCTCAGCCTGAAATCAAGTGTAGGCCAGGGTGTGTCCTCCCTGGAGGCCTGGCTGGGGAAGAATCCACTTCTAAATCCACTCTGTGGTTGGACTGGGGGCTTCCCTGACCCCTCCTTCCTCCCACTACTGAGTGATGGGCTTCTGCTCCATGCACCACAGCTCCTTGTAACACTGTGACAGGCACAGGATGGTACCCATTTGTGTGTCTGTGGCTCCTCTAGGCTGTGAGCTTCCTGAATGTAGGGTGGTGCCCCACTCAACACTGTCCCTTGAACCTGGCAGAGAGGCTGCATGGAGAAAATTTGTGTGAAAGAAGGATAGAAAAACACAAGGAGGAATGAGGTAAGTACCACAAGGACAGGCTATCACCCAAGGGGTTCTTGGATGGAGGAGCTGAGTCTGGGTAAGAGGAAGGGTTCAGATGTGCATGGAGTGGGGTGAGGTGTTTGGTCCAGGAGTTGTGTACAGAACCCAGTCCAGTAATGAGACTTATTCAATAAAAGTTTCAGCTTCAGAGATCCCATGGGGGAAGCAAGCCTTCAGGGTCTGGAATACAGACTTCAGGCAAGATCTCCCTGAGAGAGACCATAATTTTTAGGACAATTGAAATACTGGATCAGCACAGTGCAGCTTGTAGAGAGAGACATGCCTTTGTTGGAGTTTGGAGTCCTGGTAGGGTTGAACAGCCATTAAATATGGCAGGGATGTATGGAAGCTT
Organism: Choloepus didactylus; assembly: GCF_015220235.1. Classification (NCBI taxonomy): domain Eukaryota; kingdom Metazoa; phylum Chordata; class Mammalia; order Pilosa; family Megalonychidae; genus Choloepus; species Choloepus didactylus. Next base: position 156,301,035 of record NC_051312.1, on the reverse strand, counting down.
ATATTCACCCATCCATCCATGTATCCACCCATCCACCAACCCATCCATCTGTCCAAATAACCATCTATCCATCCATCCATCCATCCATTCATCCACCCATCCATCATCCACCCTCCAATCCAGTCAACCCACACACTGGTGCCCTTGGAATGACCTTCTGGAAACAGATCTGATGACATTCCTCCTGGCTTAGGCCCTCTTAAGCCCCTCTGCCCTGGGATCAGACGATTCCCTCACTTGATGCAGCCTCCTCGCTCATCCTGCCCCAGCCCCTCCTGCCAGTCTTCCCATCTGGGCCTTTCTCTTCACTCTGAGCTGGCCAGGGGCCAGGGGCTAGGGACTGGGATACCTATTAGATGCACAGTGTCAGGGAAAGAGGCACATTGGGGGGTCATGGAGGGCAAATGAAAGATAATCCTACCTCACCTGAAAAAGTCATATTGGGGTGCATCCCTCTTGGGCAGGGCCCAGGTGGAGGCTCTTGATGTTTTAAATAAATGATTGATTTATCCATACATCATCCATCCATTTATCAACCCATGTATCTATCCATCATTCCATTCACCCATCATCAACCCATCCATCCATCCATCCACCCATCCATCCATTCATCCACCCACCCATCCATCCATTCATCCATCCATCATCCATCTAACCATTCATCATCCATCCATCCATCAACCACCCATCAGCATCCTGCAGATGTTCACTGTGGCTCAGGCACTTGGCTAGTAAGGTGTGGAATCCACAGGCTTTACCATGGGAAGTGGGGTTTTGGGGCTCTAACCTGGCACAATTCTAGAGAGATGAAGTGGGGAAATGAAGGGTGAAGGTTTTGGAACAGTGCTAAAGGATGTGGATTTTTGATCTCAGCTGACCTAACTGGGATCCTGGGCCCTATATGGGAATTAACCACAGAAATGAAAAGATTTCAGAGAATTCTGAACTGAGCTGCCTTCAGTGAGCTCCATGTGTGATCACAGGAAAGGGTACCTACTTCTCCTGACCCCTCCCTTCTCTCCTTTCCTTTTCTTCTAGAAGTGTGCCTCTGGCTGAGGGACCCAAGAGAAGAAGGGACAATCCTTGGCCTCTGGGAGATCAGTATCTGCACCTTCTGCAAGGCACAGTTTCATTTTTGCCCCACACTTCCCCTGACAATTCCAGTCACAGAGCTATCTTTCCATCCTCTGTGTCCCTAAGACCTGAGTGGTCTGAGTGCCAACGTCACAGAGAGATGCTTTTCCTGGGAGTGGCTCCCATATCCCAGCACTGTCCTCCCATCTCACATACCCCCACTCTTCACAGGCCTGCTTCCAGGGCCCTTTGCTTACCTAAACCTCATGCCAGTCTCCAATGCCCCAGCTGGTGGGTAGGGAGGCAGTGGCTGAGAAAGAGTCTCAGGTCAGAGCAGATGTGTGGGTGTACAGGGAGGGCAAGTGTCTTGGCATCCACACAGTGCAGGGTGAGTGCATGGGATGGGGATGCACAGAGGGCTGGGGCCAGACCCCAAAGGCTCTGAGTGTCCCCAAGCAGCAGGGATCATGCCTGTTTGCCAACCTGGGAGAGTGGTCAGCTTGGAACGCTACCACCTCCAGAACTGCCTGCAAACCTCCCTGTGATGGTTGGGTTCATGTGTCAACTTGGCTAGGTGGCCTAGCTGTCTGGTCAAGCGGGCACTGGCCTGACGATTGCTGTGAGGCTATTTGAGGCTGGTTAATGAACCAACGGGCTGGTTTGTCGGATCATCAGTCAGTTGACTGCAGCTGACTGATGACTCATCAAGGGGCGTGCTTCCACAGTGAGAGAATGCAATTGGCTGGATTTGGTCCGGGTGATCAGTTGGAGTTTTATAAGCCGGACGGTTAGAGAACCTTCACTTCTTCTTCAGCTGTGTGTAGTTGGTGTTGCCCGCCCTGTATGTGGGGCGTGTTTCTGGGCAGTCAGGGAGGGGGGGTGGCTCTAACAATCAAATCTCCCTGGTGATCCTAGAGTTTTAAAGCTGCTGCAATAGTCTAATCCTTCAGTTCAGTCCTGCCACAGTTTGTCTCTGCCACTGACCCCCAAGTCCTTGGTATTGGCGTATGGCTCCTGAGACTTGCAAGTGGTCCCTCTTCCAGGCCGTGCACCCCCTGGTCCTCTGTTGAGGGATGACTGTGCTATGTCACAGGTGAGTGCCATCCCCCCAGGGCGGTTCTGGGCTGCTGGGCTGTGTAGGGAGGCTCCCAGTCTGCTGAAATGATGGCTGAGTGGGGTTATGCATGGGCTCAGCAACATGGACTTCCACTCACCAAGGCTGACCTGGCCACAGCCACTGCTGAGTGTCCAATTTGCCAGCAGCAGAGACCCACACTCAGTCCCCGATATGGCACCATTCCTCGGGGTGATCAGCCTGCTACCTGGTGGCAGGTTGATTACATCGGACCACTTCCATCATGGAAAGGGCAGCGATTTGTTCTTACTGGAATAGACACATACTCCGGATATGGGTTTGCCTTCCCTGCACGACATGCTTCTGCCAAAAATTTACACTGTTAATCTTCCTCCCAGCCTTCCCCAGGGGGACCTACGGCCTTTTACCAGGGTGACTGTGCATTGGGGAAAAGGAAATGATCAGATATTTCGTGGATTATTAGACACTGGGTCAGAAGTGACATTAATTCCCAGAGACCCAAAACGTCACTCTGGTCCACCAGTCAGAGTTGGGGCTTATGGAGGTCAGATGATTGATGGAGTTTTAGCCCAGGTCCGTCTCACAGTGGGTCCAGTGGGTCCCCGGACCCATTCTGTGGTTATTTCCCCAGTGCCGGAATGCATAATTGGAATAGACATACTCAGCAACTGGCAGAATCCTCACATTGGTTCCCTGACTCCTGGAGTGAGGGCTATTATGGTGGGAAAGGCCAAGTGGAAGCCACTAGAGCTGCCTCTGCCTAGCAAAGTAGTGAACCAGAAGCAATACCGGATTCCTGGAGGGATTGCAGAGATTAATGCCACTCTTAAGGACTTGAAGGATGCAGGGGTGGTGATTCCCACCACATCCCCATTCAACTCTCCTATTTGGCCTGTGCAGAAAACAGATGGGTCTTGGAGGATGACTGTGGATTATCGTAAGCTTAACCAGGTGGTGACTCCAATTGCAGCTGCTGTCCCAGATGTGGTATCATTGCTTGAGCAAATCAACACATCCCCTGGTACCTGGTATGCAGCTATTGATCTGACAAATGCTTTTTTCTCAATTGCTGTCAGCAAGGACCACCAGAAACAGTTTGCATTTAGCTGGCAAGGCCAGCAGTTTACATTCACCGTGCTACCTCAGGGTTATATCAACTCTCCAGCCCTATGTCATAATATTGTCCGCAGGGATCTTGATCATTTCTCCCTCCCACAAGACATCACACTGGTCCATTATATTGATGATATCATGTTGATTGGACCTAGTGAGCAAGAAGTAGCAACTACTCTAGATTTGTTGGTAAGGTATTTGCGTGGCAGAGGATGGGAGATAAATCCAACAAAAATACAAGGCCCTTCCACCTCAGTAAAATTTCTAGGTGTTCAGTGGTGTGGGGCCTGTCGAGATATTCCTTCTAAGGTGAAGGATAAGCTGCTGCATCTGGCCCCTCCTACAACCAAAAAAGAGGCACAACGTTTAGTTGGCCTCTTTGGGTTTTGGAGACAACATATTCCTCATTTAGGTGTGCTCCTCCGGCCCATTTACCGAGTGACTAGAAAAGCTTCTAGTTTTGAGTGGGGACCGGAGCAAGATGAGGCTCTGCAACAGGTCCAGGCTGCTGTGCAAGCTGCTCTGCCACTTGGACCATATGATCCAGCTGATCCAATGGTGCTGGAAGTGTCAGTGGCAAATAGAGATGCTGTTTGGAGCCTTTGGCAGGCTCCTATAGGAGAATCACAACGCAGGCCCTTAGGATTTTGGAGTAAAGCTTTACCATCCTCTGCAGACAACTACTCTCCATTTGAGAAACAACTGTTGGCCTGCTACTGGGCCTTAGTAGAGACAGAACGCTTAACCATGGGCCACCAAGTTACCATGAGACCTGAGTTACCTATCATGAGCTGGGTGTTATCTGACCCACCAAGCCATAAAGTTGGGCGTGCACAGCAGCACTCCATCATAAAATGGAAATGGTATATACGAGATAGAGCTCGAGCAGGTCCTGAAGGTACAAGTAAGTTACATGAGGAAGTGGCCCAAATGCCCATGGCCCCCACTCCTTCCACCTTACCTTTTCTTGCCCAGCCCACAGCTATGGCATCTTGGGGAGTTCCTTACAGTCAGTTGACTGAGGAAGAGAAGACTCGGGCCTGGTTTACAGATGGTTCTGCACGATATGCAGGTACCACCCGAAAGTGGACAGCTGCAGCACTGCAGCCCCTTTCTGGGATATCCCTGAAGGACAGTGGTGAGGGGAAATCCTCCCAGTGGGCAGAACTTCGAGCAGTGCACCTGGTTGTTCACTTTGCTTGGAAAGAGAACTGGCCAGAGGTGCGTCTGTATACTGATTCCTGGGCTGTTGCTAATGGTTTGGCTGGATGGTCAGGGACTTGGAAGGAACATGATTGGAAGATTGGTGACAAAGAAGTCTGGGGAAGGGGTATGTGGATAGACCTTTCTGAGTGGGCAAACAACATGAAGATATTTGTGTCCCATGTGAATGCTCACCAGAGGGTGACTTCAGCAGAAGAAGGTTTTAATAACCAAGTGGATAAAATGACCCCACTCCTGGTACCAAGTTGTATTAGTTAGGGTTCTCCTTGGAAACAGAATCAATGAGAGATGTCTCTTATTATCAAATTGTAAAAGTGACTCACGCAACTGCGGGAGCACACGAGTCCAAATTCTGCAGAGCCGTCAACAAGCTGTCAACTCCAAGGAAGACGTCCGACGAACTCCTCGGGAAACGATCCGACAACTTTGACGAACTCCTCAGGAAACGAACCGGCAACTTTGAAGAACTCAGGAAACGAACCGACAACTTTGACGAACTCCTCAGGAAACGAACTGGCAACTTCGACGAGCTCCCCAGGAAAAGCTTCACTGAGCAGCTGAAGAAGAAGTGAAGGTTCTCTAACTGTCCAGCTTATAAGCCTCCAACTGATCACCCGGACCAAATCCAGCCAATTGCATTCTCTCACTGTGGAAGCACGCCCCTTGATGAATCATCAGTCAGCTGCAGTCAATTGACTGATGATCCGACAAACCAACCAGCCTCAAATAGCCTCACAGGAATCGTCAGGCCAGTGCCCGCTTGACCAGACAGCTAGGCCACCTAGCCAAGTTGACACATGAACCCAACCATCACACCATCCATCCACCATCCACCATCCATTGAACATCCATGATCCATCCACCTTATATACAACACCTATCCACCATCCATCCACCATCCAACATACACAATCCATCTACAAGCCATCCACCATCATCTGTCCATCATCCATCAACTACCATCTACCGTCCACCACCACCTGCCATCCATCCACCTTCCACACACCCATCCATGTACTCATCTGCATACCCATCCACCCATCCACCCATTCACCATCCACCAACCCATCATTCCATCTATCCAACTATCCATTGATTGGAATAATAGAATAATAGTGGGAGATCTTGCACTCAGGGAGGAAAAGTGAGTCTGTACACAAAATACCAGCACAGGAGTCCATTTATTCAATGCTTCCATTCATCTTCTGCCCTCCCTCTCTCTTTCCTTCCCTCAATTCCTCCTTTTCTTTCATCTTTCTTTCCTTCCTTCCCTCCTACTTTCCTTCTCCAAGCATCCATCAAATGTCTATAAGGAACTGGAGCCTAGGATGCGGAAGCTCCCGAGAGAGTGTTTCAGCTCTCAAGGAGTTCATGGTCTAGGAATTAATTTGAAATCATACTTGAGGAACTTGAGTGATATATGAGAAACAGATCCAAGTAAAAATCTTTGGGAGGTTGGCGTATTAGGTTTTTTTGGTCATTGCAGGGAAGTTTTCAGTGAATAGGGAATGACAAAAGAAACAATGAGGGGAAAGGTATAACTTTGGGGGTGAATAATGGAAAAGTTGGCTCTTTCCTTGGTAGAATATGAGCTTTCTTAGACTTTGTCTTGCAGGAATAAGCCCAAGCCAGACTCAAGAAAGTTGGCAATCAGCAGAAGGGAGTTGAATGAGTGATATCTCATTTGAAGATCTATTTTACTAAAAATCAATTTTACTGAAGTATAATTTAAATGCAATAAAATTCACTCCTTTCAAAGAGCACAGTTCAACAGGATTTGACAAATGCATATAGTCATGTAAACACCAATACAAAAATATATAAAACATCTGCATTACCCAAAATGGTTTCCCAATGCCCGTATGTGTGAATTCTTTACCCAATCCCAGTTCCTGGAAACCACTGATCTGATATTCTGTCCTAAATTTTACCTTTTCCAAAATGCCATATGAAGAGATTATATAGAATTCCAGAAGATGGTGGATTAGGAGAAGCAGAGCAAACTTCTCCTCCAAGAAAAAGAAAAAAAAAACAACTAGATGAATGGTAGAAAGTGCTCCAGAACAGCAGTTCCAGGATGAGACTGGCTACACAGGGACCTCTGCAACACATAGTGGGGGTTTAGAAGGAGAGTCAGAGAGACAGTGTCTGAAAGGATGGGATGAGTGTGTTTGGCAATGACTACCACTGGAGCCTGGTGGCTGGAGACCTGTCAAGCACAGGAGAGAGCAGCTTTCACTGTCCTATGCACCCATCTTAGAAGTTAGCTGAGAGGAGGTAATCCTTCACAGCCCCATTGCCAGGAGCTCCCATGATGAAACTCAGGATTCAGCAGACTTGTGGTGACCATATTTACTCTTTCTCCCACAGAAACCTGTGCTGTACATGGGCAAGAGATGGGGAGAGGCAAGGGCACTACCCAGAAGTGACAAGAGGCCCTTTGGAAACCCAGAGGCTCATGGGCATAAGGCAGACAGGGACTGCAGTGCATTTGAAGTGGAGGGTAAGACACACAACACCACAGACAGAAAGTGTTCTAATCAGCCCTGGGAAACACTGGATGCACTGTGCCCTGTAGAGGACACTATGCCAAATTGCACTGGGCCTGCTCCCCAACCACAGGGCAAGCAGTCCCCAGTGCATTTGGAAAACAGGTGTGCTGATTGGCTTTCCACCCAGTTTGGACACAGGCCTTTGAGGGTAATAGGTGGATCAAGAATGCCATCTGCTAGGAAGGCAGGGACAGTGCACTCCAGCAACCTGTGGCTCTGCCAAATATATATGTATTCAAATAATCCTGCATTTCCCAAAATAACCTTATCATGATAAGCAAATGTCCTGAAGCTAACAGAAAATTTTAAACCACATGAAGAAACAAGAAGATGTGGACAAGCCAAATGACCAAATTAAACAGCCAGAGGAGACACAGATCTTGGAGCAATTAATCAAAGATGTACACAAAAATCCCCAAAACAACTTCAGTTAAGTTGGCTGAGGAGCCAAAGGACACCAGGAAAACTCTAGAAGAGCATAAAGAAGAATTTGAAAGAGTAAATTTAAAAATGGCACATCTTATGGAAATAAAAGAGGCTGTTGATCAAATTAAAAATATACTAGAAACATACAACAGCAGCTTTGAAGAGGCAGAAGAAAAAATAAGTGAACTAGAGACAGAGCAATCAGTCATCAGAAAGCTTCCCACAAATAAAATCCCACAGCCAGATGACTTCACAGGGGAATTTTACCAAACTTCCCCCCAAAAAACTGACACCATTCCTGCTTAAACTTTCAAAAAATTGAAGAAAAAGGATCACTACCTAACTCATTTTATGAAGCTAACACCACTCGAATACCATAACCAGATAAGGGTACTACAAGAAAGGAAAACTACAGAGCCATCTCCCTAATGAATATAGATGGAAAAATTCATGATAAAATATTTTCAAATCAAATCTAAAGACATGTAAAAGAATCATACACCATGACCAAGTGTGGCTCATTCCAGGCATGCAAGGGTGGTTCACCATAAGAAAATCAACCAGTGTAATACAACACCTTAACAAATTGAAAGAGACAAATCAAATGATCATCTCAATAGATGCTGAAAAAGCATTGGACAAAATTCAGCATCTTTTTTTTGGATAAAATCACTTCAAAATGTAGGAATTGAATTAAACTTCCTCAATATGATAAAGGGCATTTAATGGTTAAGTTCATGCATCAACTTGGTGAGGTGATGGTATCCAGGTGTCTGGTCAAGCAAGCACTTGCCTAACCATTACTTCAAGGACATTTGTGGCTGGTAAATAAACCTGAGGCTGGTTTATTAAATCATCAGTATTGGCTGCAGCTGTGACTGATTATATCTACAAAAGGTGTGTCTTCCACAATGAGAGAATTCAATCAGCTTGATTTAATCCAATCAGTTGCAGACTTTTAAGTGACACAGATAGAGGACCTTCACTTATTCTTTGAATAACCAGTGAAGCATTTCCTGCATTCATTGAAGGTGCCAGTTCATTTCCTGAGGAGATCATTGAAGTTGCCAGTTCATTTCCTGAGGAGTTCATTGAACACATCCGTCAAAGTTGCCAGTTTGCTGCCTGAGTTCATTGAACATCTTCATTGGAGTTGCCAGTTTGCTGCCTGCCCTGTGGAATTTGGACTCATGCATACCCACAGTTCTGTGAGACACTTTTATAAAATCTTATATTTATACATATCTCTTGTTGATTCTGTTTCCCTAGAGAACCCTAACCACAGGGCATATATGACAAACTCACAACAAGAATAGTTCTCAATAGTGAGAGACAGAAAGCCTTCCCTCTACAATCAGGAATGAGATAAGTATGCTTGCTGTTGCCACTATTATTCAACATTGTGCTAGAAGTTCTAGCCAGAGCACCTTGGAATGACAAAGAAATAAAAGGCATCAAAATTGCAAAGGAAGAAGTAAAACTGCTATGATTTACAGATGATATGACTATATATTTGGAAAACCCTGAGAAACTGAGGAGAAAGCTACTTGAGATAATAAATAAATTCAGTAAAGTGGCAGGAGACAAGATTAATGTGTAAAAGTCAGTAATGTTTCTATACACTAGAATTGACCTAACTGAACACTCAGAAAAAAAAATTCCAGCCACAATAGCAATTAAAATTCAAGTACGTAGGAATAAACTTAACCAAGGATATAAAAGGACTCTACAAAGAAAATTACACAACTTTACTAAAGAAATAAAATAAGACGTAAATAGGAGGAAAGATATTCCATGTTCATGGATAGGAAGGCTAAATGCTATTAAGATGTAAATTCTACCCAAATTGATCTACAGATTCCACACAATTCCAATCAAAATTCTAACATCCTAATTTACAGACTTGGAAAATCTAGTTATAAAATTTATTTGGAAAAGAAAGGGCCTCAAATTGTCAAGAAAATTCTAAAAATGAAAAACAAAGTGGGAGAACGTACACTTCCTGACATTAAAGACTACTAGGAAGGAGGCGGGGCAAGATGGCGGACTCTTGAGATGTATGTTTCAGTTACTCCTCCAGGAAAGTAGGTAGAAAGCCAGGAACTGCATGGACTGGACACCACAGAGCAATCTGACTTTTGGCATACTTCATACAACACTCATGAAAATGTGGAACTGCTGAGATCAGTGAAATCTGTAAGTTTTTCCGGCCAGGGGACCCGCGCCCCTCCCTGCCAGGCTCAGTCCCGTGGGAGGAGGGGCTGTCACCTCCGGGAAGGAGAAGGGAGAACTGCAGTGGCAGCCCTTATCGGAAACTCACTCTACTGATCCAAACTCCAACCATAGATAGACTGAGACCAGACACCAGAGAATCTGAGAGCAGCCAGCCCAGCAGAGAGGAGACAGGCATAGAAAAAAACAGCACGAAAAACTCCAAAATAAAAGCGGAGGATTTTTGGAGTTCTGGTGAACATAGAAAGGGGAAGGGCAGAGCTCAGGCCCTCAGGCTCATATGCAAATCCCGAAGAAAAGCTGATCTCTCTGCCCTGTGGACCTTTCCTTAATGGCCCTAATTGCTTTGTCTCTTAGCATTTCAATAACCCATTAGATCTGTGAGGAGGGCCCTTTTTTTTCCTTTTTTTTTTTTTTAATCATTTTTTCTTTTTCTAAAACAATTACTCTAAGAAGCCCAATACAGAAAGCTTCAAAGACTTGCAATTTTGGCAGGTCAAGACAAGAGCAGAACTAAGAGAGCTCTGAGACAAAAGGCAATAATCCAGTGGCTGAGAAAATTCACTAAACACCTCAACTTCCCAAGAAAAGGGAGGTGTCTGCTCACAGCCATCATCCTGGTGGACAGGAAACACTCCTGCCCATCGCTAGCCCCATAGCCCAGAGCTGCCCCACACAACCCAGTGTGACGGAAGTGCTTCAAATAACAGGCACACTCCACAAAACTGGGCGTGGACATTAGCCTTCCCTGCAACCTCAGCTGATTGTCCCAGAGCTGCGAAGGTGGAGCAGTGTGAATTAACAAAGCCCCACTCAGCCATCATTTCAGCAGACTGGGAGCCTCCCTACACAGCCCAGCAGCCCAGAACCGCCCTGGGGGGATGGCACTCACCTGTGACATAGCACAGTCATCCCTCAACAGAGGACCAGGGGGTGCACGGCCTGGAAGAGGGACCACTTGCAAGTCTCAGGAGCCATACGCCAATACCAAGGACTTGGGGGTCAGTGGCAGAGACAAACTGTGGCAGGACTGAACTGAAGGATTAGACTATTGCAGCAGCTTTAAAACTCTAGGATCACCAGGGAGATTTGATTGTTAGAGCCACCCCCCCTCCCTGACTGCCCAGAAACACGCCCCACATACAGGGCGGGCAACACCAACTACACACACAAGCTTGGTACACCAATTGGACCCCACAAAACTCACTCCCCCACTCAACACAAAGGCACAGCAGGGGAGAACTGACTTGTGGAGAACAGGTGGCTCGTGGACGCCACCTGCTGGTTAGTTAGAGAAAGTGTACTCCACGAAGCTGTAGATCTGATAAATTAGAGACAGGGACTTCAATTGGTCTACACATCCTAAAAGAACCCTATCAAGTTCAGCAAATGCCAAGAGGCCAAAAACAACAGAAAATTATGAAGCATATGAAAAAACCAGATGATATGTATAACCCAAGCCCAAGCACCCAAATCAAAAGATCAGAAGAGACACAGCACCTAGAGCAGCTACTCAAAGAACTAAAGATGAACAGTGAGACCATAGTACAGAATACAAAGGATATCAAGAAGACCCTAGAAGAGCATAAAGAAGACATTGCAAGACTAAATAAAAAAATAGATGATCTTATGGAAATTAAAGAAACTGTTCCCCAAATTAAAAAGATTCTGGACACTCATAGTGCAAGACTAGAGGAAGTTGAACAACGAATCAGTGATCTGGAAGATGACAGAATGGAAAATGAAAGCATAAAAGAAAGAATGGGGTAAAAAATTGAAAAAATCAAAACGGACCTCAGGGATATGATAGATAATATAAAACATCCTAATATAAGACTCATTGGTGCTCCAGAAGGGGAAGAAAAGGGTAAAGGTCTAGGAAGAGTATTCAAAGAAATTGTTGGGGAAAACTTTCCAAATCTTCTAAACAACTTAAATACACAAATCATAAATGCCCAGCCAACTCCAAATAGAATAAATCCAAATAAACCCACTCCGAGACATATTCTGATCACACTGTCAAACACGGAAGAGAAGGAGCAAGTTCTGAAAGCAGCAAGAGAAAAGCAATTCACCACATACAAAGGAAACAGCATAAGACTAAGTAGTGACTACTCAGCAGCCACCATGGAGGCGAGAAGGCAGTGGCACGATATATTTAAAATTCTGAGTGAGAAAAATTTCCAACCAAGAATACTTTATCCAGCAAAGCTCTCCTTCAAATTTGAGGGAGAGCTTAAATTTTTCACAGACAAACAACTGCTGAGAGAATTTGCTAACAAGAGACCTGCCCTACTGGAGATACTAAAGGGAGCCCTACAGACAGAGAAACAAAGAAAGGACAGAGAAACTTGGAGAAAGGTTCAGTACTAAAGAGATTCGGTATGGGTACAATAAAGGATATTAATAGAGAGAGGGAAAAAATATCTGTGACAAACATAAACCAAAGGATAAGAGGGCTGATTCAAGAAATGCTTTCACGGTTATAACCTTGAATGTAAATAGATTAAACTCCCCAATTAAAAGATATAGATTCGCAGAATGGATCAAAAAAAATGAACCATCAATATGTTGTATACAAGAGACTCATCTTAGACACAGGGACACAAAGAAATTGAAAGTGAAAGGATGGAAAAAAATATTTCATGCAAGCTACAGCCAAAAGAAAGCAGGTGTAGCAATATTAATCTCAGATAAAATGGACTTTAAATGCAGGGATGTTTTGAGAGACAAAGAAGGCCACTACATACTAATAAAAGGGGCAATTCAACAAGAAGAAATAACAATCATAAATGTCTATGCACCCAATCAAGGTGCCACAAAATACATGAGAGAAACACTGGCAAAACTAAAGGAAGCAATTGATGTTTCCACAATAATTGTGGGAGACTTCAACACATCACTCTCTCCTATAGATATATCAACCAGACAGAGGACCAATAAGGAAATTGAAAACCTAAACAATCTGATAAATGAATTAGATTTAACAGACATATACAGAATATTACATCCCAAATCACCAGGATACACATACTTTTCTACTGCTCACGGAACTTTCTCTAGAATAGATTATATGCTGGGACATAAAACAAGCCTCAATAAATTTAAAAAGATTGAAATTATTCAAAGCACATTCTCTGACCACAATGGAATACAATCAGAAGTCAATAACCATCAGAGACTTAGAAAATTCACAAATACCTGGAGGTTAAACAACACACTCCTAAACAATCAGTGGGTTAAAGAAGAAATAGCAAGAGAAATTGCTAAATATATAGATACGAATGAAAATGAGAACACAACATACCAAAACCTATGGGACGCAGCAAAAGCAGTGCTGAGGGGGAAATTCATAGCACTAAACGCATATATTAAAAAGGAAGAAAGAGCCAAAATCAAAGAACTAATGGATCAACTGAAGAAGCTAGAAAATGAACAGCAAACCAATCCTAAACCAAGTAGAAGAAAAGAAATAGCAAGGATTAAAGCAGAAATAAATGACATAGAGAACAAAAAAACAATAGAGAGGATAAATATCACCAAAAGTTGGTTCTGCGAGAAGATCAACAAGATTGACAAGCCCCTAGCTAGACTGACAAAATCAAAAAGAGAGAAGACCCATATAAACAAAATAATGAATGAAAAAGGTGACATAACTGCAGATCCTGAAGAAATTACAAAAATTATAAGAGGATATTATGAACAACTGTACGGCAAAAACTGGATAATGTAGAGGAAATGAACAATTTCCTGGAAACATATGAACAACCTAGACTGACCAGAGAAGAAATAGAAGACCTCAAGCAACCCATCACAAGCAAAGAGACCCAATCAGTCATCAAAAATCTTCACATAAATAAATGCCCAGGGCCAGATGGCTTCACAGGGGAATTCTACCAAACTTTCCAGAAAGAACTGACACCAATCTTACTCAAACTCTTTCAAAACCTTGAAGAAAATGGAACACTACCTGACTCAATTTATGAAGCTAACATCAATCTAATACCAAAACCAGGCAAAGATGCTACAAAAAAGGAAAACTACCGGCCAATCTCCCTAATGAATATAGATGCAAAAATCCTCAACAAAATACTTGCAAATCGAATCCAAAGACACATTAAAAAAATCATACACCATGACCAAGTGGGGTTCATTCCAGGCATGCAAGGATGGTTCAACATAAGAAAATCAATCAATGTATTACAACACATTAAAAATTCGAAAGGGAAAAATCAAATGATCATCTCAATAGATGCTGAAAAAGCATTTGACAAAATCCAACATCCCTTTTTGATAAAAACACTTCAAAAGGTAGGAATTGAAGGAAACTTCCTCAATATGATAAACAGCATATATGAAAAGCCCACAGCCAGCATAGTACTCAATGGTGAGAGACTGAAAGCCTTCCCTCTAAGATCAGGAACAAGACAAGGATGCCCGCTGTCACCACTGTTATTCAACATTGTGCTGGAAGTGCTAGCCAGGGCAATCCGGCAAGACAAAGAAATAAAAGGCATCCAAATTGGAAAAGAAGAAGCAAAACTGTCATTGTTTGCAGATGATATGATCTTATATCTGGAAAACCCTGAAAAATCGACAATACAGCTACTAGAGCTAATAAACAAATTTAGCAAAGTAGCGGGATACAAGATTAATTCACATAAGTCAGTAATGTTTCTGTATGCTAGAAATGAACAAATTGAAGGGACACTCAAGAAAAAGATACCGTTTTCAATAGCAACTAAAAAAATCAAGTACCTAGGAATAAACTTAACCAAAGATGTAAAAGACCTATACAAAGAAAACTATGTAACTCTACTAAAAGAAATAGAAGGGGACCTTAAAAGATGGAAAAATATTCCATGTTCATGGATAGGAAGGCTAAATGTCATTAAGATGTCAATTCTACCCAAACTCATCTACAGATTCAATGCAATCCCAATCAAAATTCCAACAACCTACTTTGCAGACTTGGAAAAGCTAGTTATCAAATATATTTGGAAAGGGAAGATGCCTCGAATTGCTAAAGACACTCTAAAAAGAAAAACGAAGTGGGAGGACTTACACTCCCTGACTTTGAAGCTTATTATAAAGCCACAGTTGTCAAAACAGTATGGTACTGGCACAAAGATAGACAGATAGATCAATGGAATCGAATTGAGAATTCAGAGATAGACCCTCAGATCTATGGCTGACTGATCTTTGATAAGGCCCCCAAAGTCACTGAACTGAGTCATAATGGTCTATTCAACAAATGGGGCTGGGAGAGTTGGATATCCATATCCAAAAGAATGAAAGTGGACCCCTTCCTCACACCCGACACAAAAATTAACTCAAAATGGATGAAAGATCTCAATATAAAAGAAAGTACCATAAAACTCCTAGAAGATAATGCAGGAAAACATCTTCAAGACCTTGTATTAGGTGGCCACTTCCTAGACTTTACACCCAAAGCACAAGCAACCAAAGAAAAAATAGATAAATGGGAACTCCTCAAGCTTAGAAGTTTCTGCACCTCAAAGGAATTTCTCAAAAAGGTAAAGAGGCAGCCAACTCAATGGGAAAAAATTTTGGAAACCATGTATCTGACAAAAGACTGATATCTTGCATATATAAAGAAATCCTACAACTCAATGACAATAGTACAGACAGCCCAATTATAAAATGGGCAAAGGATGTGAAAAGACAGTTCTCTGAAGAGGAAATACAAATGGCCAAGAAACACATGAAACAATGTTCAGATTCACTAGCTATTAGAGAGATGCAAATTAAGACCACAATGAGACACTATCTAACACCTATTAGAGTGGCTGCCATTAAACAAACAGGAAACTACAAATGCTGGAGGGGATGTGGAGAAACTGGAACTCTTATTCATTGTTGGTGGGACTGTATAATGGTTCAGCCACTCTGGAAGTCAGTCTGGCAGTTCCTTAGAAAACTAGGAATAGAGTTAGCATTCGATCCAGCGATTGCACTTCTCGGTATATACCCGGAAGATTGGAAAGCAGTGACACGAACAGATATCTGTACGCCAATGTTCATAGAAGCATTATTCACAATTGCCAAGAGATGGAAACAACCCAAATGTCCTTCAATAGATGAGTGGATAAATAAAATGTGGTATATACACACGATGGAATACTACACGGCAGTAAGAAGGAACGACCTCGTGAAACATATGACAACATGGATGAACCTTGAAGACATAATGCTGAGCGAAATAAGCCAGGCACGGAAAGAGAAATATTATATGCTACCACTAATGTGAACTTTGAAAAATGTAAAATGAATTTTTTATAATGTCGAATGTAGGGGAACTAGCAATAGAGAGCAATTAAGGAAGGGGGAACAGTAATCCAAGAAGAACAGATATGCTATTTAACGTTCTGGGGATGCCCAGGAATGACTATCGTCTGTTAATTTCTGATGGATATAGTAGGAGCAAGTTCACAGAAATGTTGCTATATTATGTAACTTTCTTGGGGTAAAGTAGGAACAGGTTGGAAGTAAAACAGTTATCTTAGGTTAGTTGTCTTTTTCTTACTCCCTTGTTACGGTCTCTTTGAAATGTTCTTTTATTGTATGTTTTTCTTTTTTTTTTTAATTTTTTTTTCCATACAGTTGATTTAAAAAGGAAAAAAAGGTTAAAAAAAAAAAAAAGGAAAAAACGAGGAAAAAAATATGTAGTGCCCCCTTGAGGAGCCTGTGGAGAATGCAGGGGTATTGGCCTACCCCACCTCAATAGTTGCTAACATGACCACAGACATAGGGGACTGGTGGTTTGATGGGTTGAGCCCTCTACCGTAGGTTTTACCCTTGGGAAGACGGTTGCTGCAAAGGAGAGGCTATGACTCCCTATAATTGTGCCTAAGAGCCTCCTCCCGAATGCCTCTTTGTTGCTCAGATGTGACCCTCTCCCTCTAGCTAAGCCAACTTGAAAGGTGAAATCACTGCCCTTCCCCCTACGTGAGATCAGACACCCAGGGGAGTGAATCTCCCTGGCAACGTGGAATATGACTCCCGGGGAGGAATGTAGACCTGGCATCGTGGGACGGAGAACATCTTCTTGACCAAAAGGGGGATGTGAAAGGAAATGAAATTAGCTTCAGTAGCAGAGAGATTCCAAAAGGAGCCAAGAGGTCACTCTGGTGGGCACTCTTACACACAATTTAGACAACCCTCTTTAGGTTCTAAAGAATTGGGGTACAAACTACAACCCAGAACCCATGAATCTCGAAGACAGTTGTATAAAAATGTAGCTTATGAGGGGTGACAATGGGATTGGGAAAACCATAAGGACCACACTCCACTTTGTCTATTTTATGGATGGATGAGTAGAAAAATAGGGGAAGGAAACAAACAAACAAACAGACAAAGGTACCCAGTGTTCTTTTTTACTTCAATTGCTCTTTTTCACTTTAATTATTATTCTTATTATTTTTGTGTGTGTGCTAATGAAGGTGTCAGGGATTGATTTAGGTGATGAATGTACAACTATGTAATGGTACTGTGAACAATCAAATGTACAATTTGTTTTGTATGACTGCGTGGTATGTGAATATATCTCAATAAAATGAAGATAAAAAAATCTTATGATTGTGATTCCTTATTAAAATTTTATTTTCTATTCTGAGATTTTTCTTCTCTTTAAAATCCCAACCAAGTTTCCCCTAAGTGATCTTCAATTAAAAAATACATTAATATATGCATAATAAGGAAAGAACTGAAACTGTGGAACTGTAACTCATAACAATTTTTGATATAACTGCTTGTGGGACTGTACATTGAAAGTTAACACCTTTCTGTATGCATGTTATATTTTACAATAATGGGAATAGCTGAAGTTGTGGAATTGTGACCCATGACATTCTTTGAAATTTGCTCTCTAATTACTTGTTAAATCATACTTGGAAAGTTATCACTGTTATGTAAATATGTTAAAGTTTACAATAAAAAATGCATTAAAAACATAAAAAAAAAGACTACTAGGAAACCACAGTAGTCAAAACAGCATGGAACTGGCACAAAGATAGTCATATTTCTCAATGGAATCAAGTCAAGAGTTTGTAAATAAACCCCCAGATTTATGATTGACTGATTTTGATAAGGTCCCAAAATTCACTGATCTTGGACAGAACATTCTCTTCAACAAATGGAGCTGGGAGAATTTGATATCCATATTCAAACAATAGAAGAGGATCCGTACCTCACACTGTATTAAAAAAATTAACTCAAAGTGGTTCAAAGACCTAAATATAAGTGTCAGCATGATAAAACTCCTAGAAGATGATATAGGGAAACATCTTCAAGACCTTGTATTAAGAGGTAGCTTCTTAGACCTTACACCTAATGCACAATGAAAGAAAAAATAGATACATGGGAACTCCTCAAAATTAGAAGCTTCCCTGCCTCAAAGGACTTTGTCAAAAAAGTGAAGAGGCAGCCACTTCAATTGAAGAAAATATTTGCAAAACATATATCTGATAAGAGACTGATATCCAGCATATATAAAGAAATCCTATGACTCAATGACAATATTATAAACAGCCCAATTATAAAATGGGCAAAAGGTATGAAAAGACATTTGTCCAAAGAGGAAATACAAATGGCTAAAAAAAAAAAAACATTGAAAAAATGTGCATCTTCAGTAGTTATTATGGAAATGTAAAACAAAACCACAATGGGATATCATCTCACACCAATAAGAATGGCTACCATTAAAGCAACAGGAAACTACAAATTCTGGAGAGGTTGTGGATAAATTAGAACTCCTGTTCATTGCTGGTGGGAATGTATAATGGTATAGCTACTGTGGAAGACAGTTTGGTGATTCCTCAGAAAAATAGATATCATGTTAACCTATGATCTGGCAATTTCAGATCTGGTATATATATTCTGGTATATATCCAGAATAAACAGAAACAATGACACAAACAGACATTTGCCCACCAAATTTCAAAGGGTCATTGTTCACAATTGCCAAGATATGGAAACAATCCAAGTGTACTTCAACAGATGAGTGGATAGACAAAATGTGGTATGGTGTGTCCCAAACAGAAGAGGTCCCAATAGATGTACTCCAAGACACTTACTGAGTGGATTGTCCAATGTCAAAGACAAAGACAGAATCCTGAAAACAGCAAGAGGAAAGTGATTTATCACATACAAGGGAAGCTTGATAAGACTATGTACAGGTTTCTCCACAGAAATCATGTAGGTGAGAAGGAAGTGGTGTGATATATTTAAGATATTGAAAGAGAAAAACTGCCAACCTAGAGTTGTATATCCACCAAAACTACCCTTCAAAAATGAGGGTGAGATTAAAATATTTGCAGACAGACAGACACTAAGAGAGATTTTGAATAAGAGACTGGTGCTTCAAGAAATACTAAAGGGAGTGCTACAGGCTGATAGGAAATGACAAGAGAGAGAGGTTTGTAGAAGTGTAGAAATGAAGACTATCAGGAAGGATAAAAGGAGAGAGAGAGAAAAATAAGATATGATGTAAATTCCAAAAGAAAATGGTAGAAGAAATTACCGCCATTAGAGTAATAACAGTAAATGCTAATGGAATAAACTCCCCAATAAAAAGACACTGACTAGAATAATGGATTAAAAAACAAGACCCATCTATATGTTTCTACAAGAAACTCAGTTTAGACACAAAGACAAAAATAGACTAAAAGTGAAAGGTTAGGAAAAGTTTTATCAGGCAAACAACAATGAGAAAGAAATGGGAGTAGCTATATTAATATCAGAAAAATTAGACTTCAAAGATAAAACAATTAGCAGAGACAAAGGACACTGTGTATTAATAAAAGGGACAATACATCATGAAAACATAACAATCATAAATATTTATGCACCAAGTCAAAATGCCCCCAAAATTCATAGGCAATCACTGGCACCACTGAAGGGAGAAATAGACACCTCTACAATAATAGTAGGAAGCTTCAATACACTGCTCTCATTAACGGATAGAATAGCTGGACAGAGGATCAGCAAGGAAACAGAGATGTTAAATTGTATGAAAAATGAATTAGACTTGACAGATATTTATAGAACACTACATCCCACAACAGCCATATACACATTTTTTCTCAAGTGCTCATGAAACATTATCTAGCATCACATGTTGGGTCACAAAGTAAGTCTCAACAAATTTTAAAATATTGATATTATACAAAAAACTTTCTCAGCATCATAATGGAATGAAGTTGGACATAAATAACAGGCAGGAGGTCATAAAATTCACAATATATGGAGACTAAACAACACACTCTTAGAAAACCAGGAGATAAAGGAAAAAATTACAAGAGAAATTGGTAAATACCTTGGAGCAAACGACAATGAAAACAGAACATATCAAAACTTATGGGATGCATAAAAGGTGGTGCTGAGAGGGAAATTTATTTCACTTAAATGCCTGTATTTAAAGAGGAGAGAGCAAAACTTGAGGAATTAACTATTCACCTGAAGGAACTAGAGAAAAAAACAGCAAACTAACCCCAAAGCAAACAGAAGGAAAGAAATAACAAAAATTAGAGCATAAATAAATTGAGAAGAAGAAAACAATAGAGGGAATCAACAAAACCAGAAGTTGGTTATTTGAGAAAATTAATAAAATTGAAGACATGGGCTAATGTCATGGCCCATGAGGGCTTTCCCAGCCCAGAGGCCAAAAAAAGACACCGGGCATTTTCTGACACATGAACTTTTATCCAGGGCTTACCAACAGGGTGAGAAATCTCACAGAGATCATGATGGCCATCTTAGGCCAGGTGGGCATCACATTCACAGGGAAGTTGACCACACAATTAAGCTATCTGGTCAAGTGTGTTATAAGGTTTTAAGACAAAGACATTCCTAAAGATGGGAGAGCATAGATGTGGGAACAAGGTCCTGAGACATGGGGATGATGCAGGAAGGAGAGGAGAATTATAGGATGGACTTAATAGATAATCAAAAGAATGACAACACTTGGGAACCAGGAAGAAGGGAGACTAGATTAATATTTGACAGTGGGAGTTCTTGGGTACAAGAGTTTCTCACTTCCTGCTTACTTCCCATTCCATGATTTAAGGTTATATTTTAAGGTTAATTTGCCCTTTTATATATAAGATGAAATTTGTCATTTTAACCATTTTAAATGGACAACTCAGTGCTGTAATTATATTCATGATGTTGTACAGCCATCACCACTGTCTGTTTCATCACCCTGACAGAAACTCTGTACTGATTAAGCAATAACTCCCCATTGCCACTGGTAACCCATTGCCTCCAGACGATGGTAACCTGTAATCTACTTTTGGTCTCCCTTAATTTGCCTGCTCTGGATATTTAGTATAAATGGAATAATATAATAAAAAAACTAATTTAGATATTCTAGTTTTTTTCCCGTTCCATATGCATTTTAGAGTCAGCTTATCTCTATCTACAAAGATCCTTCTGAGGTTTAGAATGCTATTGTGTTAAATCAGTGGATCACATCTTCACTCTTTTGAAATTTTCTATCCATGAACACAATATGTCCATTCACTAATTTAGATCTCCTTTAGTTTCTTAAATCAGCACTTTAACATTTTCAGCATACAAAATCAATTGTTCTTAGATTTATAACTAAATATTTCAGTTTTTAGAGCTGTTGTAAATGGTACTGGGTTTAAATTTTTTTTCCAATTTTACAATGATAGTATATAGAATGTACAATGCATGTACATTAACCATATACCCTGCAGCCATACTCAACTCATTAACAGCAGAACTTGCTCTGTGGATTCCCTGGGAATGTCTACATTGACAGCTGTGTCATCTGTGAGTGGGAGTAGACAATTTTACAACTCTTCTTTCCAATGTTTGCCTCTTATTTGCCTTGTTGCCTTGGCTAGGGTTTCAGTGCAATATTGAATGAGTAGGCCCTTTCCAAGAGTTTTCAATGCATGCCTTTGCCTGGCAAGATTTCTGAAGCCT
Source organism: Choloepus didactylus (assembly GCF_015220235.1). Lineage (NCBI taxonomy): Eukaryota > Metazoa > Chordata > Mammalia > Pilosa > Megalonychidae > Choloepus > Choloepus didactylus. Next base: position 156,279,345 of record NC_051312.1, on the reverse strand, counting down.
TGTGTGCCAGGGAACATTCTTATAATAGTCTCAGATTTAAATGACAATTTGGCTAAATATAAAACTCTGGATTCAATGATCTTTTACTTCAATAGTTAACACTTTTGTCTCTATTTTCTGCTTGCATCCCAGGTTTCTGTTGAGATATCTGATGTCTTTGTGAGTGATCTTCTCTTTCACTCTAGAAGCTTCTAAAATATTTTCACTGACTGATGTTCTTTCAATTTTACTATGTGATTCTAGAATATCCAGATGTGTCACAGAAAACATGGAACTTCCCAGGATCAGGACTCAGGGTCCAAATGGGAGTGGGTCAGAAATGATGGCCTGCCAACTTTGAACGCCAGACCCAATTCTGAAGAAAAAGCAGACCCAAGACAGAGTTGAATGCAGCAAGCATGCTGGCAGCATCAGGACTCCACACCAACTCTCAGGAGCATAAGGAGGAAGTGTTTCTGCTGCCCTGCCCATGTTCCCTCACCCAAGGGAGTTTTCATCCTGGAAGGAGACAGCACAGGATGCTCTGAAGGTTGCAAGGCCATGTGGAATGGCCATCTGACAAATCTCCAGCAGCAGTACCCAGCTCTGAAATAATATATTAAAGTATTAATTTTCAAATAGTTAACACTAATATGTTGTTTACAATCGGGGACCATTCTGAGCATTTCTGTATATTAATTTATTTCTCCGCACCAACCTATGAAGCAGTTACTATTTTCACACCCAATTTACAGATGGGAAAACAGAACAGAGATGTTAATCAAATTCCCCAGCAGTAATTTGCAATGCTGGGCTCTGAACCCAGGTAATTCGGCCCCAGAGTCTGCACCCTTCCACACTGTCCTGCCCTATACCTCCAAGCAGAAATCCATCAGTATCCACTGAGGTTGGGGGGGCGGGCAACAGGTCATCAAGCCCCAGATGCTGCCGAGTCCTCTTGATGCAGATCACCAGCCTGAGCTCACTCACCTGTGACTGTGCAATGGGCACCTGGTCTGACACAACCTGTACAGGGCTCTACAGGTGCTACAAGCCAGACCAAGATGACACAGCCCACCCCCTGCAGGGATTTCAGCCCAGTATTCTGGTTTTTTAAAAACTTTTTTTTTTATTGTGGTAAAATATACACAACATAAACATCATTTTAGTCATTTTACCCAAAATATCATTTTAATGATCAGTAGTGGTTTTTTTTTTCTTTTTTAATGCAACTTTACTGAGATATATCCATACACCATGCAATCCATCCAAAGTATACAATAATTTTAAACATTTTTAAGTGAACAATTCTGTGACATTAAGAATACTGACAAAAATGTGTAACCTTTACCACTATCTATTTCTAGGACATTTTCATCATCCTAAACAACTCATATATATTAAGCAATAACTCCCCATTGCCCTGTCTTCCCTCCCCTGGTAAACACTATTCTGTTTTCTGTCTCTATTAATTTGTTTATTCTAATTATTTCATATCAGTGACATCATACAATATTTGTCCTTTTGTGTCTGGCTTCTTTCACTCAACATGATATCTTCAAGGTTCATGCACACTGCTGCACATATCAGAACTTCATTTCTTTTATGGCTGAATAATATGGCATTGCATGAATATAAAACTTTATGTTTATCCATTCATCTGTTGATGGATATTTGGGTTGCTTCCATCTTTTGCAATTTTGACTAATGCTGCTATGAACATTGGTGAACAAATATCTGTATGAGTCCCTGCTTTCAGTGCTTTGGGGTATATACCTAGGAGTGAAATTGCTGGATCATATGGTAATTCTATGTTTAACTTTCTGAGGAACAGCCAAACTGTCTTCCACAGCAGCTGCACCAGTTTACATTCCCACCAGAAATGTACAGGGGGTTCCAATTTTTCCACATTTTCACCAACACCTGCTATTTTCAGTTTGTTTTTTTAATAATAGCCATGCTAGTGGGCATGAAGATGTATCTCACCTGGTTTGCTTTGCATTTCTCTAATAGCTAATGATGGTGAGCATTTTTTCAAATGTTCATTGGTCATTTGTAAGTCTTCTTTAGAGAAATGTCTATTCAGCTCCTTAGCCCATTTTCTAATTGGGTTGTTTGTCTTCTGTTGAGCTGTGGGGAGTTTCTTTACATATTCTGGATATTAAACCTGTATCATAGATGTGTTCCCAAATATTTTCTTTCATTTAGTAGGCTGTTGTCTCACTACCTTGCAAATGTCCTTTGATGCATGAAAGTTTTAAATTTTGATGAAGTCTATTTTATCTATTTTTTCTTCTGTTGCTTTGCTTTTGGTGTAAAATCTAAAAATCCATTGCCTACTACCAGGTCCTGAACATACTTTCCTTTGTTTTCAGGTAAGAGTTTTACAGTTTTAGCTCTTATATTTAGGTCATTATCCATTTTTACTTAATTTTGTATATGGTGAGGGGTAGGGGTCCACATTCATTTGTTTGCATGTAGATTTCTAGTTGACCCAGCACTGTTTGTTGAAGAGACTACAGGAGTCCTTTTTTTAGCAATGAACTATTAACCATTTTACAGGAGAATAAAAAGGAAGCTGGCATTAACTACATACAACAACACAAAACTGCAATTAGGTGAGAAAGGTTATGCACAAGTTGAAATTTCTGTGTTCCAAAGCATGAGCTCTCCCCAAACGCCAAGATAATTTGCAGTGAAACTGCTGCTGGTGGCCAGGCTGAAGGGGAAAGGACATTATGGCTAGGTAGACTCTTGGATAAGATGGAGGAGTAATCATTACTCAGAAGAGATTCTGATGCTTCAGAGTGGAAATTATGGTCTGGATCTCCAAACACTTGGGAGATTATAATTTTAAAAATGAAATTGTACAAATCAGCCTGCAAATGTGAGGTGTGAGGGAAAGTCCAGGACCCAGCTCTTACAGAGGGATCCTCTGGAGGCCCCGCTTGGGGGCAGTACCTGCTCCCACCCCACCCTCACCTTCCAGGACCAGGGGCCGTAGAGACCCAGGCAGGCCAAACTCTCCAAGTCTGAGAGACCATGGGGAGACGTTCTCTCCTGGGGAACAAGACCCCGGAGACCACGGCGGGTCCTCCCCTTTGGTTGTTCAGAGATCACTGCTGAATATGAAGATGCCAATTCACATCACATTTCCTAAGACCTCTCAACAGAGAAACAGTGTGCTGGTGGGGCCCCCACAGAGGAGTCAGATGTTGAGGATGGGGGGAATTCAAACAGCTGTGCTGGGGCTGCTGGACTTCAGATGGGAGAGAGGGGGGCCAAGAGGAAGCAGGGGTGCTGGTCGAAAGAAGCTTCTCCATGAGGCTAGGAGCTGCCTGGAGAGGAGGCACCAGGAAGGTCTGCAGGCACAAGTCTGCTAGGCCTGGGGTCCGCTTGGATGTGCAGATGAAACAGGGGCTACCAGGGAGGTCACAGCTGCAGAGGTGTGAGGACCACCCTTACTGGAACCAGCCGAGGACTTATTTGGGGGAGTCTTTCCTTGAGCAACTCGAGTCCAGCAGGAGGCCTCCTCAGACCCCACACCCCCACATCTCGAGGCAGCCACAGGCCTCCGCATGGGGATCCCCCTCCCCACCCACTGTTCCGCAGCCTCTCCTGCCCTGGGAGCAGAGTGTGGGCCTCGTCCACTGGGAGGCTGAAGGTGGAGAAGAATAGGTGAGGGGTCTACCAGGAGCTACCCAGGCCTGAAAGCCTCCTTCCCAGGATGCCTGGCATTGGGAATCTTCCCATTTGCAACGCGGGGAAACTGCCAAGTCACGTCTGCTTTCATCACCTCTGCCTGATTTGGGGGGAGCTTCCGGGTTTGCAAAAACGTGTTATGAACTTCAGACCAGACAGCCCCAGACTTCTGGGGAGCGCAATCGCCTGGCCTCCCCGCTCTGGGGGTCCCGGCTCCCGGGAGCGAATGAAGCACCCTCTAGCGTCAGAGTCTGGCTGCTGCCTGGCTGCGATTCCAATCCAGAGCAACCAGCTGCACCGCATCGGCACCTACCGCTCCAGTGGCCTTTGTCTTAAGGGCGGCAGAGGAAGGCAGAACCGCCCTGGGCCCCAGCGAGAGGCGCTGTGGGCACCGGCAAGGCGGCGGCTTCCCAGTAGCATATGCAGTTGTCCCCAAGGCATGCACAGCCCTGTCAGCCCAGACCCACCCCAGGTCCCAACGGCAGTGCACCCACGTCTGGGCAAGGAGCCTGAGAGACAAAGGCGGCCCAGACCCGGCAGCACCCGAGGAAGAACGGGCCTGGCAGGGTCAAACATCGAACCCAGGCGAGCATTCAGAGACCACCCGTGCCCACCCGACGCCCCAGTCCCTGCCCTCTTTGATCTTCTCCATCTCGGAACACGAGCAGCCGCCGACTCCCGCCAGAAATTTGGGAGTCTTCCGGGTCCTTTCTGGTTCTCATGCCCTGGGATCTGCAAACCCGATTGCTCCTTCCCGAAAATAATCTCCAGTTTCACCAGTTCTCCTCAGCTCCACCAACCACATCCTGCCTAAGCCTCCATGGCTCCCCTCTCCCTCCACGGGCTCGGAGCCCTCATCAGATGCGGGAGCCCCAAGCCCTCCCCACCTCTCCTGCCCACAAGGTCTGGTGCCCCTTCCCAGCCTCTCCTGCCTTCCCTGCTCACGAAGACCTGCTGGTCCTCACTTGCTCCAGGACCCCGCAGAGAGTCCACCTCACCAGTATGTGACCACCAGCCCTCTCCCAGCCCGTAGCCACGAACCTGGCCCTCCTGCTTGACTCAGAGACCAAGGTCAGTTAACAGAAGCATCCATATGTCAAAAGACTACCCCCAATAGTGTCCATTGTCACCTCCTGTCCTCTCTCAAGTCTAGAGCTGGGGGTGGGGTGACAGATAAAGGCAGTGATGGAGGATCACAGGACAGCTGCCAGACTTATCTGCTTTTAGATTTAGGAGAAAGACCATGTGTATGGCCAACAACTGCAGTGTGGAGGGGACAAGTGTACCCAGGGTGACTCTGTGCTCCTGTGGCAGCGTGGAGAGGGCAGGTGTCACTCAGAGCATTTCTGCACTCCCCCCAATATGGGGTATGAAACCACAGAAGGAAGTCCTTCCTTCATGACACAGGATTCCCACAAGAGGCCTGGAGGAGGGTTTCCCATGCTCTCCACGGGAGAGCTCCTAGAAGCTTTCAGGAAGCCACACAACACTGTGTGGAGTGAGACTTCCCAGAGGCAGGTGAGTGGGATTTAGACTCAAGAAGGGGCATGTTAGGAGAGAGAATGCAGGTGCCAAGTCAGGCCAACACACTGCCCAGCTGACCTGCTCCTTGGGAGGGTACTGACATGTGGGGCACACTGTGGGAGGTGCTCCTGCAGGCTGCTCTAAAAGAGCCCCCTGTGAGGCCAGGGCCAAAAGGGGTAGTCTCAAGCAGAGGCCCAGGCTCCAGAGAGCAAAAGAGGAGAGGGTCTGAGTGGCCATGCCCACCTGTCAGGGGCACAGTTGTCAAGCTACTGCCCACAGCAGCCATGACTACAGAGCCCCAAAGATATAGCTAATGGGCCCCCATCCCCCAGGGCAAGACAGGGATGTCCAGCAAGGGCACTGCACAGTCTACACAACAGAAGGTGCCAAGGCTAGACTGTGAGGAGGCTGGACGGCAGGAGGATGCATGGACAGGAGGATACATGGCTAGGAGGCCAGAATGAAATGAACAATCCCTTGCTCAGTTTCTCTCCTTGTGTCGCATCCCTGATTGGTCCCTGCAGACACAAGCCCTGCCTCAATCTAGAACAACCCCAAGGGGTTTGGTAGAGGCCATGGTTGCAGCAGCATCAAATTCAGCTTCTTTCTCTTCCTTCCTTTCTTACTCCCATGTTTTGGTCCCCAGAGCACCCCCAGAAGCCTCCCTTCCACAGTTTGTCTCAGGGTTCCCCGGGAACCCACCTACAACACCTCATCACTGCAGACCCAGCCTTACATCCCAGTGCCTGGTCAGCCACACATGCATGAGCTTGGATCCCAGGGTCCCACATGTCCATGGTATCATAAGGCACCCCAAACTTGGGGATGTGATTATCCTCCCTGTGCCAGTTTGAATGTATTGTGTCCCCCAAATGCCATTATCTTTGTGGTCTTGTGGGACAGACGTTTTGGTGCTGGTTAGATTTGCTTGGAATGTGCCCCACCCAGCTGTGGGTGGTGACTTTGGTGGGATACTCCCATGGAGGTGTGACCCCACCCATTCAGGGTGGGCCTTGATCAGTGGAGCCATATAAAACATGCTGACTCAAAGAGACTGAATGGAGTGCAGCTGTGAGTGACGTTTTGAAGAAGAGCAAGCTTGCTAGAGAGGAATGTCCTGGGAGAAAGCCATTTTGAAACCAGAACTTTGGAGCAGACGCCAGCCATGTGCCTTCCCAGCTAACAGAGGTTTTCTGGACGCCATCGGCCATCCTCCAGTGAAGGTACTTGATTACTGATGTTTTACCTTGGACACTTTATGGCCTTAAGACTGTAACTGTATAGCCAAATAAACCCCCTTTTTATAAAAGCCATTCCATCTCTGGTGTTTTGCATTCTGCAGCATTAGCAAACTAGAACACTCCCCCCAGCACAGTGAACGGCTGGCCTCTAAGCTGCTGCATGCCTACAGCAGTGGGAATTGTCCTGGCCAGGCCCTTCCCAGACCCATCAAATCAGGGATTCATTTGCAGGTGAAGGAGACCATCGGGCAGTGGGCTGGAAAGGGACCTGTTCGCTTCTCCACCAGCTGCGTCCCCCTTCATGAAAATCATCTTCTCTTAAGAAGCAGGAATCTGGGACAGTGAAGAGCCAAGGGATGGGGCTTGAGGGGGGTTTCTGTCTCAAGCCAAGGGAGAATGGCTCATTCCTTTCCTCCAGCTGCAGAAAGCAGTCACTGCTCCCTTTCTCCAGCAAAGTCACTAAATCCCTCATTGGGATCCAGGCCCAGGCCTAACCCAGCCCCTGAGGAAGATCTCAGGGTGGGGGGATTCTTAACCTCAGAGAGAGGCTGTGGAAGCCAGAGAAGGGGCTGCTCACTCCCAGAATGCTAGCTCTCCTGGTGCTCCCACCCATGGAATCTCCTGAAGATTTGTCCAAGTTGGATGCTGAATCATGGGCCATGGCAGATCATCGAGTGTGGCCAGCTGTGGGGTTTCAGGGCAAAACCACAACCAGGCAGGAGGCCAGGAGAACATGGGTCAATCCCTCTTTGGTCTTTGACAAGCAAACATGTCCTGGGTCCCTGGTGTGTGCTGGCTCCATTTTCCTCTGGGTGAACAGAGATGGAGGGACTCAGGTCACTGCAGAAGAGAACTTGGGGACTGTTAGGATGTAGGGTCATGAGTGCAGAGCAGGGCAAAAGCACAGCATGTTGAAGGAAGGACTGGGGGCTTCCTGGAGGGGGTGACTTTCCCCACAACCAGCACACCATGCCCTGTTCTTAACTTTCCCCACAACCAACACACCATGCCCTGTTCTCATCTAATGCCACATCTGTGATCCTTCTCTCTTGTTACACACTCTGGAGGTGCCTGTAGTCCTTCTGCTATTCCCCCACACCATTTACACCCCTCTTCACTCCCTGAAGTCACTGGTCTGTGGCTCACATCCTCCTCTCACCTGAGGTTCTGCCCTCACCTCATGGGAACTCAATGTGAGTCTCCTTCCTCCACTCCTGACCTCTGCTTTCCAGCAGCTTCTCCTCATCACCCCTGCAGCCACCTTTTGCATGGCTGCCCTGGACTGGTCACCACCTGGGGACAGCCCCATCCTCTGACTTCCTTGGCTGGATGGGCATGTTGGAACCTTGAGCTCCAGGATGCCCACCCCTCTTCTTTTTCCCTCCTGCATAAGACACCAGCCCCAGACACCTCTCTTGTCTGCCTGTCCAAAATGAGACACACAGACAAGCCCTAGTCAGGATGCTTGGTCTGATCAGCAAGACCCCACCTCAGCTAGGATCATCTCCAGTTCCTTTACCCCTCTCTCAAGCCTCAGACCTGCACATACCCAGCCCCCAGTCTCAGCAGGGACCCAGTGGAAAGGAGCTGAGGCTGAGCTGGCACCCAGAGCTTCCCTTGGTGTCCCAACAACAAAATCTATGGCCAAAATGCCAAACTTTGGGATATGTGAAGACTTAAGCCCATGGCTGTGAGGCACTTGGCACAGTCCAGGGGCATCACGGACATGCAGAAATGCTCCTTGGTCAGCTTCAGCCAGGAGCTGGGGAGGTGGAGGAGAGGCAGTGGGGGAAAGGGAGGTGGAGGGAAGAGGAGAAGGAGAGGGGGGAGGGAAAGGGAAAGAAGGAAGGGAAAGGGATTCAGATGATCACCCTACTGGCCTCCCCCCCCCCCCCCACCCAGCAGGTCTGGCATTTCTGTGCCCTGCTCTGTTTTCCCCACAACACTTAGCTCCTTCCAGCACATCATAGATTGTGTTTATTTTGTTTATGGTTTATTGTCTGTCTCCACCCCCCTAGCAGTGAGCCCAATGAAAAAGGTATTTTGTGCCCTCTACCATAGGTTTTACCCTTGGGAAGACGGTTGCTGCAAAGGAGAGGCTAGGCCTCCCTATGGTTGTGCCTAAGAGTCTCCTCCTGAATGCCTCTTTGTTGCTCAGATGTGGCCCTCTCTCTCTGGCTAAGCCAACTTGAAAGGTGAAATCACTGCCCTCCCCCCGATGTGGGATCAGACACCCAGGGGAGTGAATCTCCCTGGCAACGTGGAATATGACTCCCGGGGAGGAATGTAGACCCGGCATCGTGGGACGGAGAACATCTTCTTGACCAAAAGGGGGATGTGAAAGGAAATGAAATAAGCTTCAGTGGCAGAGAGATTCCAAAAGGAGCCGAGAGGTCACTCTGGTGGGCACTCTTACGCACACTTTAGACAACCCTTTCTAGGTTGTAATGAATTGGGGTAGCTGGTGGTAGATACCTGAAACTATCAAACTACAACCCAGAACCCATGAATCTCGAAGACAGTTGTATAAAAATGTAGCTTATGAGGGGTGACAATGGGATTGGGAAAGCCATAAGGACCACACTCCACTTTGTCTAGTTTATGGATGGATGAGTAGAAAAATAGGGGAAGGAACAAACAGACAAAGGTACCCAGTGTTCTTTTTTACTTCAATTGCTCTTTTTCACTCTAATTATTATTCTTGTTATTTTTGTGTGTGTGCTAATGAAGGTGTCAGGGATTGATTTAGGTGATGAATGTACAACTATGTAATGGTACTGTGAACAATCAAAAGTATGATTTGTTTTGTATGACTGCGTGGTATGTGAATATATCTCAATAAAATGAAGATTAAAAAAAAAAAGGTATTTTGTCTATTTTAGTCATTGACCTATCCTTGCACATGGGGGTGGGGCTCCATAAATATTTGCCAAATGAATGAATGAATGAATGAATCCTTCCTTCAGAAAAAACTTCAATGAGAAATTGATACTGATCAAAAGTGGTGGGTTCTCTGCCTGTTGAGCTGAAATGACAATTCCTCAGACCCCGGGGTTCCAAAGAGAGAAAGAGTTTATCGCTAAGTGCAAAGCAGAGCAGATGGCTTATTGGCCTAAAAATCTGTTTCCCTGAACTGCAGTAATTCTGATAGTTTTGTAGTATCAAAAGATCCGCATGTTTTAGGCTAATGAGCATGATGGCTCAAGATGATGTAATTAGAGGTGGTCTAATTCTTGAGCATGTGCAGATAAATTACATCCTTAGTCACAGAATGTATGTAAGAAAATGACAGCCTTAATGTGACGATGGGAGTGATTTTTAGTATTCTAATGAGATATAGGTCACTTACAGGTTTAAGTCTAAACTATTGTGCAGGTCAGTCGGGCCCATTTTGTTAGATCCAGCTTCAGTTATCAAGATAGCTTTGGACTTGAGGTGGGTTAGTCCTGGGCTGTCCAAAACCTTTCATTAATAAGCATTAGGGAGTGTATTTAGTGATCACAGGGCTCCAAAGTTGAAAAACTGGATAAAATGAGTATCAGTGGGGTCAAAGTCAAAAACCCGGAAAAAAAATGTGTACTTGTGGGATCAGTCACAAGGTTTTTTGCAATCACAAGGGCATGAAATAAAGGCTTTTATAATCATGATCAGGGATCAAGGCAGGCATTTCCCTCAGGCTACTCTAATATACCAGAAAATAAAAAGGAATATCTATATAATGACTCTGTAGTCATAGTCATCTTCTAAATCCTAACTTCTCAGTTACAAAGTCAGTTTAAATCCCTCCCCTACTCAGTGCCCATCCTCCTTCCCAGCCTACACCCCCATCCCTCCCTGCTCCATTTTAACTCTGGCTTCTGGACTCACGCATGAGGACTACAGAAATGGTTTGACAGAGGGTCCCTCTTTCTAAAACACAGGAAGAGTGATGTCCTTTCCCTCAGTCAAAATCTCTAAGGGCTCCCTCTGCCTCCGTGTGTACACCATATGTATACATTGCTGTGGTTCCTTACTGGATAATGAAATATTTCAGATGTACACAAAAGAAAAAAAATCCCTCCATTATTGCCTACAGACTCACCGCCCAGCTTAAGAAATAAAACAACACAGGAACACTGAAGCCCCATCTTCTCACCCATCTCACCCCTCTCCTCTCCCACCCACTGCATCTGGATTTTAGCAACCCCGAACTTCCCCTTTGTGTGGATGCATGTGCACATGTAAGCATGTGTGTGTGCATTCATGTATGTATTTGTGTGTGTGTGCATCCCCAATCACATACTGTCTCACTTGGCTTGTTTTAAATTCTGTAATGGACCCACACCCTCCCATCCTCTAGGACTTCCAGCTTCTGCTCAAGTCCTGCTTTGAACTTTGTCACCTGAATGTAGTTCTGGCTCTTTGTCTCACTTGCTGCCCATACCATTGTGTGAACAGAGCACAATTTCTTTATCCCTCTTCATGTTTTCTGATGGACTTTTAGGTTTTTCTCATTTTTGTTCTATTAAACAGCATTGTAATTGACATGGCACATGTGTGCTGCCTTCCCAGGGTGAAACTGGGGTTACAGGACACTGCCTGGAAGCAAGTCTGTGGATTTCAGCAACTGCACTCCAAAGTGGGCTCCCAGTGGCAAGTTCCTGTGGCTCCCAGCCTCATTGCTTTGCTTTTAGCTGACTTTTCTGATGGGAGTGAAATGGCATCTTTATTTTTTTTGTTTTGCTTTGTTTTTGCTTTTGAATTTCTTTAATTACTTGTGAGGTTGGCAGTTTTTCATAAGTTCATGGAATATTTGGATTTACTCTTCAATGAATTTTCTATTCACATTTTTTCTCCATTTTTTTATGGGATTGATTGTCTTTTTCTTATTGATTTATATAGGTCTTATATTCTAAATACAAATTATCAACACATTCTCATGGTTGGGGTTTTCTTTCCCCTCAGTGTCTTTCAATGTGCAGAAGTTGGTTATATTAAAGTAGTAAAACATAACACTTTTTCCTGGGTTGTTTGTGCATTTTGAAACTTATTTAAAAAATTCTTCCCCATCCCAATGTCATAAGTGTATTCTTCTCTATTGTCTTCTGTATGTTTTTAGTTTGCTTTTCATATTTAAATTTTTATCCATCTGGAATTGATTGTTTTGTATGGAGAAGTAAAAATCCAATTTTCTATATATCTTATTTACTTATTTTTAACCTGATCACATGATTGCACTCCTGCTGTTTAAAAAAGTCAAACAACAAAAAAGCATAACTAGAAAAAAGAGCTGTTCTTGAGATCCACCACCAAACCCCTTTCTATTCCGTCCAAATTTAAATAATCCTTTCCAAACTATTGTATGTATATTGCACATTTCTATGTTAATATACAATTAAAAACTTTTATATCATGATTTTTGCAATCAAAGTTTCTCTTGAGTGGACTGATGTCACCACCTGTGAAAATCCTGCCATCCTCCATGACGCCGTAAGTATCCCACTTCTGCAAAGCCTCTCTGGTCCCCACCCCCACTCCATGCTCTCACAACATGTATCCCTTTTATGATAGCATTTCTGGTGTATTCCTTTAAAGGGTTGTTGACTCAGCAATTCCACTCCTAGGTATATACCCCAAAGCACTGAAAGCAGGGACTCATATAGATATTTGTACACCAATGTTCATAGCAGCATTAGGCAAAATTGCAAAAGATGGAAGCAACCCAAATGTCCATCAACAGATGAATGGATAAACATAACATTTTATATTTATGCAATGCTATATTATTCAGCCATAAAAGAAATGAAGTTCTGATATGTACAGCAGTGTGCATGAACCTTGAAGATATCATGTTGAGTGAAAGAAGCCAGACACAAAAGGACAAATACTGTATGATGTCACTGATATGAAATAATTAGAATAAACAAATTAATAGAGACAGAAAACAGAATAGTGTTTACCAGGGGAGGGAAGACAGGGCAATGGGGAATTATTGCTTAATATATATGAGTTGTTTAGGATGATGAAAATGTCCTAGAAATAGATAGTGGTAAAGGTTACACATTTTTGTCAGTATTCTTAATGTCACAGAATTGTTCACTTAAAAATGGTTAAAGTTATTGTATACTTTGGATGGATTGCATGGTGTATGGATATATCTCAGGAAAGTTGCATTAAAAAAGAAAAAAACCACAACTGATCATTAAAATGATATTTTGGGGAAAATGGCTACAATGATGATTTTTATGTTATGTATATTTTACCACAATAAAAAAAAAGTTTTTAAAAAACCAGAATGCTGGACTGAAATCCCTGCAGGGGGTGGGCTGTGTCATCTTGGTCTGGCTTGTAGCACCTGTAGAGCCCTGCACAGGTTGTGTCAGACCAGGTGCCCATTGCACAGTCACAGGTGAGTGAGCTCAGGCTGGTGGTCTGCATCAAGAGGACTTGGCAGCATCCAGGGCTTGGTGACCTGTTGCCCCACCCCCTAACTTCAGTGTGGAGAAAAGATACTGACGGGTTTCTGCTTGAAGGTATAGGGCAGCACAGTGTGGACTCTGGGCTGAATTACCTGGCTTCAGAGCCCAGCGACACAAATTACTGTGGGGAATTTGATTAACATCTCTGTTCTCAGATTTCCCACCTGTAAATGGGTGTGAAAATAGTAACTGCTTCATAGGTTGGTGTGAGGAGAAATAAATTAATATATAGAAAGTGTTCAGAATGGTCCTTGATGGTAAACAACATATTAGTGTTAACTATTTTAAAATTAATATTTTAATATATTATCTCAGAGCTGGGTATTGGTGCTGGAGATTTGTCAGAGGGCCATTCCACATGGCCTTGCAACCTTCAGAGCATCCTGTGCTGTCTCCTTCCAGGATGAGAACTCCCTTGGGTGAGGGAACATGGGCAGAGCAGCAGAAACACTTCCTCCTTATGCTCCTGAGAGTTGGTGTGGAGTCCTGATGCTGCCAGCATGCTTGCTGCATTCAACTCTGTCTTGGGTCTGCTTTTTCTTCAGAATTGGGTCTGGCGTTCAAAGTTGGCAGGCCATCAGTTCTGACCCACTCCCATTTGGACCCTGAGTCCTGATCCTGGGAAGTTCCATGTTTTCTGTGACACATCTGGATATTCTAGAATCACATAGTAAAATTGAAAGAACATCAGTCAGTGAAAATATTTTAGAAGCTTCTAGAGTGAAAGAGAAGATCACTCACAAAGACATCAGACATCTCAATAGAAACCTGGGATGCAAGCAGAAAATAGAGACAAAGTGTTAAGTAGTGTAATAAAAGATCATTGAATCCAGAATTTTATATTTAGCCAAATTGTTGTTTAAATCTGAAACTGTTATAAGATTGTTCCCTGGCACACAAGGCTTCAGAAATCTTGCCAGGCAAAGACATGCATTGAAAACTCTTGGAAAGGGCCTACTCATTCAATATTGCACTGAAACCCTAGCCAAGGCAACAAGGCAAATAAGAGGCAAACATTGGAAAGAAGAATTGGGTGACAACTGACCTTGGAGAGCCAGACGTTCACCTCAGACTAGCTCTGAAGGGGGCTCTCTGTTCTTCTGAGGAGAAAGCCTCAGCCATTTTCAGTTCCCAGATCTGTGACTGAGACCAGGGTGGAGACAGCACAGGCAGAGAGGGACCATTGAAATGCTAATGACCTCCCCCCCCCCCCGAGGGAGCTATTTTCTCCAAGAGGAAAGGGATGGGGCCCAGCTCTACTACCTGCCTTTCAGAACTTGGGAAAAAAAGCCACACCTCCTTATACCAGTCAAGAATTATAGGCTAACAGGCACCACCAACTGGGCAGAAAAGCACAGTGACCAGAGGCATCAGAGAGTGTACCAATTTTCTAAGACACACCCTCAGGGAAACCAGATACTGAATATTTCTTCCTTCTGGGACCTAAGCCCATTCTGGTCTTGGGAGGCCTGATTGGGGTAACTAAGGAAACAATCCCTAGACGACACAAAACTACAACCTACACCAAGAAAAATGAGGTTATGGCCCAGTCAGGGGAACAAACTTGCACTTCAACTGTGATGCAGGAATTGAAACAACTAATAATAAGTGAATTCAAAAAGTTTAGGGAAGATATGGCAAAATAGCTGAACTGTATAATGAAAAACCAGAATGTACATAAGGCAGAAATTGAAAATTCCAAAAACCAACTGGCAGAATCTATGGAAATGAAAGGCACAACCCAAGAGATGAAAGACACAATGGAAACATACAACAACAGATCTCAAGAGACAGAACAAAACACTCAGGAACTGGAGAACAAGGCACCTGAAAACCTACACACAAAAGAACAGATATAGAAAAGAAGGGAAAAATATAAGCAACGTCTCCAGGAATTTAAAGGCAAAACAAAAAGCAAGAATTTACATGTCATTGGTGTCCCAGAAGGAGAAGAAAAGGGAAAAGGGGCAGAAGCAATAATAGAGGAAATAATCAATGAAAATTTCCCATCTCTTATGAAAGACATAAAATTACAGATCCAAGAAGTGCAGCATACCCCAAACAGAATAGATCTGAACAGGCCTATGCCAAGAAACTTAATAATCAGATTATCAAACATCAAAGATAAAAAGAGAATCCTGAAAGCAGCAAGAAAGAAATGATCTATCACATATAAACAAAGCTTGATAAGACTATGTGTGGATTTCTCAATAGAAACCATGGAGGCAAGAAGGAAGTGGGGTGATATATTTAAGATACTGAAAGAGAAAACCACCAACCAAGAATCCTATATCCAGCAAAACTATCCTTCAGATATGAGGGAAAGCTTAAAATATTCTCTGACAAACAGACAATGACAGAGTTTGTGAATAAGATACCTGCTCTACAGGAAACACTAAAGGAAGCCCTGCAAACAGAAAGGAAAAGACATGAGTGAGAGGTTTGGAAAACAATTTTGGGAGATAGTAGCACAGCAATGTAAGTACACGGAACAAAGATGACTGTGAATATGGTTGAAAGAAGGCGCTGGGATCATGTGGGACACCAGAACAAAAGACAAACAATAAAGACTGGGACTGTTTAATTCAGGGAAACCTAGGGTGCTCAACAATTGTAATAAAAGATACAAATATGTTAAAAAAAAAAAAAAACTAAACTTAAACCTAACCCTAGGCTTAGCATAGCACTGGCCCTCACCCTACCTTAACCTTAGCACTAACTCTAGCCCTAATCATAAACCTAACCCTTTGCTATAACCTAGCCCTATCCCTATGGCTAACCCTATCACAATCCCCATCCCCACCCCATCCATAACCCTAACCCTACCCTAACCATAAACCTAAACTTAAACCTAACCCTAGCCCTAGCCCTAGCATTAACCCTAAACCTATCCTGTACCCAAGCCCTATCCCTAGCCCTAACTTAGCCCTAGCACTAGCCCTAGCCCTAATCTTAACACTAGCCTTATACCTAAATGTATACATCTCCTATCCCTGAACCCATCCATAACTGTAACCATAACACTAACACTATCCCTATCCCTATCCTTATCCCTAAGCCTAACCATAACCCTAACACTAACCATATGCCTATACTTATCCCTATCCCAAAACTTAATCCCAATCCTAAACCTGTCCTATCCCTATCTTTAATAACCCTATCCCTAAAACTAACACTATCCCTAACCCTAACCTAACTCTAAAACAAAACCTAGCCATAGCTTTAGCCTGGACCCCAACCATTAATATAGCCCTATCTCTATCACTATATCTGTGCCTATACCTATCCCTATCCCTAACCATAACCATAACCATAAATATAACCCCAGGCCCTAGCCCTAGCCCAAGCCCTACATGTAGCCCTAATGTTAATGTAACTCTATCCCTAACCATAAACAAACATAACCATAGCCCTAGCACTAAGACTAAACCTAACCCTAAAAAAAAAAACAAAACAAACAAACAAAAAAAAAACACTAACAACAATCCTAGCTGTGGCCCTAGCCTTATCCCTAACCCTAACCCTAACCCTAAACCTAACCCTAACCCTAGCCCTATCTCTAACCCTAACCTTAACTCTAACCTTAGCCATAACCCTAAATCGGGGCCAGCGCAGGAAAAGACACTTTCTTAGAGGTTTCGTTCTGGGCACCCAGTCAAGTTGGGAGCAGGGATCTGCATGAATCATGTGCAGTGGTAATGGGGGTGATCTTTAATGGGAGGCCCACTGTAGGCATGTGAAGCTGGGCTGGGGCAGGGCGCATTAAACCTAACCCAAATCCTAACTAACCGTAACCTTAGCACTAACACTAACCTTAACCCTACATCTAATTCTAAACCTAACCATACATAACCCTATCCATAAACTTAACCATAACCCTAAACCTAAATCTAACACTATCCTTATTCTTATCCCTACTCTTATCCCTATCCCTACCTCTATCTCTAACCTTAACACTAAATCCCTAAACCTAACCCTGCACTTATCCCTATCTCTAGACCTATCCCCTATCCCTAACCCTAATCCTAACCCTAAACATATCCTGATCCCTACCCTTAATCCTAAAACTACCCTAACACTAACCCTATCCCTACCACGAAACTTAACACTAACCCAAAACCTAGCCCTAATCCTAGCCATAGACATAGTCTGAACCCCAACCCCAACCCTAAACATAGCCCTATCCTATACCTATCCCTATCCCTAACCCTAGCCCTAGCCCTAACCCTAACACTCACCCTAGACCTTGCCTGATCCCTAGACCAGGACCTATGTCTAGCCCTAAATTTAACCATAACACTAAGTCTGACCCTAACCCTAAACATAACCATAACCGTACCCTAGCACTAGACCTAGCCCTAAGGCAAAACATAACCCTAACACTAACCCTAACACCAACAATAACCTTAGCCGTGCCTCCAGCCCTAGCCCTAGACCTATCTCTTGCCTTTGCCCTAACCTTAGACCTAACTCTAAACTTAACATTAACCCTAACCCTAAAACTGGGACCAGCACAGGAAAAGACACTTTCAGAGAAGCATCATTCTGGAGCCCTGTCAGGTTGGGGGCAGGTATCTGAATACCATGGGGTGGGGGTGGGGTTCTATTTCCTGGGAGGCCCACAGAGGGCAAGTGAAACTGGGCTGGGGAAGGGCCCATTAAACCTAACCCAAAACCTTACTACTGTAACCCTATCACTCAACATAACACTAACCCTAATTCGACCACTAACCCTAATCTTATCCCTATCCCAAACCCCAATCCTAACCCTAACACTAAACCTTACACTAATTTTATCCTTAACCCTAACTGTAAACCTAACCCTAACCTTTCTGTAAGCTATCATTATCCCAATTCCTATGTGTCAGTTGGAATGTATTGTGTCCCTCAAAATGCCATTATCTTTGATGAAATCTTGTGTGGGCAGATGTATTAGTGTTGAATAGACTGTAATTCTTTGAGTGTTGCCATGGAGATGTGACCCACCCTACTGTAGGTGATATCTCTGATTGGATAATTTCCAGGGCCTTGATTAGTTTACTGGCGCACTATATAAGCTCAGACAGAAGGAGCGAGCTTGCTACAGCCAAGAGGGACACTTTGAAGAATGCACAGAAACAGAGGGGAGGTGAAGCTTACAAAGACTTTTTGGAGATGGCCTTTGAAAGCAGACTTTTGTTCCAGAGAAGCTAAGAGATGACAAACTCTCCAAGAGCAACTATGCATGATATTTTGGGCAGAAGCTGAAGCCTAGAGACCAACATCATGGGAGAAAGCCATTTTGAAACCAGAATTCCAGAGCCGATGCCAGACACATGCCTTCCCAGCTAACAGAGGTTTTCTGGAGGCCATTGGCCATCCTTCAGTGGAAGTAACCTTGGACATTTTTGGTGTTAAAACTGTAACATTGTCACCAAATAAACACCTTTATAAAAGCCAATCTGTTTCTTGTGTTGTGCTTAGTGGCATCATTAGCGAACTGGAACACTATCATAACCCTAACCCTAACCCTAAACCAACATTTACTTTACCCCTAACACTAACCCTAACCCTATCATTAATCTATAGTTATCCATATACCTAACCTAACCCTAACCATAAAGCTAATCCTAAATGTATCCCTATCCCTAACCTTAAATCTAACCCTAACCTAATCCTAAACTAACCCTAACACTTAGATTAGCATGGGAAGAGACACCTTAACAGAGGCTTCAGATGGGGCAGACTGCAGTGGTGGTGGTGGGATTCTCGCTTGAAAACATGCATTTGGGGTGAGTGTGCTATTTCCTGGGAAGCCCATTGTGGGCATGTGAAGCTGTGTTGTCAAGGACACATTTTTCTGAACAATAAACCATACTCTAACCCTAACACTAACTCTAACATTTGCCATAATCCAATCCCAATCCTTAAGCTTATCTGAATACTGATCCCTATCTGAAAGTCTAAAGCTAACCCTAAAATTAACCCTAACCCTATCCATAACCATAACACTAATGTGAATATTAACCTAACCATATCACTAACCCTAAACATAACCCTAATCATAAACCTATCCGTAACATTAACCCTAACCCTAAATCTAACCGTATCCCTATCCATACACCTATGCCTATCCCTAACCTTAATCCTATCCCAATCCCTAAAACTAATGCAAACCTTAATCCTATCAAATTTCCTAACCCTAACCCTAACCCTAAACCTATCCTAGCACTAGCACTAGCCCTATACTTAGATCTAACCATAGCCATATGCCTAGCCCTAAACCTACAGCTAATCCTAACCCTAACCCTAACACAAAGTGTAACCCATGCCCTAAACCTGGTCTAGCCCTAACTCGAGGCTAGACATAACCCTAACTCTAAATCTAACCCTAACTTTAGCTTAAGCCCTAGACCAAGCCCTATCTCTAGCCCTAACACTAACCCTAACACTAACTCTAACCGTAACTCTAAACATAGCCATAACCCTAGCCTAGCACTAGACTTAAACTTATGTCTAAACCTAACCATAACACTAACACTAACCTTAACCCTAACCATAACCCTAGCTGTGGCCCAAGCCCTTGCCCTTTCCCTAGACCTAACCCTAAACCTAGCATTAACTGTAATCATAAAACTGGGATCAGCACAGGAAAAGACACTTTTGGGGAGGCATTCTGGGTGCCTGGTCAGGTTGGCTACAAAGATCTGGTTGAATCACGTGGTGAGGGAGTAGGGTTCTATTTCCCATGTGGCTCACTGTGGGCATTTGAAGCCATGCTGGGGAAGGACCCATTTTTCTGAACAATAAACCATATCCTCACCCTAACACTAACTCTAACCTTAAACGTAACCCTAACCCTATTTTTAAGCTTATGCGAATCCCTAACCCTGTTCCAAAACTCAACCCAAACCTAACCCTAACCTTATCCCTAACCCTATCCATAACCATAACACTAGCCATAACACTAAACCTAACCATATCCCTAACCCTAACTCTAACCCTAATCAAAACCCTATCCCTAACACTAACCCTAATCCTAAATCTAACCATACCCCTATCCCTAACCCATGATTACCCCTAAACCTAATCCTATCCCAATCCATAAATCTAATGCTAAATCTAATCCTATCCCATTTTCTAACCCTAACCCTAAGCCTAACCCCTGCCCTAAACCTGGCCCTAGCCCTAACTCTAGCCTAATCCCAACCATAATCCTAACCCTAGGTTTAGCATGAGTCATAGCCCTTGCCCATGCCCTAGCCCTAGCCCTAACCCTGACACTAACCATAAGCATAACCTTAGCCCTTAACCTGACACAAACCTTAGCCCTAGCACTAGCCCTTGCCCTAGCCCTAAATTCAAGACTAACCTTAACCCTAACACTTATCATGATCCTAACCCTAACCCTAACCCTGGCACTAAACATAACCCTATAACTAACACTAACCTTATCTATAGCCCTAAAACTATCCCTGTCCCTAACCCTATCCCTATCACTGTACTGATCCCTATCCCTAACCAATCCTCACCCTATCCCAATTCCTAGCCATATCCCTGAACCTAACCCAAAACAACCCTAACACTACCACTAACCCTAACTTTGTAACTATTCCTATCCTTATTTCTAACCCTAACCCTAACCCTAAGCCTAAAAGTATCCATACATCCTATACCTATCCCTAACTCAAATGTTAACCCTTATCCTATCCCTAACACTAGCCTTAGCCTTAAACCTAATCCTAATCCTACTCCTAGCCCAAGCTCTAACTCTAGCCCTAGCCCTGGCCCTAGACTGAGCCCTAACCCTAAACCTAAAGGTAACCTGAATGTTAAACTTAACCCTAACAATAACTCTAATTCTAACCCTAACCTAAGCCTATATGTTAGCATAATCCTATCCCTAACCCTAACCCTATCATTATCCCTAAACCTATCCCTATCCCTAACCCTAACCCTAACCTATCACTAACACTAACCCTAACCCTAACCCAATCCCTATCCTTATCACTACACTTAAGCCTAACCCTAATGCCAACCCTAAACCTAACCTTTACCCTAACCCTAACAAAAACCCTAACCCGTAACCCTAACTTAGCCTTAGCCCTAGCCCTAGCCCTAAACTTAACCCTAGCCTTACACCTAACCCTGTACGTCTCCTATCCCTGAACCTATCCCTAACCATAATCATAACCCTCAAACTAACACTAACACTATCCCTATCCCTATCCCTAACCCTAACTCTAACCATACAACTATCCCTATCCCTATCTCTGTCCCTAAACCTAATCCCAACAATATCCCTGACCCAATCCCTATCTTTAACCATAACCCTATCCCTAACCCTTACCCTATCACTAACCCTAACTCTAACCCTAAGCCAAAATCTAGCCCTAACCATAACCATAGCCCTAGCCTGGACCCTGACACTTAATATAGCCCTATCTCTATCACTATCACTATCCCTATGCCTATCCCTATCCCTATCCCTATCCCTAACTCCAACCCTAACCCTAACCCTAGGCCCTAGCCCAAGCCCAAGCCCAAACTCTAGCCCTAACCCTAACCTAACTCTATCCCTAACCCTAAGCAGTCATAACCCTAGCTCTAGCACTAGACATAGCTCGAAGACTAAACCTAACCCTAAAACTAACCCTAACCCTAACCCTAACCCTAACCTTAGCTCTAACCCTAAACTGGGGCCAGCACAGGAAAAGACTCTTTCTGAGAGGCTTCATTCTGGGTGCCTAGTCATGTTGGGAGCAGGGATCTGGATGAATCATGTGGAATGGGGCTGGGGGTTTCTTTCTTGGGAGGCCAACTGTGGTCATGTGAAGCTGGGCTGGGGAAGGGCCCATTAAACCTAACCCCAAATCCTAAGAAACTGTAACCTAAGCACTAAACCTAACCTAAATCTACATCTAATACTTGACCTAACCATATCCCTATACCTAACCCTAACCCTAACACTAAATCTAACCCTAACCCTAACCATATCCCTATCCCTATCCCTAACCCTAATCCTAACCCTAACACTTTCCTGATCCCTATCCTTAACCCCAGCCCTATCTCTAACACTAACCCTACCCTAACCCTAAACTTAACACTAACTGAAAACCTAGTCCTAGCCCTAGCAATAGACCTAGCCTGAACCCCAACCCCAACCCAAACAAGAGCCCTATCCTTATCACTAACTCTATACCTATAATATACCTAACCCTATCCCTATCCCTCACACTTTCTGAGAAGCTTCATTCTGAGTGCCCAGTCATGTTGGGAGCAGGGATCTGGATGAATTACGTGGGGTGGGGTTGAGGGCTCTCTTTCATGGGAGGCTGACTGTGGGCATGTGAAGCTGGGCTGGGGAAGGACCCATTAAACATAACCAAAATCCTAACTAACTGCAACCTAAGCACTAACCCTAACGCTAACCCTAAATCTAATACTCTCCCTAACCCTAGTCCTAGCCTGAGCCCTAGCCCAAGCCAAATCTCTATCCCTAAACTTAACCCTAATACTAATTCTAACCCTACCCCTAAACATAACCATAACCCTAGCCTAGTGCTAGACCTAAACCTAGGACTAACCCTAACCCTAACACTAACTTTAACCCTAACACTAATCCTAGCTGTGGCACAAGCCCTAGCCCTAGCCCTAGCCCTAGCCCTTGCCCTTGCCCTAGACCTAACACTAACATAACATTAACCCTAACCATAAACCTGGGACCAGCACAGGAAAAGATGCTTTAGGAGAGGCATCATTCAGGGTGCCCTGTCTGATTGGGGGTGGGGACCTGGTTGAATCACATGGGGTGGGGGTGGGGTTCTATTTCCCAAGTGACCAAGCTATCCTGGGGAGAGGCCCATTAATCCTAACCCAAAGCCTAACTAACTGTAACCCTAACACTAACCCTAACCCTAACCTTATCTCTAACACTAAACCTAATCATATCTCTATCCCCAACACTAACCCTAACTTTAACCCTAAAGCCTATGCTAACCCTATCCCTAACCCTAATCCTAACCCTAACCCTAATCCTAACCCTATCCCTAAACTATCACTATCCCGATTCCTATCTGTGTCAGTTTGAATGTATTGTGTCCCCCAAAACACCATTATATTTGATGCAATCTTGGATGGGCAGATGTATTTGTGTTGGTTAGATGGTAATTCTTTTGAGTGTTTCCATGAAGATGTGACACACCCAACTGTAGGTAATAACTCTGATTGGTTAGACGTATGCCCCAACCATTAGGTGTGGGCCTTGATTAGTTTACTAGAGTACTATATAAGCTCAGACAGGAGCAAGCTTGCTACAACCAAGAGGGACACTTTAAAGAATGCACAGGAGCTGAGAGAGGAGCTGAAGCTTACAAAGGCATTTTGGAGATGGCCTTTGAAAGTGCACTTTTGCTCTGGAGAAGCTAAGAGAGGACAAATGCCCCAAGAACAACAGAGCATGACATTTTGGAGAGAAGCTGAAGGCTGGAGAGGAACATCCTGGGAGAAAGCCATTTTGAAACCAGAACTACGGAGCAGATGCCAGCCACATCCCTTCCCAGCTAAAAGAGTTATTCTGGAGGACATTGGCCATCCTTCAGTGAAGGTACCCCCTTACCTTGGACACTTTATGGCCTTAAGACTGTAACTTTGTAAACAAATAAACCACCTTTATAAAATCCAATCCATTTCTGGTGTTTTGCCTAATGGTAGAATAATTAGAATACTGAAACACTATCTTAAACCTAACCCTAACCCTAACCAAACTCTTAACCTATATCTATACATAAACATAACCCTAACCCTATCCCTAACCTTAACCTATAGTTATCCATATTACCTAACCTAACACTAAACATAAAGCTAATCCTAACCCTATACCTACCCCATCCCTAACTTTAAACTAGTCCTAACCTAACCCTAACCTAATCCTAACCTAACCCTAACACTTGGATCAGCACTGGAAAATACACCTGGAGAGAGACTTCAGATTGGTCAGACTGTGGTGGTGGTGGTGGCAGGGATCTGGCTTGACAATGTGTATTGGAGGTGGGTGTGCTATTTCCTGGGAGGCCCACTGTAGGCATGAGAAGCTGTGTTGGGGAAGGACCCATTTTTCAGAACAGTAAACCATATGCTAACCCTAACACTAACTCTAACCTTAACCATAACCCTATCCCTATCCTTAAGCTTATATGAATCCGTATCCCTATTCCAAACCCTAACCCTAACCTTAACCCTAAGATTATCCATAACCATAACACTAACCCTAACACTAAACCTAACCATATCCCTAACCCCAAACCTAAACCCAATCATAACCCTATCCCTAACACTAACCCTAACCCTAAGCCTAACCATATCCCTATCCCTAAACACATGCCTATCCCTAATCCTAATCCTATCCCAATCCCTAAAACTAATGCAGACTCTCATCCCATACCGTTTCTTAACCCTAACCCTAAACCTAATCCTACCCTAGCCCTAGCCATATGCCTAACCCTAACCCTAGCCCTAGTCCTAGCCCTAGCCCTAGCCCTAACCCTAACCCTAACCATATCCCTATACCAATCCCTATACCTAACCTAACCCTAAAACTATCCCATTCCCTATCCTTATCTCTAAGTCTAACCCAAAACGTAACTCTAACCCTAACCCTAACCCTATGCATAACCCTTTCCCTATTGCTATCTCTATCCCTAACCCAAACACTAAGCCTTACCCTATCTCTAACACTATCCTTATCCTTAAACCTAACCCTGTTCTAGCTGTAGCCAGAGCCCTAACCCTAACACTAAACTTAACCCTAACCCTAACCCTGAACTAACACTAACCCTAACCGTATACCTAACCCTAACCATATCCTTATCCCTAACCTTATCCGTTTCCCTATCACTATCCCTATTCCTATCCTTATACCCATACATAACCTTAATCCTAATGCTAACACTATCCCTGTTTATCCTACACCTACACCTAAGCTTAACACTAACCCTAACCCTAACCCAAACCTGACATTAGCCCTTTCCCCAGCCCTTGCACTAGCCCTAAACCTAACCCTAAACCTAGCCCTATAATTTGGTCAAGCCCTAGGCCTAACCCTAACCTTAAACATAACTTACCCCTAGCCCTAGCCCTAATCCTAATACTAAACATAACCATAACCTAACTTACTCTACCCTAACCCTAACCCTAAACCTATCCCTATCCTATCAATATCCCTATCCCTAATCCTAACCCAAACCCTAACCCTAGCTCCAGCCCTATTTCTACCTCTAGCCCCAGTCCTAGCCCTAACCTAACTTTAACCCTAACCCTAGCCCTAGACTTTCCCCGAAGCCTAACCCTAGCCCTAATCCTAACCCTAACCATAAATATAAACATAACCCTAGCCCTAGCCCTAGCCCAAGCCTCTAACCTAAAACCAACCCTTACCCAAGCCCTAGCCCTGTCCTTAGACCTAACCCTATACCTCTCCTGTATCTAACCCTATCCCTAAACCTAACCCTAAAACCATCCCTATCCCTATCCCTAAATCTAAACTTAACCTAACCCTAATCCTAAACCTATCCATACACATAGTCCTAGCCCTACCCTACACTAACCCTTGCCATAGCCTCAGCCCTAGACCCACACTAGCCATAGCCCTAAGTGTAACCTGAACCTCTGACTAACCCTACACCTATCCCTATCACTAACCCTATCCCTATCCCTACCCCTAACCCTAACACTAACTCTAACCTTAAACCTATCCCTAACCCTAGTCCTAGCCCTAGACCATACCCTAGAGTTAACTTTAGCCCTAGCCATAACCCTAGCCCTAACCCTAACCCCAAACCTAACACTACCTCTATCCCTGTCCCTAACACAATCCCTAAACAAAACCCTAAACCTCACCCTAGTCTTAGCCACAGACCTAACCCTAGTCTAAACCTAAACCTAATCCTATCCCTAGCCTTAGCCCTAGCTCTACCCTAGACCTACCCTAGCCTGAGACTAACCCTAACCCTAATCTTAAACTTAACCCTAACCCTCACCCTCACTCTAGCCCTAGCCCTAACCCTAACGCAAACTCTAAGAACAAACCTAACCCTAACCCTAACTCTAACCCTAACCATAATCATAACCCTTATCCTAACCCTAGCCCTATCCCTATCCATATCACTAGCCCTTGCCCTAGCCCTAGTGTTAATAACCCTAACCCTAGCACTAACTCTAGCTCTAGCCCTACCTAGACCTAGCACTAGTCCAACCTAGCCTAGCTCTAACACTACCAAAACCCAGACCTAGACATAGCCTTATCCCAAGCCCTAGCCATAGACATAGCCCTAACTCTAACCCTAACCATAACCCTAAACCTAAACCTTACCCCATCCCTAACCCTAATCCTACCCCTATTCCTATGCCTACCCCTATCACCACCTCTAACCCTCACCCTAAACCTAAACCTGTCCCTTTCCCTAGCACCAGCCCTAGCCCTAGCCCTAGGACTAGCCCTAAACTTAACCCTAACCCTAAAACTAAACCTAACCCTATCCCTAACCCTAACCTTATCCCTATCCCTATCCCTAATAAAAACCCTATCCCTACCCCTAACATGAACACAACCCTATCCCTATCCTGAACCCTAAACCTAAACCTTTCCCTATCCATATCCCTAACCCTAAACCTAAGCATTAACCCTAACCCTAATCCTAACCATAAACCTAACACTAACCCTAATCATAAACATAACCATAGCCCTAGCCCTAACCATAACCCTATCCCAACCCATATCCCTACACTTATCCCAACCCCTAATTGTAACTCTAAAATCGACCATAATCCTGTCCCCAACCCTAGTCCTAGCCCTACCACTAGCCCTAAACCTAAACCTATCTGTAACCCAAAACCTAATCCTAGCCCTAGCCCTAGCGCTAGCCCTAGACCTATCCCTAACTCTAAACCTAACCCTAAGGACAAACCTAACCCTTACCCTGTCCCTATCCCTATACATACCCCTATTCTTATCCCTTTCCTTAACCCTAAACCTATCTCTAGCTATAATGCTAACCATAACCCTATCCCTATCCCTAAACCTATCCTTATCCCTAACCCTAAACTTAACCCTATCCATATCCCTAAGCCTATCTCATACCCTAGCCCAAACCCTATCGCTAACCCTAACCCTAACTTTATCCCTAACCCTATCACTAACCCTATCCCTAACTCTAACCCTATGCCTCACCCTTTCCCTAACCCTATCCCTAAACTTATCCCTAAAACTATCCCTAACCATAACTGTAACCGTAACCGTAACCGTAACCCTAAACCCTGGGACCAGAATGGGAGAAGACGCTTCAGAGAGCCTTCAGTCTGGGCAGACTGTGGGTTGGGGCTGGGTATCTGGATGGATTCCACAGGGTGGGGGTGTGGTTGCTCTTTCCCTGAGGCCCACTGTGGGCATGAGAAGCTGGGCTAGGTAAGGTACCATTTTCCCTAACCCTAACCCTTATCCTCTCTAAATCCCTATCATATCCCTAACCCTAACCCTAAACCCTATCCCTATCCCTAATCCTATCCCAAACCCCAACCCTAACCCTAAACCTATCACTATTCATTAACCTATCCCTATGCCTATCCCTAACCCTAAAGCTAAACCTAACCTTATCCCCATCCCTATCCCTAACCTTAACAGAATATCTTCACCAAAAGAAACAGACATCCTTAATTTGGTAAATTAGTTTATTAATCTGAAAGTACTTGTTTAATTTAACTGTTGAGATGATCACGGGAGAAGACACTTTCCAAAAGGCTTCAGTCTGGGCAGCCTGTGGTTGAGGGTGGAGATCTGGCTGGAACATACAAGGATGGGGGTGCTTTTTCCCAGGAAAAGCTTTGCTGTGGGCATGCAAATATGGGTTGGGGAAGGGCCCATTAATCCTAACGCTAACCCTAACCCAAAACCTAACACTATCCCTATTCCTATCCCTATCCCTAACCCTGGGACCAGTGTAGATGCTTTTGGAGAGGCTTCAGTCTGGGCAGCCTGTTGTTGTTGGGGGCAAGGATCTGGCTGGACTACGTGGGGGGTGGGTGGGGTGCTCTTTCCCAGGAGGCCAGCTGTTGGCATGTGAAGCTGTGCTGTGGAAGGGCCTACCCCTACCCCCACCCCTAACCCTGGGACCAGCACCGGATAAGACACTTTCTGAGCAAGAATCTTTTTTTCTTGACTGCATTTACATGACTTACCTAATTAGAGGGGAAATTATTTTGGTTTAAGAGGCATACCTTGGTTATATAAGCATTTTGGATTGTATCCAAATTAATCAGGGTTTGTGCTTTGGATTATACGATTGATGAGGTTATGGAGATTATGGAAACATAGATATCCATCAAAATGGTGATTTATCCCAAGAAAGAAAAAGTCCTGTGTCCCTCAGTGTGGTAACAGTACACTCAGGAAAGCTGTGGATGTATTAGCTTTATAGTGGGGTGAATATCTTCACCAAAAGAAACAGACATCCTTAATTTGGTAAATTAGTGTATTAATCTGAAAGTACTTGTTTAATTTAACTGTTGAGAGAAGGTCAGGTTATTGTGGCTACGGACTTTTTCTGGGTTTATATTCCATTAGTAATAGTAAAAGGGATTCTTGGTTCATCTTAGCATCATGAGGTTTTATTTCTCTGAAATCAATTAGTGGGGTAGAAAGGCAATAAATACATACATAAACTGAGAAATGTACACTGACAAATTAAATGAGTGGCCTGAAGGACTAGGAGTTATAATTAAGCCAATGAGGAGGGGAAAGGGGAGGTTACCTTAGGCTGATGTTCAGAGAAGGGATCTCTAAGGAAAGTCATTTAATATGACAATGTAGGAAAATGAGTATGGGATAAAAAATGTGCAAGTAAAGACTGGAGGAAGAATGAAAGTTGACAATAGTGCTCAACATAACACAATTCTCTTTTGTGTTTGTGTGGTTCTGAGAGGGTGTATCAAAGATTAATTTCTGGAAGCTGCTCTTGGAGACTTGAGGAAGGTTTACTTTTATGGGGGAAATTGCTTCAGTTTGAGATATATTTCAGTTTAGCAGACTGTAAGACCAACAAGCAGAGTTTAAAACTTAGAAATAAAATCCAGACAATAATTTTGGTCACAGCAGAGAAGTCTTGTCAAAAACTGAAGCAATTAAAGAAATGCATAAGATTTCAAGATTGTGTATTGGAAAAGGAGAGAAGTGGAGCTAGCATTTGGTTTTGAAATGTTTCGATAGGTTTGCTTCAGAAATTCTTGGCAATACACTAAGTAAGAGTGACAAGAGTAGTTTGAAGACACTCAAGAGCCTCAGATATCAGAAAATCCTAAGAGGAACAAAGTTCCTCCAAAAGAAGTCATGGTCCAATTACAGTTTTATTCCAAGTAAAAGGCAGACACACTTACTGGAACTGTGAGATCACTGGTGACCTTAGCCATATTTATTTATAGTAAAATCTTAAGTTATCTGAGAAATTCAGACTGTGAGGGGATGTAAGAAAATAACTAAATATTTATGGGTCTATGAGTTTGTGAGGAGGAAAAAATAATGGACCACGAGCTGAAAGAATACAGTTTAAAGGTAATTTTAGTTTCAAGATCAAAGACAGTATGTTTCAATCATAAGAGAATGGACAGAAAATATATGGAGAGATTGCTGGTAAAAGTAACTTAGTACATATTCAATAATTCAAATTTACCTAGAAAATAGAACAGAAGGGGATCCATTAGGAAAAATTAGGCATCTAACATAGAGATGATTCTTAACTTTAATTTTCACAGAAGAGAAGTAACCAACGGGTATGAACGTAAGAGTATTTGGATATTTCATTACAATATGTCGAGGTAGTTTGGCAAATTAATTTGTGTAGTAGGAAGCAATCTCATCTGTTAAAAGTGAAGGGATAGGGGAGAAAGAGATTCAAAAGGCATTGAGATTTGACATGTAAATGGAGCATGGAAGAATGGTTTAATTACCAAGCATAGTCAGATTTCCGGTGTATGCAAAAGCCATTGGGTATTTGTGACTATTTAAAACAGGATCAATAAGCTAGTGATGTGCTGTGTCATATGAATCCATAGGATAGGCAGGTATTAGGAGTCATTGTGGAATGGGGACTTATCAAAAAGACATGATTTTGATCTTAGAAAAAATATATGTTGAAAGGAAAAAATGGGACCTAAACTACGTAGTAAAAATGAGAAGTGAGGACTTATATACACAAAGTCAATACAACAGATGTTCCTGTATTACAGGAGAACCTGGAAATAGGAAATAAAATTTCAGTAAGCTTCAAGGAGAGGAAGTGGGATAATGGGGTGTGGCCTCTGATGATTGACCTTAGAGGTGACATATCCAGGTAGAACCTAGGTGTGTTGTGTGCCCTTCACAATGAGCATGTTTAGGAATCTGTGTTTGGAAGACAGGCAGACAGCTAGGTTCAAATTCTAGCCATGAAAATTTGTCTTATTACTAAAGCTTTCTGAATCTGCTTTCACCTGACATGTTAAATGGGTAAGTTAAGCTTAAAAAGCAAGTTGATGGTGAGGAATAAATAAGCAAATATATATAAATTACCAAGCACTGACTCATGTGTACTGCAATATTTATTTCTTTCCCTTTAACTGGAAGTCAAAGATTTAACTTAATCCTGCTTCTGTTTTAAAATAAATCTTTGTCATTTGTCCATGCAACACATTTGGTTAAGAACAATGCTATAGATGTGATTTACATTTTACATTTTCATATATATATATATATATATATATATATATATATATATATATATAAAATCAAAAGAATTAATGCTGCTGCTAATTACTATAGAAAAATGTTCTAGCTATTTCACTAAGATAACAAAGGGAATAACTTTATTTCCCCCCATATCCCTTCATTGTATATACTTTTTGAGCCACTTAGCTCTATCGAGGTCGCAGGACATAAGAGTAGCTCTTATGTGGTCAAATTTTGACAGATAGTTGGCTCATGTGACCACGGGGGTTGGCAAATTTGAACCCTGTAGGGTAGGTCTCAAGCTACAAACTCCAATAAAGTTGACACTATGGCACTTATTACCAATTCCCCATGGGAAGGTGGCTGGCTGGAAGTTCCAGCAGAAGTCAATGTTGATGTATAAGAAGATATTCTTCTGACTGCTGAAATCTTCAGTTCTTGCTTTCAAGACCTCCAAATGATTGGATGAGGAGATTACCCACATTTATGAAAGCAATTTCTTTGTTGATGATAGATGCAATCAACTGACTGCAGACACAAATCCCATTTACAGAATACCTTCACAGTAACAAGTTGGCTAGTACAACCCTTGTCAATCTGGCAACCATATTCAACATCTTAAACCATACTTAGTCTCCAAATAAAGATACATCTGTCCTGCATACAACTGAAAACACATTAACCTTTTCTCCAGAAGAAGATGAAAGTCCTTGGATGATATTCACTCTTAAATTTTACATTTCCTGTAACTTACATACTATGAAGGCAACTTATATGAATAAGAGAAGGAAGAAACCTAAGATAGATAAAAATACATTCATAATAAAACAAGGCAGAAATACAACCACTACTGTCTGCATTTCTGCAACTGGTCACATGGTCATAGCTTACATTTATAACTATATTCTTCCATCACCCATTCTATGCCCCCTTTACACTCAGCATGCACCTTAGATGGTCATGGTTCTTTCATGGTGGGGTGACCCAAACCTTCATTCTTGAATGGTCTGGGCCATCAGTAGTCCTTCCTGGATTGGGTTGTTGTAGTTTGCAATTTACGTTAGTCACAGGCAGGGTAATAGTAAGAGGCACCCTAAGGAATCACCTGCATTCCAGGCAAACTCTTCCTTACCTCCACTGAGTAGTAGCAGTCCAGTCTGCCTTGGAAATCAATCACCCCAGCTAGTATATTAACTCCCTTCATTGCCTTTGGATTCAGAAACATGAGGAGCCCAAAGTTGCCAGTTAACAGTCTTAAATTCCAGTTAAAGAGACCCATTTTTGTGTTTCCTGGTGGAAGCACTCCTCCCCTTGGAACTAAAACCTCTAAATCAGCAAAGGATAAGGTCATCAGGACAAGAAGCAAAAATTTTTCTAGCGAGATCATTAGTGAGTAGTGTTAGTCTCAATTCTACCCCTTGATTCCCAGATCTGTGAATCCTGCATTTGGGAGAAACAACACTGTAGATTGGATGCCGATTTAGAATCATATACAGCCTCCGAAACCAAAGATGTTAACTAGGTGTTGTGCTTCCTTCTTGGTTGTAGGAAGGGCCAGATGCAACAGCTTATCCTTCACCTTAGAAGGGATATATCAATGTGCCCCACACTATTACATGCCAGAAAATTTCACTAATGGGGAAGGCCCCTGTTTTTTTTTTTTTTTTTTTTTTTTAAGATTTATTTCCTACCCTCTAACACAAATGTCAGTAAGTCTATAGTTGCTACTTCTTGCTCTTAGGTCCAATTAGCATAATATCAATGCAGTGAACAAGTATGATGCCTTGTGGAGGGGGATGTCAAGTGACATTCTAGATTACATAGGGCTGGAAATTTGATATACTCTTAAGTTAGGATGGCAACTGCACTGCTCACCTTGACAGCTGAATACAAACTTTCTGGTGTTTCTTAACAGGCATCAAGGAAAAAGCATTTGCCAGATCAGTATTTGCATAACAGGACCAGAGAAAGTGTTAATTTACACAAGCAATGATAATACCTCTGTAACAGCTGTGGCAATTGAAGTCATCACCTGGCTAAGGTTGCAATAATCCCTGTCATCCTCCCTGATCCATCTGTTTTCTACACAGGCCTAATAGGAGAGCTGAACGGGGATGTGGTGGGAGTCACCATCCCTGCACCTTGCAAATCCTTCATGGTGGCACTAATCTCTGTAAACCCTCAAGGATTATGGTATTTATTTTGATTTACTGTTTTCCTAGATAGAGGTAGTTTGGCTGGTTTCCACTTGGCCTTCTGGATTATAACTCTCATTCCACATGTCAGGGAATTCTGCCTGTTGTTGAGTAGGTCTATTCCAATTATGCATTCTGGAACAGAGGACTAACCACAGGCTGGGTTAAGGGACCCACTGGACTCACTATGAGTCAGACCTGAGTTAAACCTCCATTGATCACCTGACTTTCATATAGCCCTATCCTGATAGGGATGATTTGGGTCTCCTAGAATGACTGTCAGTTCAGAGCTTCTGTTCAATATCTGAAAATTCTAATTATTTTTTTTACAACAATGTACAGTCTCCCTGGTACAAGGCCACAGCCTCCCTTGGGGGAAGACTTGAAGAAGTACGAACAGTACAAAATTTTTGAGGTGTAGCAGTGTCCTTACTGAAGGGGACCCTATCTTCCCATAATTCAAGGGGTTCTAGCTATAAACATTCTCAAGTCTTGGAATTCACTGAAGCACCATTAATCTGTCTTTGGAGGATACAAGTTGAACTTTTGTTCACTTGACCTAGAATACTTCTATTTACAGAGATTCAGTAAGAATTTTGTAGACCACCGAACTATTTATCTACTAGGGATGCCATAATCTACTATCCAACACCATAGTTCTCTGAGTGTCATACTGTTCTGGTTACTGCTTTGACTCTGCTGTCCACTATGGTAACCATGCCCTGCTTGTCTCTTGTGATTAACTGTCACCACTTGGTCACTGCCATACCAAGATCCAATTATTTCCATTTAAGTGGCAGAAGTTCCCACAGTAATACCTGATTTACAGAAAACAGCAAGCACAGAACTCTTCAGGCATGTTGGGGCACCCCTCTACAATTTAATTCTCACAATCATGGTGTGTCTTCTGGACACTCTTGGGGTTGGTGAACAGGTCCCAAATGATGAATACATTCTAACAGCCCAATCTCCTTAAGGCTTGGATACCACCTTCTGCATTATATTAGGGCAGTTCTAGCATCTCAACTTCAAGTTGTGTAGGCCACATTTGGGTCTGTTTCAGCCAACCAGAGGTAGAACCCTTTATAACAGCTATAATATCAGGTTCAGAATCTCTGCTTAGTGAGCCCATATCAAGAAATTTAGCCTGATACAACTTTCTGTTTGTTCAGGTTTGGATGAATTATGTCCCCCAAACACCATGTTTTTTAATGCAGTCTTGTGGGGGCACACGTACGAGTGTTGATTAGGTTGGAATCTTTGGATTAGGTTCTTTCCATGGAGTTGTGACCCACCAAACTGTGGGTAATACCTTTGATTAGATTATTTCCAAGGAGGAGTGGCTCTACCCATTCAGCATTGGTCTTGATTAGTTTACTGGAGTACTTGAAAAAGAGCCACATAGGCCCAGATGCTTGCTGCAGCTGAGAGACATATTTTGAACACACCTGTTGAAAGCTGATGCTGACATTTTGGAGAACGCCATTTTGAAATGCAACCTGGGAGCAAGCAGATGCCAGCCATGTGGCTTCACAGCTAACAGAGGTTTTCCAGATGCCACTGGCCCTCCTTTGGTGAAGGTATACTTCTGTATACCTTGGCCTTCAGACTTGTAAATTTAGTAACCAAATAAACTCCCTTTATAAAACCCAAACAATTTCTGGTATTTTGCATAATGGCAGCATTAGCAAATGGGAACAGTGTTCTTTCCATCATTACACCACACCATTAATATCTCCTACCCCACAGAGTCCCGATTTCTTCTCTGTATAAATTGGAAAAATCATGCAGCTCTTGAAAACCAAGAAATAGAGCCCAAGTGGAGCCTGATCCCAGGAAGGGTGACACACAGAAACTGGAGTTGATGCTTGGAGACACAGACACAAGGACATTTGGAGATGCTAACCTAAGAGATGAAGCACAGAATTTGCCCCAGAGAAGCTAAGAGAGAAACCCCAGAAGCTTAGAGAAATGCCTTGGGAGAAAGAAGCAAGGACACATAGGAGCTGAGAGGAGCAAAGACAAAAGCCCAAAGACATTCTGGAGAAAGCCATTTTGAAACACAACCTGAGAGCAAAGGACCAGCAGATGCTAACCAAGTGCCTCCCGAACTGACAGAGGTGTTCCAGAATCCATCGGCCTATCTTCAGAGCAGGTATCCTCTTTTTGATGCCTTAGTTTGGACACTTATGGCCTTGGAACTGTAAATTTGTGACCTAATAAATCCCCATTATAAAAGCCAATCCATTTCTGGAATTTGCATAATGGCAGCTTTAGCAAACCGCAACAACTAGCAACATTTCAAGGGAATATATAAAATGTATATCTAAGATATACAGAATAATTATAAACAAAGAGTAGTTCATTCTCCAACTCATAAAAAACTGAACATCAACAATTTTGATGCATTCTGCATGCACCACACTCATATACCCTTCCCTCACACCCAGAAATAAATACCCTTACTTTTGTGATAATCAATTGTCTGCTCTTTATTAGAGATCCATCCCATTTAAAAATCTCCAAACAATATATTGAATTTTTAGGATAACTTCAACTTGTTGATTCTGAAGAAAAAGGCACTAAATGCCAGGGTGATCAGTATTTATTAGGGGAACTTACAGAGAGCTAGTTACTTTGCAACAGACAGTAAGATGACAAGAAGTTCACTCAAGTATGTCTGCACCTACAACAATCACTCTTTAGATTATATAGGACTGGGGAACAAAGTTGGCTAAATGCCAGAGGCTGTGTGCAAGTTTTGGGAAAACATCTGGAATTTTTTTTTTTTTTCCTCAAAACAAGATGTGCTTGAGTTGGGCAGCATTTAAGGTTATAGCAGTTAAGCTGGGTGGGCTTCCAAGGAGTTATGGGGAGAAATGGTTGAGGTGTGGGTGGGGACAGGGATGAGGTCAATCCTTGGCCAGGTAGATGCTGTATGTATCATATACTACCTATAAATAACTTTGTTTTATATCTCCTCTGGGACTTTATATTGCTCAAGATTAAATTTGTAAGATTCTTTCACATTGATGTATGTAGCCGTTCTTTCTCCATTCTTTTAGGAAGATTCTATTTGAGATTATGATTATATAACAGTGCTACAAACAATGCTTCTTAGACTGGTCTATGTATCCTCTGGCACACATGCAACATGCAAACCAGGGGGCATACCTAGGAATGAACGTGCTGAGTCTTTTATGCCCACATACAACTTTACTAGAAAACAAACAGAGAACTAACATGTTTGCAGCAACACTCACCATCAACCACAGTAAAAGAGAGCCCTCTTTATATCCCTGCAAACACATCCCACAGTTTTAGTCTTTTTCACCTGCCTAGTAATGATGAGTTTTCCTTTTTTCCTGCATCATAAAATTTGCTGCATGTATATCCTCTAAGG
Organism: Choloepus didactylus; assembly: GCF_015220235.1. Taxonomy (NCBI): domain Eukaryota; kingdom Metazoa; phylum Chordata; class Mammalia; order Pilosa; family Megalonychidae; genus Choloepus; species Choloepus didactylus. The sequence continues at coordinate 156,243,112 of NC_051312.1, read as the reverse complement.
ATTGAGTGTGTGGTTCTATATTTCTGTTAATTTTTTTTTTCTTAAGGATAAAGACAAAAGAATCTCCACTTCCAAATGGTGCTTCTTCTCACTCTTTTGAGGAAGTGGCTGTGGCTATGCAATTCAGGAATTCAGGATGTCTTCCTTCTCCTGCAGTTCATTCTGAGATCTCCTTCCTCCTGCATCTTCTCCCACAAACATCTGTTTAATTTTGACCACTGATTTATTTATCAGTACTCCAGATTTCTTGTAGTTTATGTAAAGGTGGACTTTCCACATATTCCACAATTTCCTGATTGATTTCACTAGTTCTTCAAGCCATAATATCCTACATAAAACGTTTTAAATTACCATTTAAAAAATAATGCTGCCCTTTATCACATTTTCAAATAAGGCCAGCAAGCATCTACATATATTTTTTCACGTTCTCCACCCGATTTTGATGTGCATTCAAGTTTAACACACCCTGAATTACAGTGAGCTATTTTCTACTTAACTTCTCCATTGAGTTTAAAATAACCCTTTCATTAGACACACTTATAGTCTCATACACTTTAAGAAGTTAGAAAATGTATTTACATTCTCAAATTGTCCTCCAATTTCTTTCTACATATGTGAATCTTGCTATACATGCAATAATAACCTTGTGGTTGTTCTTATTCTGAATGCAAACTCTCCAATTTGTAATTTATTTTAAGGTTCTCAAATAATTGTACTTTTATATTAAACAATTTTGTTTTGTGATATACTCAGTGTCACCTAGAATTCTTTTCCACTTGTTTCCACTGGTCTCTTTTTTCACTGGGATGGGGAACACTAAATAATACTCTCCCCTTGTATTTATTCTAGTCAATTTTCCTGTCATCAATTTTGATACAATTCTGGCTTCCTAAAAATGAATCCACTGGGTGGAAGTGTAACGATGGCCTTGTGAAATAGGAACATTTGTGTCATGTTCAGTTTATATTTGTTTACTGGAGTTTTTTCATATGTTAGGTAGGGTTAACTTGAAGCATCTCATTTATTTTATCTAATTGCTCCTCATAAAAAGCTCTGTCATGTGTGTGATGGTTGAATATTCAAAAGAGGTTTTCAGGAGAAATATACAAATAGGAGGACTGGAGCACAAGTCCACTTATCTTTAAATTGGGAACTTAAGTATCTTACTTTCTCAACATCATTTTTGGGGTCTGAAGTTCTTTGAATTAATCATTTAATTTCCTTAATCTTGTTAAATGGAATTCCTGTGATTTGCACACTCTTCTGTTACTATGGATATCACTTAAAAATGGAATATTATTTAAATCTGAGGCTGCTGTTACTGTAGATACCAGGGGACATATAATTTTAAAGATGTTGTAGTTTTGCCTCTGTAAACTTAGACTTAATTAAACTGGTATCAGGTAATCTTCGACAAGCCCACACAAAGCAGACCAGAGCAAGGTCCACACTGAAGGCTGCACATATTTAAAGCTTCCAGATTCCTCTAAGTTCCCACCCTTCAACATGAAAAGAAAACCAAGGACTACCACACATCTGAGGAGATCTATGAAAGGTAGAGACCAATTCAAGAATACAACAAAATGGAAATATTTGCTTGGTCTCAGAAAAGGAGCCTAAAAATAATTATTTTTGGAAGATTTTGGTAGATGAGGTTTTCTCATATGTGGTGGGTGCTGAATGGATGATAAAGAGAGAAATGCATGTGCTTAAAAAGAGAAAAATATACCCAGAATAATTAGCCAATACAGTTTTGGGAGTAGAAAATTCTGTGGAAGGAGGAATGGGGGCTGAGTCTAGAGAAGGAATATTGCTGTTTGTCACAACAAAAATGAGAAATTACTTTTATACTCTTTGCATGGATAATTCAGCTATAATTTAACAGAAATAATACATAATGTAATCATGCAAAGTAGGTTTGATTAAAGATGCTGATTTGTATCTGCAACACTACTGAGGAAAACTTCCCCTCACCCCTTACACATTCATCCATAAAAGAAAACAGAAAAGAGCCTCAATTCTTAAGTTTTTCTAATTTTTTTTCCACAACTGCTGTTATTAATTTTTAATCTGCTGGAAGTAGAGACAGAGTTAGAGACACATGTAGACTTGAAAACAGATAAAAAGGATACATAAATACAGACATGAAAATGTACAGTGAGCCAAATACAAAAAGAAATTCATTATTGATTTCAATGATCTATAAGAAATAAATCACAAGTTATTAATGATCATATTTACCTAATATTTCAACTTTCATCTTTTCAAGTTTTTTTCATGTTTCACATGGTTACTATGTCTTTTAATTTTGCTAAATTTATCATTATAGATTACCGTTTTAAAATTTTGATTCATCCATTCTTAGATTCTGCTTCTCATGTCATATATTGTCTAGTCATTGTTTCTTTGTAAGATAGCTGTCTTGCTCAGTTGCCCCGTATCCTGACCTCTGAGCTCATCATCTGCTCTCCAAGGTGTATCATTTATATATGTGTATTAGAAAATTGGGAAGGGTCAGACATTGAGTTCAAGAAAGGGGAGGGCAGAAGGCAGCCTTCAGGCAGAGCCTGTAGCAGCCAAGACCCTGTGTGGTCAGTCACATGTAAAGTCTTAAGCTCCAAGGAACTCTTCAAGTTGGGACTTCATGCTTAAGCCCTCAACAGACAGCACTGGGGTTTGATTGGAATCCACTGGTCCTGGGGGCTTGGAGAAGGGAAGGTGGGTGTGACTTCCTGGGCATATCACTCCCCACCTGTTGTCCCAATTCCCTACACAGCAGGGATTTTGTGAGGTTCTGACTTTACCCCCATAGACAACTACATTAAAGACCTGGACTTTGCCACTGATTCCTCATGTTTCGACAAGAGGTAGGCAAAGTTTTTCACAAGGAAAGAAGTGAGGAGAGTCCACTGCAGAACTGAAAACATTTTTCATCCTCCCCTTGTATATTCATCTCTACACACACATACATCCCAGGCCAAAGCTGTCTTCCCTCCTTTCAGAGGTTTCTTATGATTGTGTTATTTGTCTGTTCATGGGTATCAAGTTTTTCTCTGCAGTTATTTTCAGGTACAGATTTTATGGGACAGAGCCACAGTCTCTGCTAATTCACCCCTTGGTAGCAACTGGATCTTCTTTTTATGTTTCCAACCTCATATATTATCAAAAGTATTTGCCAGTGCTCTGACAAGTGCTGGATCTCCAAGAAGAGTGACTCCTGAGCCCTTTCCTCATGGAACACCATGGAGATGGGTTAGCTTCTTTACCCCAAATCTCAGCCTTCAGTCCACTCTAAATACTAAGTCTGCCACTAAAACCTCCTTTTCACGCCCACCTCTGCCTTTGCTCCTCCCAGGCTCGAGCATCTTTCAAGGCCTATAGACTCCAATCTAATTCTAAAACAGTCACTGCTTGGACTAACCTCCCGTTTCCAGCATCATCTCCACTTCTTCCAAGCACTTTCCCTGTGCTCTAGTCATTCTGTTCTCCATGGAACTCTATTAAATCCTTCTCCTGGCCTTCTAGGCTGAACCAAAGGCCAGCCTTCCTTGTGAATTGGAATTCCCACCCACCACAACTCAAATCCACATCAGAGGAGCTTTCTCTGAAAGGAACTTCTTGAGCCAGGGATTATAACTTAGAAATCCAGTAGATGATCATGAAGTGAACATAAAATGATGGAGAAGTTTTAGAACCAGCCTCCAACGCAGTTTGCTGCTCACCACATACGCCCAGATCAGGGTTGCAGGAGCAGTACACAGTGGAAGGAAGAGCACTCAGGATTTAGGGCCCTGGTTTGGTTGCTCCAAGTGATGTTTAACTGGAAGTGAAGTCCAGGGAAGGAGGCAGGGAGAGATGTGGGACCCTCTGCATTAATCCCAAATAAAAAGTTGATACCGTATCTGTATCTGCTCCCCAGCTCTCTGCCCCTGTTCCTATGTATAAGGTTAACAGATTTTCATTTTAGTGTCTCAGCAATGTGATCTTCCTGAAGTGGCTGCTCTGGGCATCCTCTTCCTGGGAGCTTCACTACAACTTCTCCATGTAGGTGAGGGACAAGACAGAGGCAGCCAGGATGAATGGGCTCAGGTCCACTAGGTCTACACAGAAATATGTACTGATAATCATTACAAAGGTAAGCTGTGTAAAAAGACCCAAGATCATGCCTAGAATAATGTACTTAATAAATGAGATGCAAAATATGTGCACACACATACACATAAAATCTTTTATACACACAGACACATACACACAATTGCTTAATCTCCCTGAATCCCAAGGGACACTGCTGGAGCAGTAGCATAGCACTGAGTTTGTTCCATAAGCCATTTCTGTCAAAGCTGGGGAAATGGAGCAGGAGTTCAGATGAGAATCTCCAGGAAGCCAGAGTGTGTGTGAACTCCCTACCCAGGCACCCAGCCCTTCCCTGACCATCATGGGCCTCTTGGAGCTAGCAGTAGTAGGAAAGAATGTATTCCGTCACAATATGACAAAAAGCGTAAACCATTTCAGTAACCATATTAAGTACAAAGTTTCATCAAAATCAGTTGCAGCTTTGGTTTGTCCTAAAGCAAAATTCCTCTCTGGCTGTGGACTTGTGAAACTTTGAACAAGTTACCTGTTTCCAATACGCAAAGGAGAGGAATAGGATAAACATTCTCATTGCCACATAGAGAAACTGAAAGTAAAACAGGGGTCACTGGAAACAAATAGTCCTGAAAACCTGCAGGGAAAACTCCATTAGATTTAAAAGCCTGAGAGTCATCAACAGAAAGACATTTTATTCTCAGGGCTTGAAAGACTGGCAGTCTCACCTTCTCCAAGGGCTTCCTTACACTGAGGCCCTGCTCTCTCCAAACACTGGGGTGAAGGTTCCAATGTTTCCAGGCTTTGGGGAGACCACCAATTTCTCTACTCCACCCTCTTCAAGCATCTGGGTGGCAGCCAGACACTCTGCCATCTCCAAGGCACAGGCTCACCCCTTCCCAAATAGTGGTGTCATGCTCAGGCTTTCCCCAGTCACCAAGGAATAAGTTCCATCCTCTCTGAGGCCTGACAGCATTCTTCTGGAACAACAGAGGGGCCAAGCTGTCTTCAACTGCCCATGCATCTGAGAGCCCTGAGGCAGCAGCATTCCTCCTGAACAATGGGTCGGAGGGCTGCCCTCTGCCAACTCCAGGGTAAACTCACCCTTTCCTTGTGCTTGGGTGGGTTTACTCTCCTGGCCCAGTCTTAGACCCTGACCTTGGCTTCCATGGTTCTACCTTTGAAGTCATTTTTCCTTCAATCTGTTCCGTTTCTGTTACTTTTAGTTCAGGATGGCAGTGGTGCCTTTCATACAGATCTCACACACACACACACAAAACTTGTTGGTTTTGCATGCAGTCCACAGGGGTCCCAACCATCAGAAAGTAGAATTTTCCACAATTCATTCCTGGATAACTATACCTCCAACCCTCACTTGTCCTGAAATGGCTGTTTCCAAGTTCCTCAAATGGAGCACAATCTTCTGGGGACTCATTTTACAAAAGCTCAGAATTTCCCAACCTATCATATTCTAGTTTCTTTGTACTCAGGAGTTCAGTTCTCAGTTTATTCCTTTCCTCTAACATTTTACTATAAGCTGCAAGGAAAAGCCAGGCCAGATTTTCCACATTTAGTTTGGAAATTTCCTCTGCTCGATATCCAGGCACATCATTTTCAAACCCTACCTTCCATCCTACACTAGGACTCAATTTTGCCAAATTCTCTGCCACTTTAAAACAAGGATCACCTTTCTTCCACTTGGCAAAGATCCATTCATCATTTCTAAAACCTCATTGGAATTACCTTTAGCATCTGTATTTCTATTACGTCTCCTCAAAGCAATCTAGGCATTTTCTATGAAGCACCTCACAATTCTTCCAGAATATTCCCCTTAACTATAAAGCCATTGCAGCATTTGTGGTATTTGCAAATCACAGTATCCCACTATTTTGGTACCAAAATCTATTTCAGTTTGCCAAAGCTTCCAGAATGCAATATATCAGAAATGGGCTGGATTTTCCAATGGTGATTAGGTTACAAATTTACAGTTCTAAGGCCATGAAAATGTTCTAACTAAGGCACCAAAAGGAAGACACCTTCTCTCATGAAAGGTTGCTGGCATCCAGGGTTCCTCTGTCACATGCAAGGCACATGGTGACATCTGCTGGTCCCTCTCTCCTGGGTTCTGGTTTCAATTGCTTTCTCTCTCAGTTCCTGTTGATCCTTACTTATTTCTTCCTGGGCATTTCTCTAAACTCTCTGGGCTTTTACTCTTTTAGCCTCTTCACAAAGGACTCCAGTGAAAGATTAAGACACACCTTGAATGGCCTAGGTCACATCTCAATTGAAATAGCCTAACCAAAATGTCCCACCCACAAGAGATTTGCCCCAAACAGAATGGATTAAAAGAACATGTTCTTTTCTGAGGTATATAACAGATTCAAAACATCACAATGTGTTTTGTGTTATTTAAATAGTTCCATTTTTAATTTCTTTCTAAATTTTGGTGAAAATATTAAATGGTATTTTTAAGGAGTATTAACACATCATAAAAACCTACTTCTAAAGTGTTTTTACTTATCCATGGTTCTGTCCATACCTGCCATGAACATGCATATTATATTGAGATAATATTTAAGGATCGTAATTTTGAGTTCTAGATGCTTTTGATAACACTCAAACTTATTTTCAAATAGCTTCAAATCTTTGTGTTTAGAACTGTATGAAAATAATACTAGAATGTGGCCAACTTACTACATTTTAAGCAACATTAGTGCTTATGTATATGTAAGTACTGATCTATTGAATTAATCTCACTTCATATTACTTCTTACAAAATTCATCATTCAGTATGCCTGTGTCACTTCACACTTCTATGCTGTTATACTACATAATTTCTATAGTAAGCCTTGTTAAAAATCTTGACTCCACCTCTCTGTTGCTCAGATGTGGCCCTCTCTCTTCTAGCTAAGCCAACCCAGCAGGTGAACTCACAACCTACCCCCCACGTGGGGCCTGACTCCCAGGGGTGTAAATCTTCTGGGCAACACAGGATATTACTCCTGGGGATGAATCTGGACCTGGCATTATGGGATTGAGAACATCTTGACCAAAAGGCAGATGTGAAATGAAACAAAACAAGGTTTCACTGGCTGGGAGATTTCAAATGGAGTTGAGTGGTCACCCTGGTGGACATCCTTATGCACTATATAGATAACACTTTTTAGATTTTAATGTATTGGTATAGCTAGAAGTAAATACCTGAAGCTACCAAACTGCAACCCAGTGGCCTTGACTCTTGAAGACAACTGTATAACAATGTAGCTTACAATGGGTGACAGTGTGATTGTGAAAACCTTGTGGATTGCACTCCCTTTATCCAGTATACGGATGGATCAGTAAAAAAATGGGGGCAAAAAGTAAATGAAAAATAGGGTGGGATGGTAGGGTGATTTGGGTGTTCTCTTTTACTTTTATTTTTTACTCTTATTCTTTCAGATGTAAAGAAAATGTTCAAAAATAGACTGGGGTGATGAATGCATAACTACATGATGGTACCATGAACAGCTGACTACACACCATGGATGATTGTATGGTATGTGAATATATCTCAATAAAATAAAATTTAATTAAAAAAATCTTGACTGTTAAACTTCACACTAAAGGGTCCACATACAGAATTTCATTTTGCGTTATGAATTTTCTGATGTGAAACCAAACTGCAGGCATTTCTAAAATGACTTTAGGGTTCTTGTTTCTTCAGCATTAGAACACTAATGCTAAAGGAATGAGTGACCACTGAAGACATGCCTCCATTCATGACACTGATAAAAGAGTTTTATACACTGTGAATTTTCACTTGCCTTAGAAGTGTTGCTGTATTAACAAATGACTGTGTGATTTTCATCAATATCCTCTCCAGAATGAATTCTCTGGCACTTCCTCAAGGAACCTCAGCCTCTGGTAAAGACCTGTCTCTGCATCATTTGGAATAATAGATGAAAACTCCTCCACCTTCATTAAATGTATATCATGAATTTTCTCATGTTGTGTATCATCAGATCTTATCAAAAGCTTTACTACAAAGGTGATATTGACATGGATTCTCTTCATTATGAGTCAAGATGACTAAAGCTCTACCAGATTGATAACATATGGTGTTTCTTCAATATGCAAGTTCTCTAGTATGTTTAAAAGATAAATCAACAGCTGAAATCTCTTCCATATTCAAGACATTTATAGTGTATGAGTTCTGTTATGTAATCTAATGTCTGAACACTGAAGCCTTTCATATATACGGCATCAGTAGGGTCTCACTCCAGTTTAAGTTCTCCATACTGCCTAACATTGCAAAAATAAACTAAGGTTTCCACACATAGATGATACTTTTATGGTATCTCTCCCATGAGTTTTCTCATGTTTATAAAGCCAGAACAATGGCTGAAGGCTTTTCCACATAGATAAATTTATAAGGTTTCTCTCCAGTGTGAGTTCTCTCATGTTGTCAAAGGCTAGAATAATGGGTGAATGCTTTCCCACATAAAAGACATTAATAGGGTTTCTAAACATTGTGAATTCTCTCATGTGCACTAAGGTTAGAAACTCTATTGAAGGCTTTCCCACATAGATGACATTCATAAGGTTTCTCTCCACTGTGAATCATCTCATGTCTTCTAAGGTTAGAATAATGGTTGAAGGCTTTCCCGCATAGATGACATGGATAAGGTTTCTCTCCAGTATGAGTTCTCTCATGTTCTCTCAGGTCAGAACATCTAGTGAAGGCTTTCCCACATAGATGACATTCATAAGGTTTCTCTCCAGTGTGAGTTCTCTCATGTTGTCTCAAGTGAACACACTGAATGAAAGCTTTCCCACACAAAAGACATTCATAGGGTTTCTCTCCAGTGTGGGTCCTCTCATGTCTTCTAAGGTTAAAATAATGGGTAAAGACCTTCCCACATAGATGACATTGATAAGGTTTCTCTCCAGCATGAACTCTCTCATGTATTTTAAGATAAGAACAAAGAGTGAAGGCTTTCCCACATAGATGACATTTATAAGGTTTCTCTCCAATATGAGTTCTCTCAAGTTGTCTCAGGTGAACACACTGAGTGAAAGCTTTCCCACACAAAAGACATTTTAAGGGTTTCTCTGCAGTGTGAGTCTTCTCATGTCTTCTAAGGTTAGAATAATTGGTGAAGACCTTCCCACATAGATGACATTGATAAGGTTTCTCTCCGGTGTGAGTTCTCTCATGTTCTTTAAGGGCAGAACATCGAATGAAGGCTTTCCCACACAGATGACATTCATAAGGTTTCTCTCCAGTGTGAGTTCTTTCATGTTCTCTGAGGGCAGAACATCGAGTGAAGGCTTTCCCACAAAGATGACATTCATAAGGTTTTTCCCCAGTGTGAGTTCTTTCATGTTCTCTGAGGGCAGAATATTGAGTAAAGGCTTTCTCACCTAGATGATATTCATAGGGTTTCTCTCCAGTGTGAGTTCCATTGGAATGTGTAAGGTCAGAGCTTTGAATAAAGGATTTACTAATTAGATGCCATTCATATGACTTACTTCTAGTGTGAAAATGCTTTCGTTGATTAAAAGATGACTGGTCACAGAGGGCTTTTCCAAATAGACTGCTGAAGTAGGGTTTCTTTCCCTTATAAGTTAACACATGATGAGTCACTCTGGAATTGTGAGTAAAATCTTCTGGCAATTCACTACATACAATAACATTCTTTTGAGAATTCTGCTTCTGGGAAGTAGATGAGAGACTATAAAAGGTTTGTCCATAAAAATCCATTCATATACATATGAATTCTAGACTAATTATTCACTGACAGTATCCAATTAAAATCTTTCCCATATCGGTTACACACCATGTCATTCTGCATGCAGAGGGATTTTCTTTTCTTTTTTATAGACTATCAACTGCAGAACTACCTCATCAGTTTTGAAGACTTTATAGTATTTCAAACATTTGGTATATAAGTCATGTTTAAACAATTATCTTTTTATAAAAACCCAGCTTATACTTATGTGCTTGAAATAAATTTTCCCTAAATTCAAATTACCACAGATTTTTTCTGGATTAGCACTTAAACCAACTTACAGTTAAGTGATTATACTGAATTCCTAATTTGTTCCACTCCAAGGTATCTATGTGGAAGACCAGGGTTCACAGCCATGATGCTTACCAATGACATGATGTTAGATGTGTCCTTCCTGCAGATATGTTGCATAGATAGCATGTTGTATTTTTTAAGACCAGTTTCTTTGCCTAAAACAAGTGAAAAAACAATTAGTTGCTAGATTAGCATTAGAGAAATGAAAATGTTGAAAAGAACCACATGGCCCTATAATTATTTCAAGTAGGACACTCATCTGGGAAGTATTACAAAATTAAGGATTACTTTAAACAGTAGAAAACTTCCTATGATAATTAGGAAAGATTTTCAAGATTGAAGTATAAGGAAAATTATTTTAAAAATAGTATGTTGGGGAGGTAAAGAGAGGGTAAACCATTCAAGAGGAGGTCCAGGAAAAGAGCCATTAGATCAAAGTTTAAATTCAACAGAACATAAATATACATTTCCACAAAGCTATAGACAGTTGAATACAGGTTCATAAGCAACTGAAATAATGGCCACACCTGAGGAAAATTTCTCCAATATTGACACCCACATTTCAGAAAATGTAACTTACTTAAGGATATCTGCAGGTGATATTTTCAAGAAACCTACTCACACAATGACAAAGGTCCTTCTTGTCATGAAGCACCGGTTCCTAGAGCTCACCTGAATCCTGGCTTTGGAAAAATACAATTCTGTCTTTCCACAGTTCCTCTCCTTGATCCAACTGAGAAGATACATCTGATTTGCAGACCTGATGTCCTGGTTGTAAGAAAAAAAAAAAAAAAAAAAATGGAATTTTGGGTTCTGTGCACTTAACAGTCCAGAGAAGGTGACCATTTTAGTTTTCTATGTTGTTTAAACAAATAACATGTAAGGGACTGGCTTAAACAATGGGAATTTATTAGCTTATGGTTTTTCGGCCAGGAAAATGTCCAAATCAAGGCATATTCAAGGCAATGCTTTCTCCCCAGGAGTGTGTCATTCTGGGGTTGGCAGTTGGCAACATTGGGTCCTTAGTCTGTCACATGGAAAGGCACATGGCAGCATCTCCTGGTCTCTTGCTTCTCTTCTGGATTTTGCTGATTTCAGCTTCTTCAGATGGCTTTCTCAGTATCTTAATTTTATTCTCTTATAAAGGGATGCCATTAAATGGATTAAAATGAGTTCTGATAGAGGTGAGACATCTTAACTAAAGGAACCTCATCAAAAGGTCATCCTTACAATGGATATACAAGCATAGGAATGGATTAGAATTAAGAAAATGTTTTTTCTGAGGTACACAAAGCTTCAAACCACTACACTCCCTGCTCTGGACTACATGAAACATGTTCTTTCTATAGACAAAACACATTCATTCCATTACAATATGTCAAAAGCCTTAAGTCATTTCAGAAATAATGCACAGTACAAAGTCTAATCAAAATTTGCTTACGGGTGTGCTCTGTCCTGGAGCACAATTCCCCTGTCTCTGAACCTGTGAAATCTAGAGAACAAATTATCTGCTTCCAATGTACAATGGAGGAATAGGCATGGAATAAACATTTCCATTCCCACAGTGAAAAATTGAAAACATGGTTCATGGTTCCAAAACCCTGCAAGGCATACTCCATTTCTTTTTTAGTGTTATTTTATTGAGATATATTCACACACCATATAAAGCACCCAACATATACAATCAATGGCTCATATTATCATCATATACTTGGGCACTTATCATCACAATCAATTTTAGAACATTTTCATTACTCCAAAAAAGAAATAAAATAAAGGACACCCAAAACATCTCATACACATTAACCCCAACTATTATCTTTTTTGTCTTTATTACTCATCTACCTATACAATGAATAAAGTAGGGTCAGTTACAAGGCTTTTACAATCACATGGACACAATAAAAGCTAAATAGTTATACAATCATTATCAAAGACCAAGGCTACTGGATTAAATAATTGCAGGTATTTCCTTCTAGCTATTCTAATACACTAGAAAATAAAAATAAATGTCAATATGAGTCAGTGGTCATAATCATTTGATAGAACCTGATTTCTCAGTTACACCTCCTCCCTCAAATTTGGTCAATCTCAATCTTCAGGGATATTTGGGCAATGACCATTTTAACTTTTTCATGCTGGAAAGGGGTATTGACATTTGAGGGTAGAGGAAGGAAATTGGTAGATGTTCTTGGAGAGACTGGTACCTCAGGGTTTCAGGGCTAATCTGGCATAGGGACAATCTGGAGGCCTTAAGTTTCTGAAAAAAATAAACATACTAATAAGAACTTTCATAGAGTTTTAGATAGAGACCAGGGTGTTCTCTAGGGTTTTCAGGAATACTGTTGGTGGAGGTTTGACATACTGTGGCAATCTGCAATTATCTGGCTGATGTATGCTTAAGAATAACCCCAAGAATGACCTCTCTATTCTATCTGAAATCTTTTAGCCACTGAAACTTTTTGTTTCATCTGTTTTCCCTCTTTTGGTCAAGAAAGCATTCTGTATTTCCCAATGCCACAGTCAGGCTCATCCCTGGGAGTCATATCCCACATTGCCAGGGAGACTTACATTCCTGGGAGTCATGTACCATGTAGGGGGGATGGTAGTGAGTTTATTTGCAGAGTTGGCTTAGCGATAGAGGCGATGTCTGAGCAACAGAAGAGGTTCTCTGGGGTGACTCTTAGGCATAATTATAAGTAGTCTTAGCTTTGTCTTTCAGAAATAAGTTTCATAAGGGCAAGCCTCAAGATCAAGGGCTTGGCTTATTAAATTGGGAGTCCCTAATGCTTGAGAGAATATCAGGAATTCCCTAGGTGGGGAAGTTTAACAGTTCCACATTTTTTCCCATCCCCTCAAGTGGACTTTGCAAATACTTTTTTAATTTTCTGCCCAAAATACTCTGAAATGTTTTGGGGTATTACATTAACCCATACAGAATAACAAGAGCTCATCTATTCTAGGATCCATATAATTATGTTGTTTAAATAAACTGACCAGGCAGATTAAATTAGTGTGCTACAGAAAATTTAAATTTTGAACCAAGTAAACATCTCTTTCTTTTGCCTCACAAAGAGGTTGAAGTTTTAAAATAAAGACAATATCACCCTTTACCTTGTATTCTGATCTTCTTAGTCCTAACCAGGTCCATTTCATTCATATTTCTAATTGAATTCTGATCTCTTTTTCAGCTTCTTTAATAGTTGCTGTATGGATTAATGCTGACTCTCAAAGCTGCAGAACTCCAACTCTGAGACTCAGGTGTCACACAGTTATCCAAAGTTCTAGGGAACTACCAGGTTATAACAAGATCTCATTTCCTATTCTAGAATTATAATTTAGAAATAATAGTTAAAACACAGGAATGTGAAGGCTGTAAGAGTTCACAATCTAGGAACTTTTAAAATGTGCCTTATTGAACATTTAGTACACCTTAATCATCAATTGCTCAAAACCTGCCCACTTTCAATCACCTAACAACCCATGCTCTCAGATACATGATAACATGATACAATTCTCAGAATTTTCTCATTATACTTAGTTCACTTTAGTGAGTCAGTGTCCTCAAGGTTCATTTACCTAGTTGTATGCCTCATGACTTCATTCCTTCCTGCAGCTACTCAATATTCTGTCATATGTATACACTAGTTTGCTCTTCCATTCACCCACTGATGTACCCTCAGGCCACCTACATTCATTGTAAGTTGTGAATAGTGCTGCCGTAAACTCCAATGTACAAATGCCTAATTGTGTCCATGCCAAAAGTGAATAGGTATATCTCTTTCTCCACATCCTCCCCAGCACCTGTATCATTCTGTTTATTTTTTAAACAGATTTATTCACACACCATAAGATCCATCCTAAGTGAACAATCCAAAGCTCCTGGAATAATCACATAGTTAGGCAGTCACCACCACAATCTACATTTCCCTTTCTAACAAAGAAAGAAATGGGAAAAAATAAAAATGAAGAATAAAACTAAACATGAGAAACAACATTAAGAATCCCATACCCATCCCTTATATCCTCCTTTTATTGACATTTAGCTTTGGTATATCACCTTTGTTATAATTAATGGAAGAATATTACAATGTTCACTTTAACTATAGACCCTGCTTTGCATTATTGTATTTTTTCCATATATCATCCCATTTTGTGATTGTGATATTTTTTCTCCCTCATGTAGAAACTTTCTTATATTTGTACATTTAATCACCATATCATTGTCCACCCTAGGATTTGCTTAGTTATACCATCCTAGGTTTTATCATCTATCTTTCCTTCTGGTGTCATGCATGACCTTAGCCTTCGTCTTACAATTGTCTTCACACTCAGCTTTGTTCATCATACTTACAATATTGTGCTATCCATTTATGAATCTCTACCATCACTCCTGTTGAACATTCTGTACTCAAAAAAAACAGAAGTTGGCTCTTTGAGAAAATAAATAAAATCAACAGACCCTTAGCTAGGCTGACAAAGAAAAAAAGAGGAGGCAATAAATTAAATCAGAAATATGAAAGGGGGACATAACTGACCCCACAGAAATAAAGGAGATAGTGAAAGGATACTATGAGCAACTATATGCTAACAAACTAAACAAAATAGACAATATAGACAACTTCCTAGAAAAGCAAGAAAAACCAAGAGACTTGAGGAAAAAATAGAAGACCTCAACAAACCAATCACATTAAAGAGATTGTATCAATCATCAAAAATGTTCCCAAAAAGAAAAGTCCAGGACCAGATGGCTTCACATGAGAATTCCACTAAGCATTCAGGAAAGTATTAGTTCCAATGCTGCTCAAACTCTTCAAAGAATTGAAGACGGAAAGCTACATAACTCAAATTCTATGAAGCCAACATCACGCTATTACCAAAGCCAGACAAAGATACTACATAAAAACTATAGGCCTATCTCTTTAATGAACATAGATGGAAAAGTTCTCAACAAAATACTTGCAAATCAAATCCAGCAGCACATTAAAAGAATTATACACCATGACCAAGTGGCTTTTATTCCAGGTATGCAAGAGTGGTTCAACACAAGAAAATCAACACCAAATCAATAAATCAAAGGAGAAGAAAGCACATGATCATCTTGATTGATGCACAAAAGGCATTTGTTAAAACTTCACATCCTTTCTTGATGAAAACACTTCAAAGGATAGGAATAGAAGGAAATTTCCTTAACATGATAAAGGAAGTTCGTGAAAAACCCACAACTAACATCATATTCAATGGAGAAAGATTGAAAGCTTTCCCTCTAAGATCAGGAACAAGACAAGGATGCCCAGTGACACCACTGTTACTCTACATTGTGCTGGAAGTTCTAGCTACAGCAATTAGGCAAGAAAAAGAAATAAAATGCATCCAAATTGGAAAAGTAAAACTTTCACTTTTTGCAGATGACATGATCCTATATGCAGAATATCCCCCAGAAATCCACAGCAAAGCTACTAGAGCTAATAAGCAAGTACAGAAAAATGGCAGGGTACAAGATCAACATGCAAAATCAGCAGTGTTTCTTTACACTAGTAGGGAGCAATCTGAGGTGGAAATCAAGAAAAATATTCCATTTACAATAGTAAATAAAAGAATCAAATATTTAGGAATAAATTTAACAAGGGACATAAAAGACCTGAACACAGAAAATTACAAAACACTGATAAAAAACATCAAGGAAGACCTAAATAAATGAAAGGACATACCATGTTCATGGATTGGAAGACTAAATATGGTTAAGATGTCAATTATGCCCAAACTGATTTATAGATTCAATGCAATACCAATTAAAATCCCAACAACTTACTTTGCAGAAATAGAAAAACCAATAATCAAATTTATTTGGAAGGGGAGTGTGCCTGAATAGCTAAAAATATCTTTAGTAATCAAAATGAAATGAGAGGTCTCACACTACCTGACTAAATCATATTACAAAGCTACAGTGGTCAAAACAGCATGGTAATGATGTAAATATAGATAAACTGACCAATGGAATTAAAATGAGTGTTCAGAAATAGAACCTCTCATCTACGGACAGTTATCTTTGAGAAGGCAATCAAGTTGACTCAACCAGGACAGAGCAGCTGCTTCAAAAAATAATGCTTGGAGAACTGGCTATACATATCCAAAAGAATGAAAGAGGATCCCTACCTCACACCTTATACAAAAATAACTCAAAATGGATCAAAGATCTGAACATTAGAGCTAAGACCATAAAACTTTAAGAAGAAAATGTAGAGAGATATCTTAAAGATCTTGTGATAAGATGTGGTTCCCAGACCTTACACTCAAAGCACAAGCAATTAAAGATAAATGAGATATCCTATAATTGAATACTTGTGCACATCAAAGGACATTATCAGAAAATTAAAAAGGCAGCATACACAACGGGAGATAAAATAATCACATATCAGCTAATTTAATATCATAATATATAGAGATCCTACAATCATTACACTTCAAGGTCTGAGAGTCACATATAGAATTATATTTTGTCCTCCGAGACTGATAAAGTGGCAACCCCACCCTTTCCAAGTGTTTGCACAGTAGCCATGCACTCTGTAAACATTGGAGTGAAACTTCTACCCTCCTCTCAGAACACTGGGGTGATGGCTACACTCTCCAAATCCCTGGGGAATAGGCTCAGCTCTCTCAGAAGAGTGGGGTGTCAGCCAGAGTCTGTGCAATCCTATGGGTACAGATTTCAACCTCTGAAAACTGGTAGCAGCACTGTTCCTCAACAATGTGGTAGGAGTCCAACCCACTCCAAGCACCAGAGCAGACACAACCTTCCCAAATTCATGCGTGGGCCCACCATCTTGGCTGATTAGATGTCTTCAGTCCAGGCCTCAGCTTCCATGGTTCTGCACTTGAAGTGATTTTTCTTACAATCTGTCCCTTTTAATCCAGGGTGGCAGGGCTTCCATTCATGCATATCTTGCAAAAAAAACTTGTCAGTTGTGTATGTAGTACACAGAGTTTCAAACCATCAGACAGAAAGACATTCCACAGATCCTTCCTGGATAACTGCACCTCCAATACTGACTTGAATAGAAATTACTTACTGGTTCCTTGTTTAATTTAAACTGTCACATGGAGCCCTATTCTCTGGAGACTCACTTGCCAGAGGCTGAGTATTTTCCAAACCATCAGTTTCTGATTTCTTAATGCCCAGGACTTCAGTTCTCAGCTTATCACATTCCTCTAGCATTTTACTATAAGCTGCAAGGAGAAACTAGTCTGTACTTTACACACTTATCTTGGAAATTGCCTCAGTTAAATATTGAAGTTCATCACTGAAGTTCTGCCTTCCATCCAACATCAGAACTCAAATTTGCTAAGTTCTCTCCCATTTGTAAAACAAGGATCAACTTTCCTCCTGTTTCCAATAACATATCATCATTTCTTTCCAAAGCCTCACTGGAAGTATCTTTAACATCCATATTTCTACCAAAGTTCTCTTCAAAGGAATCTAGGCCTTTCCTATAAAGCACCTCACAATTCTTCCAGCCTCAACCAGCTACCCCATTCCAAAGTCATTTCCACATTTTTGTTATATGCACCAGAAGCACCCCACTTAACTGGTTCCAAATTTGTTTTATTACCCTAGGCTCTTTAACCAAACAGCATGAAATGGGTTGGCTAAAACAATGGAAATTTATTAGCTCATGGTTTTGAGGCTGGGAAAAGGTCCAAATCCAGGTATCATCAAGGCAACACTTTCTCCCCATGACTGTGGCATTCTGGGGCTCACAGCTGGCAACACTTGGTCCTTAGCCTGTCATGTGGCAAGGCACATCATGGTTTCTCCTGGTCTCTTTCTTCTCTTCCAACTTTCATTGATTTCAGCTTCTTTTTTTCCTAGGGCTTTCTCTCTTTCTGAATTTTATTCTCTCATAAAGGACTCCAGTAATAGTATGAAGACCATCCTGAGGTGAAGGACACACCTTAACTGAGGTAATCTCATCAAAGGATACTACATACAATGGGTTCACATGCACAGACTGGATCAGATTTAAGAATATGTCTTTTCTGTGGTACATACAGTTTCAAACCTGTGTAGTGACCAAAGAATAAGGTTCATATTGAAGGTCAGCCAAGGGAAAAGTACCTGGAGCAAAGAATATTGACAATGTTTCACCATAAAAAGTGAGAACCTCTGGTTGCTAATGCCCAAGTTCAAAGATAGACTTCAGAACCCTCTGTATTTTAGGACAAGGAAAAATTCTAGGTTTCCATAAATAGCTCATTATTCTCAAAAAGAATCCAATAACATTAAGCTCCCTCAGAACAGTCTTAAGTTTATGTGGAAAAGGATATGCCTGTTGTTTTTATTACTATAGTCTGAATCCACACCAAATCCCTAGAGCAACTGTAACACACAGCATGTTTTGAAATTTGCTCTATAGCTACTTATTAAATTGTACTTTGAAAGTTATCACATTTCAGTATATATCTTATATTTCACAATAAGAAAATAACTGAAATTATGGAACTGCAACCCATAATATTCTTGGAAATCTGCTCTATGACTACTTGTAGATTCATACTTTGAAAGTTATCACCATTCTGTGTACATATATGTTATACTTCACAATAAGGAAATAACTGAAATTGGCAAACTGTAACTCATAACATTCTTTGGAACTTGCTAACTACTTGTTAAATAATACTTTTAAAGTTATCACTTTTCTGTATATATATTTCACAATAAAAATGTAAAAAGAAAGAAATAGGAGAAGTGATGATTTCAGGAGTCAGAAGAGAGAGTTTCCATCTCTACTTCAGTGAGCAAACTTAAACTTCTCTTAGGGAATTCATCAAAAAACTTCATTGGAGTTCCCAGCTTGCAGCCTGCCCCACAGAATTTGGACTCATGCATCCCAAAGTTGTATGAGACATTTTATAAAATTTCATAATATTGAGAGAGATCTCCTGTTGGTTCTGTTTCCCTAGAAAACCCTGACTAATATAGATATATTTTAAATCCAAAAAAAAAAAAAAAAATCATAAAATATGTATATAAAGTATAAAAATAAAATGTAAAATAGAGACAAGCTGTTCTAGACACTTCTTGAGGATTAAATAGGTAAGTTTGAGAGACTCACCGACTGAGAGCAGATGACTGATATTCTCCAGCATCACATCTCTGAACAGCTTTCTCTGGGAAGTGTCCAGCAGGGCCCACTCTTCCTGGGTGAAGTCTATAACTACATCTTTCAAGTTCACTAACTCCTAAAAACATCAGAGACATTGGGGTTCAGAAAGGGCCATCTGCCAATGTCTAGAGCAGGATGCTTGGGAAATAGCACTGTGGAAGTGGTGACTGTTGACAGAAAGCCCAAACTGCATTTGAGTTTCATGCCAGATGATTCTCAGTGCTTAACAGTCATCTGCGTTTCACACACACAGATGCATACATATCCACACATTATTTAAAACTCCATTATAAAAGAATCTCAAAAACCATGTGGTATAATACAATCTGGACACTTCTTGATAAACTGGTCCATTATGACTTCTAGATGGTGACGTAAAATTTGCAATTGAGCATTCATAATTAAAACACCCTTTTCCACCAATTTCAAGTAAATTTACAGACTCATCACAGGGCAAGGAATACTCATGATTTGCCACTTTTATATCATAACTATAGTTAGATTATTGCCTCAGATGACCTTAGTTTCTCTCATCTATGAAATTATTTCACAACCTGTTACCAATTTTGAAAGAGCCAAAGAGCTTATGTGTAAAGCACTTTATATCTGAACATAATAAATAAGTATATTAATTAGAATGGCAGGATACTTGTAGCAAAGTACAGTATTCTGCAGAACTAAATAGATATCATGGATAACTTGGATCAATAGGTGCTGCCTCACTCAATTCTCCATAACTCAGCTATCATCATAACATACAAGTATAGACAGTTCAGCAGTACACAACAACAGACCCCTGAGATAGCTGTACCGAAGGATGTTCCTAGCTGGCCATTCCAGGGATATGAGATCTTCCACCCTCAACTTTCCTTAGGACCTTCAACACCTATGTTTATTGCCTCTCTTATATCTTCACCTCCTCTGTATGTTCAAGAGTAAAAGAAGCCTCTTGATCCATTGTGATCTATTGAATTCTTCAAAAATTTTCACAGGCACATACATTTTACTTTACCCATTACACTCCTTCTCCTGAATGTACACTAACATTAAAGAAACACTTCTTTTCATTGCTTCCATTTATAAAATTTGAATAAAGATTATAACAAAAAGGGAAAATGGGCAATCAGGACAAAAGGAAGAATTTTCAGTTTGTTTTTTTTTTTTTAGTTTTTAAAATGTACAGATATACAATATCAATATTTTAAGAAATCAGGAGTTTGGGAAAATAAATGATTCCTCTTTCTTCTATTACCTAATCCTCACTTTTGTCCCTCTCAACAATGCACAGCCCTCCACCCTAGCACCTGTAACACTGTATTGTTTGAACTCACCTGCTAAACATCAGCCTCCCTACTGACTGTTAATCTTCTGCTCTTACTCACCTCTATCACGTAAGTTCACTGCATGCATAAGCCATTTGCAAGCATTACAAGGATCAATGAGTACATTATTTCTCTAATGAGGCCATGGGATGGATGAGAAAAAAACCTCTCCGCTCTCCAGTGAATACAGAGCCTTAAGAAGTCTGGAACAAATTAGTGTAGGAAAGATTACTTATTGATGAACCAACACCATCCCAAAGGACTGGATAAAAGTTAACTGGAACTCAGATGCTTGACTACCCCCTAAATGATCTTAGAATATACATGCTCATCTGCTGTCAACACATGGGTAATTTCATAGAAAGAATAATTCCTTACTCACCAGTGGCTGCATTGTCAAAAACTCAGCTGACAACTGTCTTCCTCTGGGTTTTCACTCACAACCAGATAAGCACTAGGTGAGCAAACCTGAGAACGGAGAAAGAAGCTATGAGATTCTGGTCTCGTCTCCGATTTCCAGACCCAACTGCCATGACTCTGAACCCTTCATGCCGTCCCTAGCCCAATCAACAGGATCATGAAGTATTCTCCAAGAGAATACCTTCATCGTACAGATTAAAACATGAAAATCATTGAGTTTTATATACTCGTTAGCCCATGGTGTTCAGATTTTTCAATTTCCTTCCTGATTCCAAAACATTGGGTCTCCAAATCCTTAGACCACTCTGGAATTTCTCAGATATAGACAGTTTATGATGTTCTGGGAATGCCCTGGAATGACTATGGTTTGTTAATTTCTGGTGGGGATGGTAGGAACAAGTTCACAGAAATGTTGCTATATTGGGTTATTTTCTTGGGGCAGAGTAGGAACATATTGGAAGCAGTTATTTTAGGTTAGTTGTCTTTTTCTTACTCCCTTGTTATGGTTTTTTTGAAATTTTTTTTATTGTATGTTTTTAAATTTTTTTTAATATAGTTAATTAAAAAAAAGTTAATTAATAAAAAAGAAACAATGAAAAAAATATGCAGAGCCCCTTTGAGGAGCTGGTGGAGAATGCAGGGGTGTTGGGCTTCCCCACCTTGATGTTTGCTGATGTGCTCACAGACATAGGGCACTGGTGGTTTGATGGGCTGAGCCCTGTACCAAGGGACTTGCACTTGGGAATACTGTTGCTGCAAAGGAGATGCTAGGCCGCCCTACAATTTTGCCTAAGAGCCTCCTCCCAAATATCTCTTTGTTGCTCAGATGTGGCCCTCTCTCTCTAGCTAAGCCAACTTGGCAGGTGAAATCACTGCCCTCCCTCATATGTGGGATCTGACACCCAGAGGAATGACTCTCCCTGGCAATGTGGAATATGACTCTCTTGTATTCTGCATTATTTTATTAGCATGTATTTTGGTAGTCAATGACTCCATTTCCATGGATTTCTTTTACAGTCATAGGAGATTTCAGCCTAGTTATACTACAACATTCTTGAGGCAAGTGATGACCTTTTATTTTTGTCAGAAATGCGAATATACTGATGTTGCAGACTGACTCTGAGCTAGGACTGTCCAAGGACATAAAGGTATACTAGCAAATATAACAGAGCATGGAATGTGGAGTTTAAGAGCCATATTAGAAGAGACCATTTAAAGGAAAAAAATCCAAGCATGCTTTGAATACACAATCTAGAACTATTTCATTTTGTGGGATGGAAAACTCCCCTAGAAATGCAGGTATTTTGTAAGAAGAATTGCTCCAAGTTTTCTTTACTCCAGGCACTGGGTCCCTTACTAAAATTTGAATTATTAAGGATGACCAAGCTTTCAAAATGTGGTGAGTCCATCTACATAACTGAAGAGGAAACTGAAATATCTCACTAGGGAAATAAGTGTTCAGGTCTGGGAATCAGATATAAGAGTCAGACTGGAAAGTTTAAGTTCTATAAACATAAAGATGATAACTGAGATCAAAGGAATGGAACATATTGCCTAGCTAGAGAGCAAGAAGGAAACGAAGGCCTAGACCAAGGCCTGCAGAATTCTAATAATTAAGGTTTCAGAAAGAACTCACAAACACCTAGAAAGTGGAGCCGAGGAAATCCACGTGAATATTGTGAGCTCAGAAACCAGGACAGAGATAGATTCTAAAAGAAGGGACTTAGGGTATTTGTTGCGAAATCTTATAGGATGAAGCGACATTCAGTGGATTCACTGAGATGGAGAAAGCTAGACTCTCAAGGGTAGTGGACTTATGTGAAGACAGTTTACATACATTTATCAAGAAAAAATGGGTAAGAGTTAAATTTTAAGTACCCACCACAATGAACTATATAACTTAAGGTGCCTTCTCAGTAAGAACTGAAATTTATATTTGAGTGGAATTCAAGCGTTTCACCTTTATCAACTATTATTAGTAGATATTTTTGGTCTGAATATGGTTGCAAATGTCACTAGAAAACCATGAGAAATATAAGCCTAGGCTAACATATATGGAAATCATTATCTTTTTATTAAAAATACATGCAATTTTGCAGAACCACTTCTCTAAGGTGCTGAGACCCAAACAGGGCCTGACAATTCAAGAGCGTGTAGTTAAGTGGATCTGCAGCATGAGCATGTCAGAAAGACTCTACCAGCATCAAGCGCCTCACACTAGATTTTCCTACTCAGGATCTGCATTTTAACAAGATCCCAGGGGATTCATATGTACGTGAAGAAAAAGCAGCACTGTTTCAGAATTCATTCCAATTACTCATTTCACCACGCTTAAATCCTGCATGGCACAATGAAGATTCTGTCACTGCCTCATTCAGTTCATATCCAAAGAAGACATGGTCAAGAAAGTTTCAGGGACTTTGCTTACACTGTAGTAACAACTCATGTACCCTGATCTTGGTGCCAAGTCCCCTAGATTCCCAAAGCTTTTCCCTTGCTTTTGGTATAGGCTAAAAACAAAATATTCTTCATATAAATACTGAATAATAAGCCAAGCTTAGAATGACAAAGAGGAATTAGGGCTATTTCTCCACATGTGCACACACACTTCCCAAACGTAACACTTTCAAATATTTTAACTCTTCTTGTGACTATTCCCAAGTTTACACTACATGCATTCATTTTTAATTTTACCTTTCATAATGCTCAATAGATTGAATTCTTTGTGGCACCCCCACAGTATATTTGCCAATTCCAATAATTTCAAAATAACTACATCATAATTTTAGTTAATTTAATTTGTTTTTGCATTATTTTGCAAATATCTATTTCTAATTTTGGCTATGTGCAAATTTCTTATTTATATAATTTTCTTTCTTGTATTATTTTATCATTAGCTTCATTATAATTGAATCAAAATTTATGATCAAAAATTTCCAAAATAATCTTAATGCTATGGCTGTGACTCCATTACACATACACAAACTTATCTCACAGTCCACTGTATCCAAATTTTTCTTTTCAAGATGTCCGCTGTGAAATGAGGTACATCCAAACCTTGTCCTCCACATGCCCTGTAATAATGAAGAACAGAAAGTTTAATCTTCATCTACTTTTTGTGCTTTACCTTTCCCAGTTTTCACCATCCTACAGAATGGGGTAGAGGGGAGTCATTCACAGTTTTCCTTCAATCTGAAAAAGGAGCAATAAAATCAGAAATTTATATAGTTCTACAAACATGAAGAGTATGATTCAATATAATGTTAATGTCACTTATCAAATTAATATGAAATTCCACCCAAAATTCTCACCAAATATCCTGACAACATTGGCAGACTAATTCTAAAATTTATTTAAAAGACAAAGGCCCAAGAATACTGCCATTGAACTCTTTGCTCTGATCACCAACTGGGCACTTCTTGCTCCTTATGCTAAGGGCCTGATAGGGAATAGGGGCCTCTGTCTTGACAGGAGTGATTGATCCGGCCTACTGGAGGGAAGAAGGTATGCTGTTATATAACAGAGGCAAGGAAGAATATGCTTGGCACCCACGTGATTTACTTCAGCACCTCTTGATATTCTCCTGCCACACTTTGTTGATAAATGGACAAGAGAAGCAAATCCTGCCTGAGAAGGGCATTGTGACCAGGAGTTCAGACCCATCAGAGGCACCTGGTAAGCGGCTGAGACTAGCTGAGGTGCCAGGTGAGGGGGAGGGAAATCTATAATGGACAAGGTAGTAGGATAATGAGCATCAGCTGTGGCCCCAAGACCACCTGCAGCGGTGGTGGCTTTATGGTGTCAATAATCTTCCTCTTACAGGATTCCTTCAGTAAGACAGGCCAACTGGAATCCTGGGGCAGCAGCTCCCTGAACATATAGAGACCTAAGTGAGAAAAAGGGTAGAGTGGATGGACACAGAGATACTCCACCTAGACCCCCCTTAAGAGAAGAGCTTCTTGCCAAGCTTCTGAGTATTATCAACACTCTGACAATGTCCTTTAGTTGGGTAGACATTTGGGGATTGCCTCACCTGCAGAGAACCACATGCCGCAAGGTCATGCATCCCCAAGGTGATTAATGGAACCTGGGTACGTAGTGCTAGCCATTCTGGTTCCGTGTAATACAGATATAATGGACCATGATAGTTCCAGGGCTCCCTGTAGCTATAAGGCTGCATCACAGCTTCAATTTTCCCTCTGCCCAGCATTGCTTTCTCTCCTTCCACCATGTTGATCCCAAGAGTACTTCCAAATAAAATATCCTTCATATCACATTCTTGGAAACTAACCTGTTTGTCAAAACTGTCTAGGAAAAACAGGGTTTCATAAGCAGGAGTTAAACAAATTCTTCTGGGATGAAATGAGATGAGGGCTGACAAAATCTCATGAGACTGTTATATTGATGAAAATATTGTTGTCACAAAGACTAACTTCCATGAATTAATGGGGATAAAAACCCAGATTGGAGAGAGGGAGAATGGGGTGAGATGAGGAGAAAAGCCAATGAATGGATTCTGCTCTCAACTTGTACTGAAAAGGAGATGAGAGGTCAGCAGCTTGAAATAAAAGTTCAGAAGTGTTTTATCTTTTTTTCAAATTCAGAATGGCAGATTTTAGAACATGTTTAAATTCTAAGATGATGGATCACATTGAGAGGGAGTAGATTAAGATACGATGCATGATTTATAAACAATGATATAAATCATGATACTGTAGTAAGGAATGGGACTCAAATACAAAGTTAGAGGTAAAGAAATCAGCTGGGTAAAAGATAATGCCTCATCTGCTATGGGACAGATGCCAGTAGAGGAATACTTTCAAGTTTAATGGCCCAAAATACCTACTTCCAATTCTACCTATTTCACTTTTGAAACAGATTTCAAATGAGCCACTGAATGTGAGTAGAAATGTAAGACTGTGGAGATTCAAAGGTCATGGGAAGAAGTTAAGAGAGTATTTATTAAGCAAGGGAAATGGAATTGACCTGCAAGACCTAATAGGATTGTCTGGAATTTTGAGAACTACCCCAGACAGCCCAGTGTCATAGCCTCAAATCCAAAGGAATACTAACCATGTACCTTGATAAAGTGTTTCCTCCTGGGAACCAGGAATTATAATCTGGAAGGGCTTTTCTCTGTAGTTAACACTGTTTCTGCAGGGCCTTAACGTGGACAGCTGCAGCTTCGAAACCTTCAATATGCCACTTAGGAATCCTCGACAACAGGTAGCTGAACACCAAAGGGATTTTAAGACAGGGTGCCTGGGAGCCAGGATTGAATACAATGATCCTTGTTGCCAAAAACTCCTCACGTTTGTAGAGCCCCAGGATGAATTCAAGCATCATTAAATATCATCTGTTTGTTCCAGGAAAGGTTATTTACTTAATCTGTAAAGTGTAGGTGGTATTTTAACCAACTTTTTATTCTGAATGATAGTTACATGTAGACTGCTATGAAATAAGCTCAACAGAGAGTATTCAACTAATATAGTTATTTATAATAAGAATAACAACAATATATTATTAAGGTCTCAGGCCCAGGAGTCTTTTCTGAGGCAAGGGAGTGAACAGTCAGGCCCTCTTTAACAGAAATATGAAGTTTGAATCTAACGCATCATATCAAATTAGAAAACACTGTATTCAGGTTGAACCGAATTATGTATAAATGTGCAAATTCTGATTAAAATACACCAACCATAGATAATAAATAGATCAATCTTTAAAGAGAAAAGGGGAAATTGTTATAAGTTTTCAAAAATTTTAAATAGTATCAAAAGGTCTCCAAGTCAATGACATATTCCTTGAAGGAATAATTCTAACAATATCCAAAACCTCATAGGATGAATTAAGAAAATAACAATATTATACTGATAAATATTCATTTACAATATTGAAAAATCTGAATTGGTTATTCAAACAGCTAAAAAGGACACTCAAAATAGATGCCATAATTTAAACTAAGTAATCCAACATACATTTTTCATTAATTTAGATATGAAACCTGGAAATAATTTTAATAAAAGGGAAATCATTGAAATCATATAATGGTCCAGAAAGAGGTAAGGCAAAAATATCTTTGTATAATAATTTATTAATGAAAATTCACTGTTATTGCTATGGCTTAAATTATGTCTTAAAACCTTTTCAACCTGAAAACAAAGAGACTAAGTCCTCAAAACAGCTGGGATCAAGCAGTCGTCTCTTTTTTTGTCACATTCTTGGCTATTATCAGCTCAGGTGTTCACTGAAAGAATCTGAGCCAGTGAATAATGATGGCTTTTATTTAATCACCTTTGAAACTGACTCAGGAAACTCCCATCACTGCCCAGCTAATTCCCAGCATTTCTTGACTGGCCACTGAGTTCCTGAGTGTTCCTCAAACACTTCCCTTACTAGTGGTTTCCTTCAACATTAATCCCAGAACATGAGCTTTAATAAAGACCAAATGCCTAAATCAGAGCATCTGTCATGCTATCAATACAGTTTTTGAGCATTTCCATATGCCACCTGTGGTGTACAAATGCTGAGCCAAACACACCTGATACAGGATTTCTGAAAATGTTAGTAAGTACATGGAATGGAAAAAGACACTCCTGAATAAATCATTCTGGAAAAACTGGATATCCACAGGCAAAGAATAAATTTGGACCCCTACCTCACAAAGATTAACTCAAGGAGAGAACTTCCAGGAGGTAATGGAATAAAGAGAGGCAAAACTCATTCCTCTACCAAAAACACCTACAGAACAGGCAGAATCTGCTCAAAGCAGTAGTTCTGGGGCTTGGGAGACCAGGGAAAGACAACTGCAGCATACAAGGAAGAGCTGGATGAAGAAAAGAGAAACTACCTGCAAAAAATTGTGGTGAGTCAACTCAACTGCAGCTCCCAGAACGCACCCTCTACCCCCATGGCCAATAGCTGTGCATCAGCCACATTCTCGCCTGCTGGTGAGACACAGTAGAGTCCAGATCCAGCTACTGATCATCAACGTTAACCCCCTGTAACCTGCAGCCTTGAGCCTTTCCACACAGGAGCCTGGGGTGCAAACAGCTCCATTATTTCCACAGAAACACAGTGGTGACTCATCTCCACCACAGCTCCTGGAGTCCATCTCCCACCCCAAAAGCCAGGGGCTTTGGGCATGCCTGGTTTCGTCCGGCTGGCTACTGTAGTCTTGGAGAGACAGGGAGGCCCTCCCATTGGGAAAAGAGAGGGACATGGAACAGTCCTGATCCAACTATTGGTAGGCAACGGTGACCCTCTGGATCATGAGGCCTTGAACATTTCCAGGCAGGAGCCAAGAGCTCTCATGGCTCCAGTATCTCCCCAGAGAGAACCTGCAGCAAGCGACTGCATTAGTGTCTCAGTCCACCCACCACCCATCAAGGCCTGCAGCTTCAGGATGGCCTGGACCCTTCTCAGCTGGCTGCTGCCATCTGGGAGAGTCAGCTAAGCCCACCCACCCAGGAACAGAGGGGAACATGGCACAGTTCTGATCCAACAGTTGACAGGTGAAATTGCACTATTGGGTCCCACAGCCTTGGTCCTTTCTGGGCAGGTGCTCACAGCACCACAGAGCCATTATTCCCACCAACCTCAGAAACAGAGGAGTGAGAGAGATTAAAAATAACTTAGCTTTATAGGGTTATGGAGAAAAGATGGCTGAAGATATACCATCTGCTGGGAAAGCTGGGAAAGTGCAGTACTGGAAAACTGCTTTCCTGAGTCTCTCTCTGGGCCTTTGGGATGGGTCACCAATCCTTACATGGGATCCTGGCCCAGTTTTGGATGGGGATTACTGAGTACCAAAGTGCCAAAGAAGACCTTTAAAAGAACTCAATCAACAACAAAATCTTAGACAAGAGGGAAACCAACTCTCAAAGTACTCTTATCAAGATAAACAGAAGCTCAGATATCTGCAAAAAGTTTCAGGGCATACTACAAAACAAGAAGATATGGCCAAGCCAAAAGATCAAATTAAAAAGTGAAAGAGATACAGAATTTGGAACTAATCAAAGACGTTCAAACAAGTCTTCTAAATAATTTCAACGAGATGGCTAAGAATATTAAGACAACACTAGGAAAGCAAAGAGAAGAATTTGAAAGAATACATAGGAAAAAAGTAGATCTTATGGAAATGAAAGATATTGTGGATGAAATTAAAAATATACTAGAGACACACAACAGCAGATCTGAAGAGGCAGAAGAAAGGATCAATGAACTAGAGACAGAGCAACCAAATTAGAACACAAAAAAAGAACAAATGAAGAAAAAAAGTGGAAAAATTTGAGCTGGGTCTCAGGAAATGATTGACAGAACAAAGTGCACAAATATATACATCACAGGTGTCCCAGAAGTAAAAGAGAAGGGAAAAGGGCCAGGAAGAGTATTTGAGGAAAGATGATTGAAAATTTCCAAATCATTATAAAAGACAAAAATATGCAAATCAAAGAATCCCAAAGTACTCCAAATAAATCCAAATAGAACCACTCCAAGATGCATACTATCCAGACTGCCAAATGCCAAACTGAAGGACAGAATCCTGAAAGCAGCAAGAGGAAAAGTGATTCACCAAATACAAGGGAAGCCACATACGGCTAAGTGCTAACTTCTTATCTGACACCAAGGAGGGAAGAAGGCAGTGGTATGATATATTTAACACCCTGAAAGAGAAAAATTGCCAGCCAACAGACAAAGTACAAGAAAAGAGATTGAAAAGAAAAAAGATTGTATGATGACACCATCACCCTAACACCAAAGCCAGATAACGATGCTACAAGAAAAGAAAATTAAAGACCAATTTCTCTAATGAATATAGACGCAAAAATCGTCAACAAAATTCTTGCAAATCAAATCCAATGGCACATTAAAAGAATTACACACCATGACCAAGTGGATTTTATCCAAGGTATGAAAGGGCAGTTCAACACAAGAAAATCAATTAATGTAATACATGTTAACATACTGAAGGGAAAAATATACACAGTCATATTGATTGACACAGAAAAAGCATGACAAAATCCAGCAACCTTTCTTAAGAAACACATTTCCAAAGACAGGAATAAAAAGAAACTTCCTCAATGTGATAACAGGCATATATGCTAAACCCACAGGTCACATCATAGCCAATACTGAAAGACTGAAAGCTTTCCCTCTAAGATTTGGAACAAGACAAGGATGCCCACATTCACCACTGTTATTCAACATCATGCTAGAATTTCTACCTTGAGGAATTAGGAAATAAAAGCCATGAAATCGGAAAGGGAGAAGTAAAACTTTCACTACTCGCAGATGACATGATCCTATATGTAGAAATTTCCATAAAATCAACAACAAAGCTACTAGAGCTAATAAACGAGTTCAGCAAAGTGGTGGGATACAAGATCACCACAAAAAATCAATAGTATTTCTATGCACTAGTAGTGAGCAATCTGAGGGGGAAATCAAGAAAAAAATTCCATTTTTCATGGCAACTAAAAGAATCAAATATCTAGGAATAAATTTAACCATGGAAAAAAAGGACTTGTATTCAGAAAACTATAATACATTGCTAAAATAAATCAAAGATCTAAATAAACTGAAGGACATTCCATGTTCATGGATTCAAAGACTGAATGTTGTTAAGATGTCAATTCTACCCAAATTGATTTACACATTCAATGCAATTCCAATAAAAATACCAACAGCCTACTTTGAAGAAATGGAAAAGGAAATTATCAAATTTATCTGGAAGGGTAAAGAGGTACCGAATAGTCAAAAACATCTTGAGAAAGAAGAAGTTGGAGGATTCACATTTCCTGACTTTAAAGCACATTACAAAGCTACATTGGTCACAAAAGCCTGGAACTGACATAAAGATAAGACATATTGATCAATGGAAACAATTTAGAGTTCAGAAACAGACCTGCACATTTACGGTCAACTGATTTTTGACAAGGCTGCCAAGTCCACTCTACTGGGACAGAATAGTCTGTTCAACAAATGGTGCTGGAAGAACTGGATATCCACATCCAAAGAAAGAAAGAGGACCCCTATCTCACACCTTATACAAAAACTATCTCAAAATGGTTCAAAGACCTAAATATAAAAGACAAGACCATAAAACTCCTGGAAGAAAATGTAGGGAGGCATCTTCACAAACTTGTGATATGCAAAGGTTTATTAGACTTTAAACTCAAAGCACAAGCAATGAAAAAAGAGATAAATGGAACCTTGTCAAATCTGAATACTTTTGTGTTTCAAAGGATTTTGCCAAGCATGTGAAAAGGCAGGCTACTCAACAGGAGAAAATATTTGGGAACCACATATCCAATAAGAGTTTAATATCCAGAATATACAAAGAAATCCTACAACTCAATGATAAAAATACAAACAACCCAATTAAAAAATGGGCAAAAGACTTGAATAGACATTTTTTCCAAAGAGGAAATAACTAATTGATGAAAAGCACATGAAGGGATGTTCATCATCACTAGATCCAGGGCACTGCAAATCAAAATCATGAGATATCATTTCACACCTACTAGAATGACCAATATTAAAAAAAAAAAAAACAAAAAAAAAAAAACTAGACAATTACAAGTGTTGGAGAGGATATGAAGAAACAGGAACACTCATTCACTACCGATGGGAACGTAAAATAGTGCAGTGGCTGTGGAAGACAGTTTGGCTATTCCTGAGGAAGCTAAGTATAGAATTTCCATAGGATTAGGCAATCCCACTACTAGGTATATACACAGAAGAACTGAACGCAGAGATGTGAACAGACATTTGCACAACAATGTTCATAGCAGTACTATTCTCAACTGCCAAAAGACAGAAACAACCCAAGTATACATCAATAAATGAAGGATAAGCGAAATGTGGTGTGTATACATATATATATATACACACACACACACACACACACATATACATACACATACATACATACACAATGGAATATTATTCAGCTATAAGCAGGAATGAAGTCCTGATGCATGTGACAACATGGATGAACCCTGAGGACATAATCCTCAGTGAAATAAGTCAGACACAAAAGGACAGCTATTGTATGATCTCACTAATACTAAAAATAAGCAAACTCAGTAATCATCTAGAATTAAGTTACCAGGAGATAGGAGGGTAGAGAATGGGAAGCTGATGCATATTTTTTTGCAGAATTTTTAATTAGGTTGATTGAAATATTTAGAAATGGATAAGAGGTGATGGTACCACATTATTGTGAGTGATTAACACTGCTGAATTATGTGATTGTGGTTAAAAGGGAAAGTTTAGAGTCATGTGTGTCACTAGAAGGCACACTAGAAGGAAAGCTAGATAAAACATGGGACTGTGTAACACAGGGAACCCTTTTGCAGAAAATGACTGTGGTTAATACTACAAACAAAAACATTCTTTAATGAACTGGAACAAATGTATGTCATTATTATAAGGTGTTAAAAATAGGGTGGTAATTAGGAAAAAATATACCTAAGACAAACTATGGACTACAGTTAACAATATTTAATATTCTTTCATCAACTGTAAGAAAGGTACCACACCAATGTGAAGTTTCAATAATAAAGGGTTGTAAGATGTACAAGGTTTTTCTTTCTGGAGTAATGAAAATGTTCTAAACTTCATTGCATGATGAATACACAACTCTTGTGATTATGCTACAGGCCACTGATAGTCTACTTTGGATGAATTGTATGGTGTGTGACTATAAATCAATATGATACATGAATATATTTCAATAAAACTGCTTTAAAAATAAAAGAAAAAATCCTTGGAGGCAATAAGGCAGTGGGAAGAAATATTTATAAAGTACTAAAAGAAAATAATTACTAACCAAGACTTTTGTATCCAGAGAAGCTCTCTTTCAAATCTGAGGGAGAGATTAAGATGTTCTCAGATAAATAGAAGCTGAGTGTTCTTCACCACCTCATCTGCCCTACAAGCAAAACTAAAGGGAGAACTTAAGTCTGAAAGGAAAAGACACCAGACAGATGATCAAAGCAGCATAAAAAGATAAAGATCTCCAATAAGGTAATTAATTACCTTGGTAACTATAAATGCCAGTACTATTTTATTGTATTTTTGATACATAACTCCACATACAGAATATATCATATAAATGCATTAAAGTAATGATAAAATGTATGGTCTGGGACTCAAAAAGTATAAACACATAATTTGTGACAAGAACTTCATAAAGAGGGGAGAATGGAGAAGTACAGAAATAAAGTTTGTAGATGATATTAAAGTTAAGTTTGTATCAAATCTAAAGAAATTATTAGATTCAGGATTACATTATATTCAGTAAATAAATTCCATGGTAACCACAAAGAAAATATCAGAAAACTATGTAAAAAGAAAAAAAAAAAAATGAGAAGCAATTCTAACTGGTTCATTAAAAAGATCAACTAATACAAAAGTAGGTAGTAATGAAACAATTGAAGTATAAAAATGGTATAAGACTTACAAAAACCAAACAGCAAAACGGCGGAAATCATGCATTATCAGGAGCTATTTTAAAAGTAAATGTCTTTCTTAGAGTATTTTGGGCAGAAATTTTTAAATGTACGCAAGATCCACTCGTGGGGCTGGGGAAAAATGTAGAAATATTAAACTTCCCCACCTGGAGAATTCCTGATACTTTCTCAAGCATTAGTACTCCTGATTTAGTAAGTCAAGTTCTTGATCTTGGGGTTTGCCCTTATGAAACCTATTCCTGCAAAAGAGAAACTAAGCCTACATATTTATGCCTATGAGTCACCCTGAGAAAACCTCTTTTCTTGCTCAGATGTGGCCTCTCTCTCTCAAGACAACTCTGAACATAAACTCACTATTCACCCACCTCCACCCCACATGTGGGACATGACTCCCAGGGATGATCTGGCATCTTGGGATTGAGAATGTCTTCTTGACCAAAAGTGGGAGAAAAATGAAACAAAATACAGTTTCAGTGGCTAAGGGATTTCAAATAGAGTCAAGAGGTCATTTTGATGCACTATACAGATATTCCTTTTTAGTTTCTAGTGTACCAGAATAGCTAGAAGGAAATACCTCAGTCTGCTGAACTGCAATCCAGTAGACTCAATTCCTGATGATGACTATATAACTACATAGCTTTTTTATCATGTGGCCATGCGATTGTGAAAACCATGTGACTGACACTCTTTATCCAGTGTATAGGCAGATGAGTAACAAAATAAAGACAAAACTATACATAAGTAATGGGGGGGAAAGGGATATATGATGTTTGGGGTGTTCTTTTCCATTTTTCTCTTTATTTTGGAGAAATGACAATGTTCTAAAATTGATTGTGGCAATGAATGCACAGCTATACAACATTGTGAGCCACCAATCATATACTTTGGATGGATTATATGGTGTGTGAATACATTTCAATAAAACTGCATTTAAAAACAGTGAATATCTTAAGTTTCCCGAACAACAGAAATTGGCAGAATGTATAAAAAAACATGACCCAACTATATAGTTATCCCTTCCACATCGTGACTTTCCCCATCATGGCTTTGATATATCACAGGTCAGCATACAAAATTATTTGGGGTGTTTTCCAGAAGCCACAGACAACAGGCAAAGGCCACTCGACAACACAGAAAATGTTTAGAAACTAAGATATGCATAAAATATATGTACAGTATATATATTTATCATATCAATATTTATCTTTCAATACCAATAAGTTACTGTAAACATAAAAGGAAAAAAAAATCAGACTTCTTCTCTGATATGAAGAGAGGGGCAAAAAATTTTACATGGATTTTCCAGATCGTGGGGGCACCACACCCCTAACCTATGCAATGTGGAAAGGCTAACTGTATTTGGCTTAAAGAGACACATGTTAAATTCAAAGACAGAAGTAGGTTAAAAGGGAAAGGATGAAAAAATATTCCATGAATATAGTAACCAAAACAGAGTGAGGATGGTTAAATTATCACCAGACAATACAGACTTTAAGTCAAATACCCTAAGAAGGAACAAGGAAAGACCCTGATTGATAAAAGGATCAATTATAAAAACTAGAAAATGTAAACTTGAGTTCTAAAACTTAGAATATAGGGTACCTAGAGATAGAAGCTATAGAACGGGAAGCAGTTACCTAATGTGTACAGAATTTTTAACAAGGTTGAACTTAAATGTTTGGAAATGGATAGAGGTGAGGGTAGCTTGTTATTGGGATTTTAAGTAATAGTGCTGTATTGGAGATGAATTTGGTTGATAGGGGTTGTTTAGAGTCATTTAAGTCACCAATTAACACTAGAAACATAAGTTCTTGCATGAACTAATACAAATGTATGACACTTGCACAAAGAGTTAATAGAGTGCTATATGAGGAAAATTACCTATTGCAAGCTACAGACTATAGTTAACAGTAATATATTACTATTCTTTCATCAACAGTGACAGCTGTACTGCACCAATACTAGGAATCAATAATGGAGGAACGGATAAGGTTCATGGGTGTTTTGTGTTTTCTTTTTTTATGCCTATCTGATATTTTTCTCTTTGGAACAATGAACATAGTCTAAAATTAAATGTGATGACGACTATAAAACTAGGTGATGATGATATGAGATACTGATGTATACTTTGGATGGAATATATGGTATGCCAATATATGTCAATAAAATTTGCAGATTCAAAAAACACGTACATAATTATGAAGCAAACATTAACAGATTTGATGGGAGAAATAGGTGGTTCTATATTAATAGAAGACTTCAATGTATCACTTTCAAAAATGGCCAGCACATTCACACTGAAGGCCAATAAGAAAACAGAGGACTTGAATAATACTATGTACCAACTAGATACAGCAGACATACATAGATGTATATAACATATAAAGAGAGAGAGAGAGAGTATGAGAAATATATAACACAAATCTGTTTGAAAACAACAGAGTAAATATTCTTCTCAAGTACACAAGGATCATTCCCCAGGATAGACTATATGTCACTAAACAAGTCTTAATAATTTAAAGACTGAAATAATATAAAGTATTTTATCTGACCACAATGAAATGAAACTTAAACTCAGTAACCAAACTTTTAAATTCACAAGTATCTGGAAATTAAATAATACACTCTTAAGGAACCAATGGGTCAGAGAAGGAAAAACCGGGAAATTTGGAAATATCTTGAGATGAATGAAAATGAAAACACAAAACTCCCAAACTTATGTGACAAATATAATAAAGAGTGACAAAGAAACAAAAAGGGAGGATATAAATAAGAAAAACCATTTGCACTAAAAGGGGGAATATTACTGCTGCCTTTACAGAAATAAAAGGGATTGCAAGAGGATAGTAAGAACCACTGTACTTTAGAAGAACCTAAGATGGCGACTAGGTGAGACAGGGCAAAAAAACACCTCAGTGAAGAACACTAGATAAAAACCAGAAGGTGACCCAGAATACCGGTTTCAGCAATGCACCAGCTGGACAAGGTCTGTTAGAACCACAGGGGCCGTGCACTTTGTGAAACTGGTAGTCTGCATTCTGAAACGAGTGAGTAAGCCAGCTGAAAGTCCCACAGCCGTGCTGCAGTGTGGGGAAGCCAGGGGTTGACGTTTGGAGACGGACTGGTTCTTTAAAAAAAAAAAAAGGGAAAAACCCAGGAGCGGCTGCAGTTGTGACGGTGGGAACCGTGCAGTGAAGCACGGCAGGAGCGGGTTGAGCCAACCTCTCAGTGTCTGGCATGGAGGATAGCCTGCTGCAGATTCCCTCAGGGCCAGGGAGCAGAGGGGAGAGCCAAAAGGAGAAAGAAACCCCGCTGCTTGCAGCTGCCTACCCGGCGGGCTGGAGACACTCCTGCCTGGGGTCATGCCCACAGCCCAGAGCCGCACCAGTTGTCCTAGAGCTGGGAAGGAGGAACTGTGTGAAAAGGGGGGCAGGGTTAAGATGCCCCATTCATTCATCTTTGCATCAGGCTGAGAGCGCCCCTGCACGGCCTGGCAGCCCAGGGCTTCCCTTGAGGGACGGTGCGCACTTGTGACGTAGCACAGCCTTCCCTCAGCAGAGGTCCTGGAGGATCACAGCTGAGAAGGGGGGCCCACTCAGAATACCCAGGGATGCTACGTCAATGCCGGTGGTTTGTGGGTCAGTGACAGAGAAAAGCTGGGGCAAAACTGAAATGAAGGCTTAGACTCTTGCAACAGCCTTGAATCTCTGGGAACACCTGGGAGGATTGAACATTAAAGCAGCCCTGCCTCCCTACCTACCCAGACACACGCCCCACATTCAGGGTGGACATCTCCAACAACACACCCAAACTGAGTTCACCAACTGAACCCCACAAGAATCATTTCCCCACACACCACAAAGACAAAGTTGAGGAGAACTGACTTGAGGGGTATAGGTGACTTGCAGATGCCATGTGCTGGTTAGTTAGAGAAAGCGTATGCCACCAACTTGTATTTCTGAAAAATTAGATTGGTAATTTCTTTACAACTTGAAAGAACCCTATGAAGAAAGCAAATGCCAAGAGACCAAAAAAAAAAAAAACAGAAAATCTTAATGCACATGATAAAACCAGATGATATGGAGAACCCAATCCCAAGCACCCAAATCAAAATATCAGAAGAGACACAGTACTTGGCACAATTAATCAAACAACTACAATCGAGGAATGAAAACATGGCAAAGAATATAAAGGACATGAAGAAGACCATGGCACAGGATATAAGTGACATAAAGAAGAACCTAGAAGAGCATAAAGAAGAAATTATGAAAGTAAATAAAAAAACAGAAGATCTTATGGAAATAAAAGAAACTGTAGGCCAAATTAAAAAGACTCTGGATACTCATAATACAAGATTAGAAGAAGTTGAACAACAACTCAGTGTCCTAGAGGGCCACAAAACAGAAAATGAAAGAACAAAAGAAAGAATGGAGAAAAAAATTGAAATGGATCTCAGGGACACAATAGATAAAATAAAACATCCAAACTGAAGACTCATTGATGTCCCAGAAGGGGAAGAGAAGGGTAAAGGTCTAGAAAGAGTATTCAAAGAAATTGTTGGGGAAAACATCCCAAACCTTCTACACAATATAAATACACAAAGCATAAACACCCAGCGAACTGCAAATAGAATAAATCCAAATCAACCCACTCCAAGACATATTCTGATCAGACTCTCAAATAGTGAAGAGAAGGAGCAAGTTCTGAAAGCAGCAAGAGAAAAGCAATTCACCATGTACAAAGGAAACAAAAGACTAAGTTGTGACTACTCAGCAGCTACCATGAAGGTGAGAAGGCAGTGGCATGACATATTTAAAATTCTGAGAGAGAAAAATTTCCAGCCAAGAATACTTTATCCAGCAAAGCTCTCCTTCAAATCTGAGGGAGAGCGTAAATTTTTCACAGACAAACAAATGCTGAGAGACTTTGCCAATAAAAGACCTGCCCTACTTCAGATACTAAAGGGAGCCCTACCGACAGGGGAAACAAAAAAAGGAGAAAGAGATGTGGAGAATTTTAACAGACATATATAGAACCTTACACCCCAAATCACCAGGACACTCATTTTTCTCTAGTGATCAGATTTTTCTCCAGAATGGACCATATGCTGGGACATAAAACAAGCCTCAACAAATTAAAAAAAAAAAAAAAATGAATATATTTAAAGCACATTCTCCAACCACAATGGAATACAAATAGAAGTCAATAATTTTTGAATTGCAACTCCACTATTTACTTCCTACATGATATAAAATACACAAACTCTAATGACAAATCAGTGGTTTTGAACTCAATGTAAAATACGTAATTTTTGACAAGAACTATATAAAGGTGGGGGAATGGAGGAGTATAAGAACATAGTTTATGTCTCCTATTAAAGTGAAGTTGGTATCAAAAAAACCAAGATTGTTATGGATTTAACAGGTTAATTTTAAGCCCCACAGTAAACACAAAGAAATTATCAGAGAATATGACCACAGAGATGAAAAGCAGAGTATGGGTTAAGAGAAATGGGGGAAGGTGCAATGGGGAGTTAAGAAATGAGTGTCGGGTTGCTGTTTGAGGTGAAGGGAAATTTCTAGTAATGGATGGTGG
The DNA here is from genome assembly GCF_015220235.1 of Choloepus didactylus. Classification (NCBI taxonomy): domain Eukaryota; kingdom Metazoa; phylum Chordata; class Mammalia; order Pilosa; family Megalonychidae; genus Choloepus; species Choloepus didactylus. Next base: position 156,203,984 of record NC_051312.1, on the reverse strand, counting down.
GAAGGAGATAGCATTACAACATTCTAAATATGATTAATCCCACTAATGGAATGCTAAGGAGGGGGTGGAATGGGAGGATTTAGGCTGTGTATATGTTTCCACAACTGAGGAAAAAAAAGACAGTCTAAATAGACGACAATTGAATGCCAAGGATGACCCTGGATGGGATCTGAGGATGGAGGACAGGAGGCTCAAAGGGACACAGTTGAGACATAAGGAAAAAAAAAAAAAAGGAAATATAGAATGTAAGCTTTGTATCAATGTTGAATCTCTTGTACTTCTTAGCTGCGATTAATGGGATTACATAAAAGAATGTTCTTGTTCATGGGAATTGTATATGTGAATTATAGTGTTTGTTCAAGGATGTGTGCAGCTAGCTCTCATATGTTCAGAAGACAGAGCAATAGATGATGGATGATAGATAAAGAGGGAGGGAAAGAAGTAGCGGTGTGACAGCATGTTAAAGTTGGTGGATTGGGGTATTGGTGGAGGGGGGTCAGGGTATGCTGGAGTTCTGTGTACGGGGTTTGTATTGTTTTTGCAACTGTTCCTATAACTTTGAATTTATTACAAAATAAAATTAAAAAAAAAAACAAAACCATTATGCTTAGTAAAAGTAGTCGGACACAAAAGCCAAAAAAAAAAAAAAAAAAAAAGAACGACTATATGCTAACAGATTAGATAACTTAGATGAAATGGACAAATTCCCAGAAACACAGAAATTGAGTAACTGACTCAAGAAGAAATAGGCAATCTCAAAAGACCAAAAAAAATTAAGTATTATATCAGTTATCAAAAACCTCCCAATGCAGCAAAGTCTAGGACAATATGGTTTCACTAATGATTTAAATAGAATTTCTCCAAAGAAGATACAAATAGGCAAAAGCACATAAAAAGATATTCAACATAACTGGTTATTAGACACATGCAAATCAAAAGCACAATGAGATACCACTTTGCATCCACTAGATGGCTATTACTAACCAAGCAAAAAAATAGTAAATGTTGGTGAAGATACAGAGAAATAGGAATCCCGATACTGCTAGCAGAATTGTAAAATGCAGACATTGTGGAAACCAGTTTGGCAGTTCCACAGAACGCTGAAAACAGAATTTCCGTTAAGACCCAGCAATTGCACTTCTTAGTATACAGTCAAAAGAACTGAAGGCAGGGATTCAGATAGATATTGTACACCAATGTTTACAGCTGCATTGTTCAAGTAGACAAAAGGTGGAAGCAACCTAAGCGTCCACGAACAGATGAACAAGTAAACAAAAAGTGGTATACACACAATGGAACAGTATTCAGCCATAACAGTGAATGAAGTTCTGATGCATACTACAACATGGATGGGCTGTGAAGGTGACATGTTGTGTAAAATAAGTCAGACACAAAATGAGAAATATTGTATAAACCTGTTTATAAGAAATTAACTTAATTTCCAAAGGCTGGAGGGGAGGAGAGGGAATAAGAGTTATTGTTTAATGGTTGCAGTGTTTCTGTTTGAGGTGATGAAGAAGTTGGGATAATGGATATTGATGATAGTAGCACAATATCATGAATGTATTTGATCCTATTGAAATGTCCACTTGAAAAAGATTAAATGGGAAATTCTGAGTAGTATACATGGTACCACAAGAATGAGTTTTAAAAAACACAAAGATATATAGCACCTCACACTCATCAGAACAGTTACTATTAAAAAAACAAAACAAAACAAAATAAATACTGACCTTGTTGGGACATGTGAAAACATTGGAATACACAATATTAAATGTGTTTAACTTGTTAGCTATACATAAGACAGTTACATTAGTGAATATTCTAGTTCTTTGGACATATACATGGAAGTATTGTGTTCAAGGAGCATGCTGTATCCAACCTACTCTCAAAAGTTTAGGAGGCAGGGAAAGAGGAAGAATTAAAGTAAGAAAGAAGTAATGGCAAATGTGGAAAAATGTAAAAAATGGATCAGGATATGAGAGGCAGGGGTGTATGTTGGTAGTTTTTATTTCTGCAATTGTCCTGCATTTTAGCAATTATTTCAATACTGTTAAAGAAAAAAGAGAAATGAGAAGGGAATTAAAAGGGTATACTACAAAATATCAAAGCATTAATGGAGGAATTAAATAACCAAAAATACATACAGAAAACAAATAAAATGGAAGTTTTAAGTCTTTCACTGTAAGTAATTTTTTCCATTATGCCAAGCTCTGGTCTAATTATTTACATTAATACTTTTCATTTAAAGTAATTACTTAATTAGTGCAGAGCGTCACATAATGGACAAAAGATGATGCAACCATTTATTGCCTGTAGCATACCCACATTAAATCCAAAGGCCCTGAGAGGCTGAAAGTGAAACAATGGAAAACAATACTGAGATACTGCATGCAAATAACCAAAATATAAGTTAGGATTGCTAGAGTAATAGACAAAATTAAAACAAACATAGTTACAAAAGCCAAAGAACTATATTATATAGCTATTAAAAGTGTCAGTCAAGAACATATAAAAATTATAAATTTACATGCATGGAAAAACAAAGCAACAAAATATACGGAGGAAAAAAAATGACAGATTTGAAGGAAGAAATAGATATTTCTACCATAACAGATGAAGAGTTCAATTTCCCACTTTCACAAATGAATAGAAAAACTAAACACATGATCAATAAGGAAACAGAGGACTTGAACAACACTATAGACAAACTAGTTCCAGCAGAATATATATTCTTCCAAAGTGCATGTAGAACATTCCCAGAATAGACCATATGTTATCCCACAACATACATAAAAACGCTGAACTCATAAGTATCTTTTTTGTCCAAAGTGAAATGAAACTAGAAATCAGTAATAGAAGGGAAATTGGAAAGTTTCACAAACGTGGAAATTGAACTACACTCAATCAACCAATGGGTCACAGATTAAATGATGAGGGAAATTAGAAAACACTGATATATACAGAAATGAACACATAACATAACTTATAGGATGCACTGGAAACATTGCTAACAGAGAAATTTATAGCCATAAACAACTATATTAAAAAAGAATAACAATCAAATCAATAACAGAATTTTACATCTTAACAAAATATAGAAAGAAGAACAAACTAAATCAAATGCTGGTAGAAGGATGGAAATGAAGATTAGAACAGAGACGAATTAGAGAACAGAAAAAAAATAGAATCAACACAACTAAAAGCTGGCTGAAAAGCTCAACAAAATTGAAAATCCTATAGCTAGACTGCCTAAGAATAAAGGAGAGAAGAATCAATTTACTAATATTAATAATGAAAGTGGTGACATTTCTAACAACCTTACAGAAATAAAATGGGTTTTAAGAGAACATGATAAGCAATTGTGCCCCAACAAACTAGATATCTTTGGCAACATGGACCAATTCCTAGAAAAACACCTTGTTTTCCTTATATTTACTCTCAAAAATTCACTGTTTTGAAAAAAAAATTAGTGCTTTTTTAAAAGCAGGTATTTTAGGTAATCATGTATTCTATTTTTTTATGCTATTCACTCTTTTGAAAAAAAAATTAGTGCTTTTTTAAAAGCAGGTATTTTAGGTAATCATGTATTCTATTTTTTTATGTTACTCACATTTTTATGTTACCCCTTGTCTTTCTATCCTGGCCATTATGCAACATTCTTAAGGGAAGTTATAATCTCTTTGAGTCAAGGCTGTGTCAGTCAATGGAAATATACAGGTAAATAAAACAAACATTCATCTGCTGGTAGTGTTTTAGTTTACAAGATATAATTTAAGGTAAAAATGACAATTTTAACTTGTGTACATAGTATTGAAGGGCTTCAACTGTTGAGGTTAGACAATCCTCTTGGAAAGAACAGGTGTGTTTGCTGAAACTTTAAGGATTCAGTCTTAGAAAATTTGCTTGGGATACATACTGGTTTAATGGGAAAAAGTACAAAATTCCAGCAACAACAGAGTACTCTTTGCAGAAATTGAGAGTGGAATGGGCAGCAGGCAATTGGGTTCAACTGGACTCCACAGGGCAGCAGAAAGAAGCATTCAGGATTGGAAGGTCATTGTAAGCACTATGGTCTGTGTTCCAAGGACAGTGGGAGCCCATCAACAAAGTTAAAGGAGAATGACATGATAAGATATCTGGGTCCAAGAGAACCTTTTAGATTTAGGATGCTTTGACGTAAGGATGAGAGAGGTACAAGAGAAATTTAGAAGGGTATTGGTGAATTTTAAATATTCAAAGATGGTTGCCCACAAGACATGATGAACAAAATGAGAGCTGTGACTTAGCATGTAATTTGGAAAATGAAGTCAAGAATAATTTAATCCTCTTGCCTTGAATCCCACTTAGATCAAGTACAGGTGACTTACTTGGAGCTTCACTTCAATCTTCTTGCAGGGGATCCCACTAATGCCATCTGGAACAATGTTGAACACTAAAATAAAAAATAACAGATGAGAACACACTGAACAAAACAAAATACAATAATCTTTAGTGCTGTAACAAATAAATAGGGAGCAAGCAAGCCCTTTGTAAGGCAGAAAACCAAACAAAATATAGAAGCAGTGCTGGAAATGGAAAAAAAATGAGAACCATTAGAGTGGTGGTTTATTGGGTTGAGGGGCTAGAGGGTGGAGGCTGGATGGGGACAACATTATTGATATAATCTCAGAATATGTCCCCATAAAATGCCATTCATTACAAAGTGAAAGCATGTTTTTGCATTTGGAGGAACCTGAAAGAAATTTCATCAGGTTATCAAGTTCACATTACCAGTGAAGCAAGTGGATCTCCTACCTCTCCTGATGGGCTGCATCTGAGGAAAGCATAGCCAAGCTGGGTTTCTACTGGGAATGTAGGGCCTAAATCTCAAAAGTAAACACTGGGCAAGCCAAGGTTGGGGTCATTCATGCTCCTTAAATTTGTCAAAGATGTGAAAATGAAAGAACCTCTTAGGAGGAGCTCCATATTGAAGTTGACTGGAAAAACAGATATTGTTGAAACAGTTTGGGAAGTGGAACAGTTGGTAAAAGTTGAAGGGGTCTGTGAGTGGGATTACAACATTGAAACAAAGTTGATTTGCTGATTTGGAGTTTTCCAGGAGTGTTCTTTTTTTGTAGCTAAATACACTGGAGTACTTTAATGAAAATTTTGTTAGTGGTCAAATGTGGTAAAAATATACAACTGGAGAATCTTAGTGAAGGCATCAGTTCTTTGTACCCCCTCTTGCAATTTTTTATATGTTTCACATTACTTCAAAATAAATTACTTTTAAAAATGGGTATTTTTTTATTTTTTATTTTTTTATTTTTATTTTTTATTTTGATTCTGATTCTTTCTGGTATAAGGAAAATGTTCAAAAATAGATTAGGGTGATGAATGCACAACTATAAGATGGTACTGTGAACAGTTGTACACCACGGATGACTGTATGGTATGTGATTATTTCTCAATAAAACTGAATTTTAAAAAAATGCCCATGTCACTATCATGCCACTGAAGTATTCAGAGGCCAAATCTACCTAAATGCAATTCAAAATTTTGAAAGCAATTGACCTTTTAAGAGACTGGATGTTGTTAAGGAGAAAATGTGTCATTTCGGGAGACTGACTACCCTTTACCCCCAGGTTGAAACCCATGGAGAAGGACCTGTATTATATAACTCGCTTCTCTAAGCCAGTGGCATACTATTCCAGAATTTCTTGTGCTCACTATGGCTTCAAGAGGTGGCTCAGACCTTAGTTCAGATTTTCTCTACTTGGCTTTCTTGTCTGTGCATGTGTGTTTCAGGGGATCATTTCTTTTTCTCATTCCCCTTCAGGAGTCTTTTGGGAAATATTAGTGACAATGGGGGAATGAGGTAATGACTTGATCACAGCAGGGATTTGCAAAGTGAAGAACTGCAGGGGGTTACGAAATTCTAGAACTTATCTTTATGTACAAGCTATGAAGGGAGCAAATGTAAAAAGGGCACTACATGCACAACTTAACATTTATTGAATGTTTATATATTAGATATATCTAATGTATAGATAGTATAAAGAAGAAATATACTATGTTGAATTCAACTTCTTATTGAAAATAGATTGCAAATATTTATGTGACTTATGAATGTGAGATGATATATTGAACCAAGAGCATTAGTTAATAACTCTCAACAAAAAATCCTCACAATATATAAAAGTGGATGGTTATTAGGCCTCTCCCCTGCTTCACCATATTTCATTAGTATAAAATTTTACTAGACATAGGAATACATTTTCAAATTTGAATGTAGAGAAAGAGAAAAGTAAAGAAATTGAAAACGGTTCATCACCATTTGAAATACTGATTATTACAGGAAACATGCTTATATGCAATGATGAGATTGTAGACATAAACAAAATTAAATTAAGTGCAGTTAGAGTTTGAATTTTCCAGAGGAGAAATTTACTTTCAATAAATACACCTGATTTACCAAAAAAAAGCCTCTAAAACAGCTCTTCAATAAACTGATAATTTCAGTCTTGCACAAATTTCATCTTAAATAGATTTAAGCAGTCTGCAATACTAGATACTGAAAATCACAATCCTGTTTTGAACATCAAGAACTTATTTCTCAGAAATGACTTATGTGATAGAATGTGGGGAGTAGACTGTCATCAGTTGTGAGAAGAGAAAACAACACAATATGGCAAAGCCAGGAGACATGAGGAAACAGAAGACGAAGATGAAATGAGTAATTTTAAGCACTAAAACTGCACTTTTCATATACTTTCTCTACCATCTATCACATATAGAGAGTTTTTAGCTATTTTAATAGCTTTAATTTTTTTTTTTTTTTTTTTTTTTTAGTTTTGGGGATTGAGTGAACTATTCTTATTCCTGATTCATTATCTCAACATGTTTATGTGCAAAGAAATGGCATGCATTTCAATAAAGAGTTAATATATTTGTGTTTTTTCCTTCAACTTTACCTACTGAAATATATATATATATGTGTATACACACACACACACATATGTATATTTGTGTGACTGTGAGGGGAAACAGTCTCACAGCAAAGTACATTTTTACACTTAATGAAAGTGTGCGATTAATATTGCACTCATTGTTTGGGGGAAAAGGGGAAAAGGAATCTAAGAAAGTCACTTTTTTCTTGGTGTATAACTGAAATCAAACTAAACTTACAAATATTTCCAAACTAAGTTTTATTTCCATATGCATGCATGGTACACCCAGGTCTTAAATCTGAGAAAGTCCTCTCTTTGGAAAGAAAAATGTCCTTGCAGGATCGTGCTGGTTTGGATGTATTATGTCCCCCAAAACTCCACATTCTTTGATCCAATCTTGGGTGGGCAGATATATTAGTGTGGATTAGGTTGGAACCTAGCGGTTCAGTGTTTCCATGGAGACGTGACCCACCCAACTGTAGGTGATAGGTCTGATAAGATAATTTCCATGGAGGTGTCATGCCCATTCAGCATTGGCCTTCATTAGTTTACCAGAGACTTATATAAGCTCAGACATAAGGAGCTCACTGCTACAGCTGAGAGGCACCTTTTGAAGACAGCTGTTGGAAGCTGACACTGACATTTTGGAGAACGCCATTTTGAAACCCAACCTGGGAGCAAGCAGATGCCAACCATGTGCCTTCCCAGCTAACAGAGGTTTTCCGGATGCCAATGGCCTTTCTCCAGTGAAGTGTCACTCCTGTTAAATCATGGAAAACGGAAACCACACATCAGATTTCATTCTTCTAGGACTCTTTAACAACACAAGAACCCACCTTGTCCTCTTTGCAATGACGCTGACAATTGTCTTCAACTCCCTGCCAGGGAATGCCCCCACAATTCTGATCCATCAGAACCACTGCCTGCATATGCCTATGTACTTATTACTGAGCCAACTCTCCCTCATGGACATGATGCTGGTTTTCACCACTGTGCAAAAATGTCTGCTGACTACTTGACTGGAAATAAGTTCATCTCTGCTGTTGGCTGTGGGTTACAGATCATCCTCTTCCTCATGCTGGATGGTGGAGAGTCCTTCCTTCTGGCAGCCATGTCCGATGACTACTATGTGGTCATATGTCACCCTCTGCAATATTCCATCCTCATAAGCTGGCAATTATGCCTGCAAATGACCACAGGGTCATTTGCAGCTGATTGACTTATGCAGTCTACCACTACCCTAAGCTTCCCAATTTGCAAATCACATGAGATTGAGCATTTCTTCTGTGAACCACCCACACTATGGCACTTGGCTTGTGCTGACATGTCTTTGAGTGTGTCATGTACATCTGCTATGTGTTATTATTTCTGGTCCCAATCTCCTTCCTATAGTCTCATCCTAGGTGCTGTTCTCCACATGTAAGCCACAGATGCCTGCAAGAAGGCTTTTGCCACCTGCTCATCACATTTGGCTGTGGTGGAACTCTTTTATGGAGCTACTATTTTTATTTACATGAGACCCAAATCCTCCAGGCCAGCTAACCATGATAAGATTGTGTAAGCTTTTTATACTATCATCACTCAAGCTTTGAACCCCTTATCTAGCCTGAGGAACAGAGTTCAAGGAAGACCGATGGAAGTGTATGCATCAGTGTATTGCCTTAACTCAAGAGTAAGATGGATTTGTCCAAATTTCCAAGGCTATCCAAATTGATTGTGTGTGATTTCCCAGAGTGAATGTATAATCTTGTACATATTTATATCTATATATCACTTATCTATCTTTTTGGAAATGTGTAGCAATCTCTATTCTTTAGTCTCATTTGCTAAAATGTCATCATCAAATCAAATTGTGGAAGAATTCACATCTGTATCTCACACTCACTTTGTAAAATGTTCAACAACATATATCCCAGTAAATATTTCTTCAAAAAATTAACTAAGTAATCAAGCAATTTTGAGGACTGTGACTTATTTTATATGATTAATAATTTACCCTTATTAAAATGCTCACATCAGAAACATACTGTTAACGAGTCTTGAGAAGTACATTCATTCATGTAACACACATCTACCATCAAAAGACAAAATGTCTGTTCCCCCAGATATAATCTTCATGCTCTACTCCAGTGAAACATCCAAGGTCATGTGCAACTACTGGTATAATTTTTATCAACATGCTTTAATCCAGGTGATCCTAAAATTTCACTGGAACAGAAAGTTAATTTTGCTTTTCTTGCTTCTTTCACTCAACTTTATCCCTATATACTATATGCATAAATTTGCTCATTTTTATTACTTGATTCTGTGCCATTCTATAGATATATTTTTGTATAGTCATACATTATTTTTTGACTGACATGTTGGCCATTGTCAGTTTGGGGTTATTACTACTAAATCTGCTATAACCTCCCTTTTTGTGATTTTAAGTTATTTCTCTTGGTAGTGGTATGACTGAATTTTCAATAAAACTTTCCAAATTGGTTGTAAAAAAAAAAAATTGATTTCTGTTCCTGCATGAATTTTACTTGGTGCAAACATACAAATTTGGAGGTTGCCTATATTGTAGAGTTCACGTAACAAACAAAAAGCCAATTTAAAATGTACAATTCAGGAGCATTTAGGATATTCTCAGGCTAGGCAACTATCACCTCTATCTATCGAACTATCTATATAAATAGTACAGTAACAGTCACACTAAAACAAAAGATATTTCAGCAAGCTAAACTTAAATGTAATTTAAGATCATCACTTGGTCAGGAGAAATTGTACAATGTGGCGATTTTTTCATTTGAAAACCAGAAAAAATTAAAAAGTATATGTCAAAAACTTCACTCAAGTTTGCTTTTATTAAAGCCAGGAAGGTAAAATTATCATAAATGTTGGTATTTTGGGTAAATGATATTTAAAATTAATGTTGGGAGTTGTATTACCCGTAGTTGAAACTTTTCAACACTGTTTTCAACTATGTAAGCGGTCCAGGAAAAATTAACCAATAAAATAAATAATAAAGGCGTTTACCTAGGAGCACCATTTTCCCTTTCACCTCGGGCTCTGATATAGCTCAACCAGGACCTGCCTGCTCCCCCAAATGACTCACTGAAAGGCTGAAATATTTTGCAAATCCCTTTAAGTACTGCAGATAATTTCCCCCTCTCTCAGACTCTCTATCAGGACTGTCTCCAACAAAGTACTGATTCCGTAAAAAGTTCCACAGCATGCCAGATTTCGAGCTGGCAAAGCCCTCAAAGAGCGGATATGTAGGTCATTACCTCTTGCTAAAGTATCACCTGAGAATGCAGATAATCTACTACATGGTAACAGTGCAGAAAATGACAGTTCTGTACTGGCTATTCAGGAATAAAAACACCTCTGCGAACCGCGACAAAGGTCCCTGCTCAGCCTCAGGCGGGAACAGGAAGCTATTTACCACATGGATGCTGCCCGAATACTCTCAGAGCTGTGGGCGCCTCCTCCGTGGGTGCCTTCTCCTTGGGTGCCTCCGCCGTGGTTCCCTCCTCCGGGGATGAGGTGCTTATCCTTCCGGCAGAGGCGGTGCCGGGTTAGGGGATGAACAGAAAGGCGTTTCCGGCGCGGTTTAGTCAGAGAAGGTGGTTTTGCGTGCCCTCTGCCGGTAGGAGGTCCATATCGCAGGAAGTTTCCGTCTCTACTTGGAGGTGAAAATGCAGCCCAGTCTCCGAGATTGCGTTCAGAAAGTTCAATGCCAGTAGGCTAAGCCTGGGTGAAGTGGACTCCTCGGCACTGTCACTACTGCAATCTCAGAAAGAAAGACATGCAGAAGGAGCTGGGGAGCCTCCACCCCATCCAGACTCCCCTATCAATGGAGGTCTGCTTAGCCAGAGTCCTCCCTGCCTCCATTGCACAAACCCTCTACCCTGTCTGATTGGGAAGTATACAATTTGTTGGTGAATTCATTGGGACTCAAAGAAGATGGCCTGTCCTTGATCTCTTTGCCACCTGGAAGTATGGCATGCCCAAACCAGTGTTCCCAGCCCAGGGTGCACAGAGCTGCATGGGTCAAAGAAGCCAAGTAGGCATATGCTTAATCACATAGGTGGTTGATGCCCCTACTCCACTGCCTGCTCCTTGAAACTTGCACCAAGGAATGAATCCCTGCCAGGTGCTGACTGGCCTGGAAGTTGGAGGGGTTCCATGGTATAAGTATAGAAACCCATCTTGTTTTTCATTCTTGTGAATTTCTTAGTTTGCTGCTCTTATGGCATGTAAACATTGTCCCCAGGAAGTAAACAATTAAGCTAATTAGAATTGCAAAGCTTATTTTACACTGAGAAAATAAATGATGTTCCTGAAAGACTTTATATCATAGTAAATGATCCAACCCAAGCTCCTTGGAGTCCATAATGTCCACACCCTACAAGGTGAAATCAAGTGTCGTAGTTGCTGCAGTTCCTGAATATTGGTTTCCTGTCACTGTGTCTGGAGTGTGTCTTGAGCTCTCTCTGCATCTCTGCCACCATCCATATATAGAGAGAAGGAAAACAGAACCTGACTCAGAGGGCTACAGGGAAGTTTCTGTGGGAACAAATTAAAGAGCTCAGAACAGTACCTACTCCCTGTGCTGGCTTGTATATATTATGTCCCCAGAAAAAGCCATATTCTTTAATGCAAGGGGGCAGACATATTAGTGTTGGTTAGGTAGGAGCCTTCTGATTGAGTGTTTCCATGGAGATGTGATCCACCCAACTATGAGTGACAACTTTGATTGGGGTGTGACCTCTTGATTGAATGTTTCCATGGAAATGTGGCCACACCCATTCATGATGGGTCTTGATTAGTTCACTGGAGACCTATAAAAAGAGCTCACAAACAGAGGGACCTCAGAGAAACTGAGAGTGACATTTCAGAAGAGATGCAGCTAAGAGAGGACAAAATGTCCCAAGAGCAACATTTGGAGAATGCAATTTTGAAGCACAACCTGGGAACAAGCGGATGCCAGCCACATGCCTTCCCAGCTAACAGAAGTTTTTAGGATGCCATTGGCCATCCTCCAGTGAAGGTACCTGATTGTTTATGTCTTACCTTGGGCACTTTATGGCCTTAAGACTGTAACTGCATAACCCAATAAACTCCTTTTATAAAAGCCAATCCATTTCTGGTGTTTTGCAAAACAGCAGCATTAACAAACTGAAACACTCGCCTTTAAGGTTTTATGGTCTATTCTGAATTGTAAAAACCCTGTGAGTGGGAGGCAGAGCAAGATGGTGGCATAGAGAGGTGTAAAATTTAGTTAGTCTTCTAGAGCAACTAGTAAATAGCCAGGAACAACTAGTAAATAGTCTGGAACAACTGCTGGGGGATGACCATAACTGTCCACACATCATACACCAGCCTACAATGGGTGGAATGGGAGAACACAGCCTAAAAGCTGTAAGTAAAAGCTGTGGAACTGCACTGGGAGCCCCCTCTACCACAGCTGGTTAAGCTACAAAACTTTGCTGTGGAAGAAAGAAGAGTCCCTGCAAGGAGCAAGTGAATATAGCTCAACCAAGCTCCAACTGGGTTTTAATTAACAAATATGGACTGCTGAAAATAAGCTGCAAACACAGTAAAACCCCTAACAAGCAGCAAAGTACCCCGAGGTCGCTCCCAGTGGAAGGGAGGTGGGACTGATGGAAAAAAAATGTAGAGGCTTTTGGAGATGGCTGAGCTTAGAATACTGGAAAATGGCTATGTCCCAAGAAAAGGAAAACAGAGGACCAGGTACTATATGGCTGACAGGCAAAACAGGGGAGCTGGGGACTGGCTATGAAAAGGGCTTTCTTTCCCCTTTTTTTCTCTCTCAGTCTGAGTAGCTCAATGGAGAAAGCCTCAGGCATTTTCAGTTCTCAGTGCTGACCCAGGCAGGGGTGAAGATAACAGAGTCAGGGAGACAAGGAAGTAATTCAAGTGCAGAAGTTAACTCACTAGGGGGTGTATCTTCCCTAAGAGGCAGGAAGTGTGGCCCAGCTCAAATGGCTGCCCTTCCTCCAGAACTCATACCCCAGGGCCTGAGGAGAAATAGCAATCAAACCAAAACAACTTAAGCTGAGAATTAAAGGGACCACACCTTTTTACACCAGAGGGGAGTGACAGGCTGAGAGGTACCACCTGCTGGGCAGGTTAGGAAAAGCACAGCATCTAGAGGCCTCACAGGAAAGTCTGTCAACCTTCTAGGACACACCCTCAGGGAAACCTGATACTGAACATAGTCCTCTCCTGAGACCTGAGCCCATTCTGGTCTGGGAAAATCGGATTGGGGTAATGGAAACCAGATGCCTACACAACAGAAAACTACAAATCACACTCGGAAAAACAAAGATATAGCCCAGTCAAAGGAACAAACTTACACTTTACCTGAGATATAGGAATTGAAAAAACTAATTAAAGGACTTCAAATAAATATACCAAATTAATTCAAGAACCAATTCAATGAGTTGAGGGAATATATGGCAAAAGATATGAAGGATATAAAAACATTGGGCAAACATAAGGAAGAACTCAAAATTTTGAAAAAATAACTGGCAAAACCTATGGAAAGGAAGGCACAACACAAGAGATGAAAAACACAATGGAGACATACAAAAGCAGATTTCAAGAAGCAGAAGAAAATATTCAGGAACTGGAGAACAAGACACCTGAAATCCTACACACAAAAGAACAGATAGGGAAAAGAATGGGAATATATGAGCAATGTCTTAGGGAATTTAATGACCACATGAAGCACATGAATGTATGTGTCATTAGTGACCCAGAAAGAGAAGGGAAAAGGTGCAGAAGCAATAATGGAGGAAATAATCACAGAAAATTTCCTATCTCTTATGAAAGACATAAAATTACAGATCCAAGAAGCACAGCATACCCCAAGCAGAATAGATCTGAATAGATCTACACCATGACACTGACTAATCAGATTATCAAACATCAAAGACAAAGAGAGAATCATGAAAGCAGCAAGAGAAAAGTGATCTGTCACATACAAGGGAAGATTGATAAGACTATGTGTGGGTTGATCAGTAGAAACCATGAGGGCAAGAAGGAAGTGGTGTGATGTATTTAACATACTGAAAGAGAAAATACACCAACCAATAATTTTATATCCAGCAAAAATGTCCTTCAAATATGAGGGACAGGAGGAGGAATATGGCAGACTAGGAGAGACAGGGCAAAAAAAAAAAAAAGTCTCCGTGAAAAATACTAGATAAAAGGACAGAAAGTGCTCCAGAATACAAGTTCCAGCAACGCACTGGCTGGCTGGTCAAAGTGTTAAATTCACAGAGACTGTGCACTTGGTAAATCCAAGAATCTGCATTCTGAAATGAATGAGTGAACCTGCTGGGGAACCAGAAGCCATACCACTATCTGGAGAAACTGGGGGTTGGCATTTGGAGAGGAATTAGTTTGAAAACACAAAAGAGACTGCAGAGCCAGCAGTGAGAGCTGCACAACCCAGTCCTTCCAAAAAAATGTGCACATGCCTCAGTAGCTGGTGTGGATGACAGACTTTTGCACATCTGCAGCTAATTGTCCCAGAGCTAGGAAGGTGGAGGTCTGCGAAAAAGGGAAAATAACCATGCCCCATAAAGCCATTTTTTCAGTGGTCTGGTAACATCCCAGAGCAATGGAGTGGCCCAGCACTTCCCTTTCAGACTGTGCTCACCTGTGATGTTGTGCTGTTCCCCCCCCCCCCAGAGGCCCTTGGAGGCAGGACTGCATGGCAGTTACAGGGACCATACACTAATACCAGAGACTTGTGGGTCCATGGAAGAGAGAGACTGGGGAGATTGAACTGAAAGTTTGGACTCCTACAACAGATCAAAGTCCCAAGGAACACCTGGGAGATTTGATTATTAAAGCTGCCCTCCCTTCCTAGCCACTCAGACACAGCCCCACATTCATGGTGAGCAGCACCTGTGGAAAATTGGAGTCCCACATGATACAGACCTCCACCCACCACAAAGGCAAATTTGGGGAGAACTGGGTGATGGGAATAGGTGATTTGCAGATGCTACCTGCTGGTTAGTCAGAGAAAGTCACTAACCAAGCTGTTGCTCTGACAAATTAGAGATATTTGTTCAAAGAAGCGTACATATCCTAAAAGAACCCTATCAAGATAAGCAAACGCCAAGAGGCCAAAAACAGAAAATTTTAAAGCATATGAAGAAACCAGAAGATACAGAAAACCCAAACACAAACACCCAAATCAAAAGATCAGAGGACACACAGTACTTAGAGCAATTAATCAAAGAACTAATGGCAGACAACCAGATCATGGCACAGGATATGAAGGACATGAAGGAAAGCCTAGAAGGGCATAAAGAAGAATTTACAAGAGTAAATAAAAAAATAGATGATCTTATGGAAATAAAATAAACTGTCGATCAAATTAAAAAAGATCCTGGATACTTACAGTACTAGATTGGAGTCAGCTGAACAGCAAATCAGCAAGCTTGAGGAAAACAAAACAGAGAGAGAAAGAACAAAAAAAGAATGGGGAAAAATAAAAAAAAAATCAAAATGGATCTAGGGATATGATGGACAATGTAAAACATGCAAATATAAGAATCACTGGTGTTCCAGAAGGGGAAGAGAAGAGTAAAGGTCTAGAAAGAGTATTCAAAGAAATTGTTGGGGAAAACTTCCCAAACCTTCTAAACAACATAAATACACTAATCATGGATGCCCAGTGAACTCCAAACAGAATAAATCCAAATCAACCCACTCTGAGACATATTCTGATCAGATTCTCAAATGCTGAAGAGAAGGAGCAACTTATAAAAGCAGCAAGAGAGAAGCAATCCACCGCTTACAAGGGAAAAAGCATAAGACTAAGCAGTGACTACTCAATGGCCACCATGGAGGTGAGACAGCAGTGGCATGACATATTTAAAATTCTGAAAGAGAAAAACTGCCACCAAGAATTATTTGTCCAGCAAAGCTCAACTTCAAATTTGAGGGAGAGTTTAATTTTTCACAGACAAACAAATGCTGAGAGAATTTGCTAACAAGAGACCTGCCCTACTTGAGATACTAAAGGGAGCCCTTCTGACAGAGAATCAAAGAAAGGAGAGAGAGAGATATGGAGAAAGGTTCAGCATTAAAGACATTCAGTATGGATACATTAAAGGACATTAGGAGAGAGGGGGAAAATATATCTGACAAACATAAGCCAAAGGATAGGATGGCTGATTCAAGAAATGCCTTCACAGTAATAACATTGAATGTAAATTGATTAAACTCCCCAATTAAAAAATACAGATTGGCAGAGTGGATTTAAAAAATATGAACCATCAATATGTTGTACACAAGAGACTCACTTTTGTCACAGGGACACAAGGAAATTGAAAGTGAAAGGATAAAAAAATATTTCATGCAAGCTACAGCCAAAAGAAAACAGGAGTAGCAATATTAATCTCAGATAAAATAGACCTCTAATGCAAGGATGTTATGAGAGACAAAGAAGGCCACTACGTACTAATAGAAGTGGCAATTCAACAAGAATAAATATCAATCATGAATGTTTATGCACCCATTCAAGGTGCCCCAAAATACATGAGACAAACATTGGCAAAACTAAAGGAAGCAATAGATGTTTCCACAATAATTCTGGGGGACTTCAACACATCACTCTCTCCTATAGATAAATAAACCAGACAGAAGACCAATAAGGAACTGAAACCCTAACCAATCTGATAAATGAATTTGAATTAACAAATATATGTAGAACATTACATCCCAAATCACCAGGATACACATTCTTCTCTAGTGCTCATGGAACTTTCCCCAGAATAGATTATATTCTAGGCCATAAAACAAGCCTCAACAAATTTTAAAAGAATGAATTTATTCAAAGAACATTCTCTGATCACAATGGAACACAATTAGAAGTCAATAACCATCAGCTACTTAGAAAATTCAAAAATACCCAGAGGTTAAACAACATACTCCTAAACAATCAGTGGGTTAAAGAAGAAATAGAAGAGAAATTGCTAAGTATATAGAGAATGAAAATGAGAATGCAGCATATCAAAACCTATGGGACGTAGCAAAAGCAGTACTGAGGGGGACTTTTATAGCTCTAAACGCATACATTAAAAAGGAAGAAACAACTAAAATTGAAGAACTAATGGATCAACTGAAGAAGCTAGAAAATGAATAGCAAACTAATCCTAAATGAAGTAGAAGAAAAGAAACAAGGGTTAAAGCAGAAATAAATGTCATGGAGAGCAAAAAAACAAAAAAGAAGAAGAAATAACACCAAAAGTTGGTTCTTTGAGAAGATCAACAAGATTGACAAGCCCCTAGCTAGACTGACAAAATCAAAGAGAGAAGATCCAAATAAACAAAATAATGAATGAGAGAGGTGACATTACTGGAGATCCCAAAGAAATTAATAAAACTTATGAGGATACTATGAACAGCTGTATGCCAACAAACTAGATAATGTAGAGAAAATGGACAATTTCCTGGAAACACATGAACAACCCAGACTGACCAGAGAAGAAATAGAAGACCTCAACCAACCAATCACTAGCAAGGAGATCCAATCAGTTATCAAAAAAACTTCCCACAAATAAATGCCCAGGGCCAGATGTCTTCACAGGGGAATTCTGCCAAACTTTCCAAAAAGAACTGAGGTCAGTGTTACTTAAACTCTTTCAAAACACTGAGGAAAATGGAACACTACCTAACTCATTTTATGAAGCTAACATCACTCTAATACCAAAACAACGTAAAGACGCTATAAGAAAGGAAAACTACAGGCCAATCTCCCTAATGAAGATGGATGCAAAAATTCTCAACAAAATACTTGCAAATCAAATCCAAAGACACATTAAAAAAATCACACACCATTACCAAGTGGGGTTCATTCCAGGCATGCAAGGATGGATTTCCCTGACTGTTGAATGTTTTCATATCCCTTTCTGTTTTTAACAACTTATTCTGGGAAAGCCTTCCTGTATACTTCTATTATGGATCTTTACACTGACTCTGAGAGAAGTGTTGGGGAGGCTGAGGTGGGAGTTGGGGAGTTGAAAGGATAAGGAAAATGTGGAGAAACCATGATCTGGAACCTGGGACCCTGCAAGGCTCTAGAGAGAAGCCAGAGAGGGGGCTACAAAACTATGGTCTCTGCAGGTCCCTGAGTAAGAGGTAAGAGAAAATAGGATGCCAGCTATGATTTCACTTATACAAATGTCACATTTTTAAGAACAGAAGAAAAAGAAAGAAGGACAGATTATTCTGAAGATATTTCCATTTTCCAAAACAGGAGCAGCTGCATGCACCATAATGTAGAGAATACATTAAATGTACAACATGAATGCATTTTCAAGATGCCACTGCTGCTCTCAGAGCTGAGTGACTTGGGAGCTGGCTAACCATGAGGTGAAGCACTGTGCACTCTAACTCAAAGACCAGCTTTGTGCTCTTCCTCTTGTTATGAAGTCTCATAACAGGATATGATTGTTAAACTTCATAGCTCATTTAACAAAGCATTGGGTAGAGCTGCCACTGAACAACTGTGTGGGAAGTCAAAAAAATTGCTATATATTATATGTATGTATTTGCATATATGAATGTGCATAATCTGTATATAAATCAATCAAACCAATGAGTGAATGAGTGAATGAATATGTGTATTTATTTGTAGAAATGTATATAAATAATGATATATTTATGTATTTTGGAACCAAAGGGAGTGAATAATTTTTATAACAGGAGTGTTTACCTCTTTAAGATGAGGAGTATATAAAAAACCATTTCTATGGATGTAAAGGAGGAATTTGAAATTTTCAGCCTCTAAATGGAACTGAAGATAGCTGGACCACCCAAGTCATGCCTGGAGTGTTCTCTGAAGGGTCCTCCTGGAGAAAGCCAGATCTGTCCCTTCCTAGATGAGCCACTTTGAGCAATTTGTTTCTCATCTCTGTCCCTCCATTCGCTCTTTAGAAAGTGGAATTGAGAGTAACAGTGTCCAAATCAGAGAGATCATAAGAAGATTAATATTGTAAAATGCCTAGAAAAGGTCCTGGAACATTCCATTTAAATGTTATACTGTTACTATGATCGTTAATTCTCAAAGCAATCTTGACAGAAGATCATAGTTCACAACTTTACAAATAAATGAAGTACCCATCTCCTGTGAGCCCCTCACTCCCTTCCCATTGAGAACAATCCTTACTACTAAGGGACCAATTATTGCCCTTACCATTGTTGTCTCACTGCCTATTTTTTTAAACTGAGATTGTTCACAAACCATACAATTATCCAAAAATCCAAAGTGTACAATCAGTTGCCCATGGTGCCATCATATAGCTGTGCATCCATCACCATGATTAAATTTTTCTTCAATTTTTGGAACATTTTCATTACTCCAGAAAAGAAATAAAAACAAAAAAAGGAAACTCAAATCCTCCCATACCCCTAACCACCCCCCTCCATTATTGAGTCATAGTTTTGGTATAGTACATTTGTTACTGTTGATGAAAGAATGTTAAAAGTACTACTAACTGTAGTATGTAGTTTTGAATAGGTATATATTTTTTCCTATATGCCCCTTTATTATTAAAACTTCTAGTTATAGTGTCATACATTTTGTTCTAGTTCATGAGAGAGATTTCTAGTATTTGTACAGTTAATCATGGACATTGTCCACCACATATTCACTGTTTTATTCATTCCTATCTTTTAACCTCCAACTTTCCTTCTGGTCACATATGTGACTCTAAGCTTCCCCTTTCAACCACCTGTACACACTGTTAGTTATTTTCACAATGTGCTACCATCACCTCTGTCCATTTCCAAATATTTAGTTCACCCTAGTTGAATATTCCACTCATAAAAAGCAACAGCTCCCCATTCTTTCGCCTCATTCTATATCCCAGTAACTTATATTACAAGTCTATGAGTTTACATATTATAATTAGTTCCTATCAGTGAGATTCTGCAATATTTGGCCCTCTAAGTCTGTTTTATTTCACTCAATATAGTGCCCTCAAGGTTTCTTCCTCAACCCATTTTTTAAAGAGAATTTTGTTCACACACCGTACATTCCATCCTAAGTAAACAATCATTGGCTCCCTGTATAGTCACATATTTATGTATTCAGCATTATCACCACTAACTATATAAGGACATCTCCATTTTTTCCACAAAGAAGGAGGAAAAGTCAAAGGAGGTAGAGGGAAAAAAGAAAAGAAAAAAGAAAGACAGAGAGAAAAAAACATGACAGCTAGAAAGCAACAAATGTAAAGATAGCATTAACCTAAAGTAGAATAGTCAGACAACATCACAATGTCAGGAGTCCCATACCCATCTCCTATTCCCCACCCCACATATGCATTTAGCTTTGGTATATTACCTTTGTTATATTAAAGGAAGCATAATAAAATGTTTCTGTTAATTACAGTCTCTGGTTTACATTGACTGTATTTTCCCCCAACCCTACCCTATTTTTAACACCCTGCAATGTCGCCATTCATTTGTTCTACCTCATGTAAAAACATATTTGTACATTTTATTACAATCATTGCACACCCTAGGTGTTCTAGTTTGCTAGTGCTGCCGGAATGCAAAACACCAGAGATGGATTAGCTTTTATAAAAGGGGGTTTATTTGGTTACACAGTTACAGTCTTAAGGCCATAAAGTGTCCAAGGTACAAATAAATGAGATCCATCTCTCCTGGGGAAATTCTCTCCGTTATGAACCTGAACTCAAAGAGATGGAAAATTCAGGTGACACTGGTCATTACTGAGGACACTACCACCACATTCCAGAGTTCAATGCTTCTTTATTGTTCTAGAAAAATCAGTTTTGATATGCCTGTTTATGTTGTTAATAACTTCATCAGCCATGTGTGAAAGGATAAACCCTGTTTACCTTGAAAGCCAATGAAGAAAACTCTAATCAAAGTATGACTAAAGAAAGTTTTTCACACTAATTATGTTAATTCTATACATACAGACAATGAAAATAGATATCTTTTCATTTTGTAATTCTTGTAAAATATCCAAAAGCAAACTTCGCCTTTGCCCAGAGGACTCACTGTTTTGTGGTTCTGGTTTTGGGGGGCAGTACTGTAAAGAACTTTCAGAAAGAGGATCAGTCCTGCTGAAAACCTATAAAATGACTAACATTCTCTCAGGTTGGGGGCACCAATGTTGCTGTGTACAAGTACAATAGACTGCCAATACATATTTAATGGAAAGCTATTTTTTATGCATCAGCTATGCACATATTTTACTACCTAGTAAGAAAAACACAGCTCTCTTCAATTCAGACTTACATGATTTATTAAAGACTAAATTCCTACAAGTTCATATATTAGGCATTCAAAGGAATGAATTATCCAGTTTCATTATTTATTTGACTATAAACATGATGTTTCAACAATTTTAAAATAAAATTAAAAGTTTAAAAGTCCTAGGATAAAGGAGAAGGATGATGGTCATGTGATGGAAGCCAGAGATACCAGCAAGGAACCCCAATTGCAGCAAGCCAGCACCAGAATGCTACAGACTCCATGCAGAAAGCGTGGCCTTGCTCTGTACCTTGATTTTGTACTTCTAGCCTCCAAAACCCATATATCCACAAGGATGAAGAGAACAGGAGAAGCAAAAATAGCAACAAATGTTTGGAAGCTGGGAGAAAGATGAACAAGGGCTAATAATTTAGAGGACTCAAAAAAAAAATAAAAGGTAAAAACTTAAGGCAGAAGTGAGGAAAGCCAAGAAACCATATCGGGTACTTCTAAAAGTGGGATTGAAGCTCTCCGATCCAACAACCAACTTATAACTGAAGGCAACAAAAGGGAAAAGCCTTCCCTGGGCTTTTACCAGTCCCAGAAAAAATACATGAAGATACTAACAGGGATTTACCAGATCACTGTATAATAAAACTTAAAGCCAATAACTTCCTCCCATCCTCAACTTACCCAGAGTTTATTGCCTCCTTTTGTTACCCCACTTAAATAGAAACAGAGAGCAAAGATTCACTGCCTTTGAAAAATGCCACAGTTATGACAGAGAAAAAAAGCATCTTGGAAGAAAGAGAAGATAAGGGAGAATAAAATTTCATGTGACATGAATAGCCCCCAAGAAATACAAGAACATACTGCACACATGAAACAACAACAGGATCCTATGAAAAAAGAAAATAGGCAAAGAACTCTTAGGAAAAAAAAAAAAAATGAGAATAAAGTAAAAAAAACTATAGAATAGTTTAATCATGAAGTTAAGAATATCTTCCTGAAAGTAGAGGAAAAATAAAAAAGAAAAGGTAAATTGAAGGAGAAAGGTATAAAAATAGAACTAATACATCAAGAAATCTAATATACGAACATGTCATGTTCTGGAAAAGAAAACAGAGTGAAGAAACATCAACAAAGAAATACTACCAGAAAATATCTTAGAACTGGAAAGCATGAGAGTCCAGATTGAAAAAGCATTTGGGAAACCCAATGTAATGGATGGAAATTGACCACACCAAGACCCATGATGGTGAAACTTCAGAACACTGGGGGCAAAGTAAAGACCCTAAAATCATCCAAAACAGGAGAGTACAGTGGGCAAAAGGAATTCAGGTGATCCAGCAAACCTCAGGAAATTCCCAGTTTGACAGTGAAGAAAGATCCCAGGATCAGAGCTGCACAGCAGGCCCAAGGGCCAGAAGTCAAGGTTTGAGCTGGTAAAAAAAATCTCAAGGATAGAATTTTTTCAAGGCAAAATTTGGTGGAATATCCTATGTGTTTGATTGTATTTATAAGAATTTCACACAACTAGGAAAGAGTTTGAAGATGAATAAGCAAAAAGGACATAGAAAGCAAAGTAGAAAAAATATGACAACTGTAAATTCCATGGAAAGGTTATTATAGTAAACTACCCAGCTTAGCAGTGTCTACACAGCCATACTAATATAAGCACTGAATGTAGAACCAACAAAATTATGATATAAATATATTGGGATGATGAAATTGTAGAAAATTGTGTATGTGTGGAAATCAGAGCTGGGAGTGAGCTAAGTCCTCCACTTCTACAGTGGGAATCCAACAGCTAATGTCTAAAATGGCAAAAAAAAAAATCATGAAGTAGCAATATAAACTAAAAGATTCAGCTGACAGACTTGAAAACCACTGCCACAGAACACCAAATGTTTGCTGCAGGGAGAGGTTGGTGCCAAATCTGATGGAACACTTTGAGCTTTTAAGCCATGGATATGAGTGCCTGGCCCCAGTTAGAGTAACTTCTTGTTTTTCAGACTATTGGGTTTTGCATTAAAGTGACCTTGGAGCAGAATGGAGAAATCAGTCGTGTCCTCTGCAAGTGACAGCCATTATGCCTGATCAGTGCTCAACAGACTGTCAGTAACCAGAGTGCAGAATGTCTGTGGAGGAGTCCCATTATGATTGTAAGAGAAACTCTGAAAAGACTGAGGGATAAAACTCAACACTCCTTACATTTCCAGTTCTATGTCTATCCTCCCCATTAGATGGCAACAATTTTTATGAAATATTTGTTCAAAAATTAACATCTATTTAACACTTATGTGCCAGGTGCTACAATGAGGTGCATTATTGACACTGTTCTGTAATCCTCATGACGATTCCCATTTTACAGATGGAGAAGTGCAGCCCCAGATCAAGCAAAAAATCTTACCCCAGGCAGACAGATTCCTGGGGTCAAACACCCATCACTCTTTCCTACTGCTTTCCATCTTGTTTTCTGCTATATTCTCTGTACCTTTCACATTGCCGAATACATATTTATTTTATTGCCATTTTTGGTGGATGTAAACACTCAAAGGAACACCTAATAAGGGAGAGGCCCCTTAGCTCATGCCTCTCTTGTCATTGTGATGGCATAACTGGGTAAACTTTGAGGTCTCATACTCAATTTAGCTCATACTGACTGTATTCATTTCCTTTGACTGCCATAACAAGTTATCACAAATTGGGTGACTTGGAGAAACAAGAATTTATTCCCTCACAATTTTAGAAGCCAGGAGTCTGAAAAAAAGGTATTGGCAGGATGATGCTCCATTTGAAAGCTGTTGGGGAGATTCCTTCCTTCCTTCTTCCAGTTTCTGGTGGCCCCAGGCACTTCTCAACTTGAGGCTGCATCACTCCATTCTCTGCCTCCCTCTCCACATGGTGTTCTTTTCTGTGTCCCTTCATTTCTTCTTATAAGGACACAAGTCATAGTGGATGAAGGCCCACCCTCATCTTAACTTGATTCCATCTTCAAAGACTTTATATTCCCAATAAGGTCACATTCACAAGTATGGGGAGTTAGCTATCAACATGTCATTTTAGGGGACACAGTTCAACCCATAACACTGACTTTTTGACAACAAAACCTGATCCTTTCGCAATTTTCCCCTTCTCTGTAAATACCACCCTCATCCTCCCCAGTCACTTTTGTCAGAAACCTGATTTCTGCTATAGACAATGAGAAGTTGGCTGATAACTTCCACATCTCCTGCACCAAACCTTCACCAAGCCCAACTGATTCTTCCCCCAAAATGTATTGTGCATCTGTCCACTTCTCTTTCTCTATATTTCCACAGCCACCACCCCAGTGACAGGCACACCATCTCTCCTCTGCTCTACTTCAATAGCTTCCACTTGGGTCCCCTTGCAATTTATTTTCCACTCTGTAGATCTTTAAACACATATCTCAGCATGATTCCCTGCTGAAAACCTTTAAATATCTATCCACTACACTGAGAGTAATAATCAAACTCTTTTTCTGGCCTACTAGTCTCTGCTTAACTGGCCTTGGAATCATCTCTGTAGCCTCATCCCCCAACCCTACTCTGCTTCCCTTTTCTTTTTTTTATTCACATACAATACAATCATCCATGGTGCACAATCAAGTATTCACAGAACCATCATATAGTTATGCATTCATCACCCCAATCTATTTTTTTTTTACTGGGATTGTTCAGGTACCATACAATTATCCAAAGATCCAAAGTGTACAATCAGTTTCCCTTGGTACCCTCATACAGCTGTGCATCTATCACCACACTTAATTTTTGGTCAATTTTTAGAAACTTTTCATAACTCCAGACAAGAAATAAAGTGAAAGATGGAAAAAAAAAAGAAAAAGAAAAGGAAACTCGAATCCTCCCATATCCCTAACCAACCCCCCTCAATTGTTGACTCATAGTGTTGGTATAGTACATTTGTTACTGTTTATGAAAGAATGTTGAAATACTACAAACTGTAGTATATAGTTTGCAATAGGTATATATTTCTTCCCTATATGCCCCTCTATTATTAACTTCTAGTTGTATTGTCATACATTTGTTCTGGCTCATGGAAGAGTTTTCTAATATTTGTACAGTTAATCATGGACATTGCCCACCATAGGATTCAGTTTTATACATTTCCATCTTTTGACCTCCAACTTTCCTTCTGGTGACATATGACTCTAAGCTTCCTATTTCCAGCTTATTCAAGTGCCATTTGGCACTGTTAGTTATTCTCACATCTTGCTACCAACACCTCTGTTCATTTCCAAACATTTACGTTCATCCTAGTTGAACATTCTGCTCATACTAAGCAACCACTCCCCATTCTTAAGCCTCATCCTATATTTTGTACCTTATATTTCATGTCTATGAGTTTACATCTTACAGTTAGTTCTTATCAGTGAGACACTGCAATACTTGTCCTTTTGTGTCTGGCTTATTTCACTCAGTATGTTGCCCTTGAGGTTTTGACATCAACCCATTTTTTTTTTAAGATGGTTTTGTTCACACCCCATACATTCCATTCTAAGTAAACCATTGATGGTTCTCTGTATGGTCACATATTTATGTGTTCACCACCTTCGCTACTATCTATATAAGGGCATCTACATTTCTTCCACAAGGCAGGAGAGAGCATCAAAGAAGTTAGAGAGGGAAAAGAAAGAGGAAATAAATGACAGCCAGGAAGTAGCAAAAGGAAAATCAACTGCACATCAAAGTAGGGTAAAGAGTCAGACAACACCACCAATGTCAAGTGTCCAACATGCCTTCCCTATCCCCCTCTCCTATCTGCATTTAACTTGGTATATCACATTTGTTACATTAAAGGAAGCATAATACAATGATTCTGTTAGTTACAGTCTCTAGTTTACATTGTTTGCATCCCTCGCTCAATGCCTCCCCATTTTTAACACCTTGCAAGGTTGACATTTGCTTGTTCTCCCTTGTAAAAGAACATATTTGTACATTTTATCACAATTGTTGAACACTCTAGATTTCACCAAGTTACACAGTTCCAGTCTTTATCTTTCCTCCTTTCTTCTGGTGTCTCACATGCTCCCAGTCTTCCTCTCTCAACCATATACATAGCTATCTTTCTTCAGTGTATTTACATTGCTGTGCTACCATCTCCCAAAATTGTGTTCCAAACCACGCACTCCTGTCTTCTCCTATCACTCTGCAGTGTTCCCTTTAGTATTTCCTGTAGGGTGGGTGTCTTGTTCACAAAGTCTCTCATTGTCTGTTTGTCAGAAAATATTTTGAGCTCTCCCTCATACTTGAAGGACAGCTTTGCTGGATATAGGATTCTTGGTTGGTTGTTTTTCTCTTTCAGTATCTTAAATATATCACACCACTTCCTTCTTGCCTCCATGGTTTCTGCTGAGAGATCTGCACATAGTCTTATTAAGCTTCCTTTGTATGGGATGGATTGCTTTTCTCTTGCTGCTTTCAGGAGTCTCTCTTTGTCTTTGACATTTGATAATCTGATTATTAAGTGTCTTGGCACAGGCCTATTCAGATCTATTCTGTTTGGAGTACGCTGCACTTCTTGGATCTGTAATTTTATGTCTTTCATAAGAGATGGGAAATTTTCATTGATTATTTCCTCTATTATTGCCTCTGCCCCCTTTCCCTTCTCTTCTCCTTCTGGGACACCAGTGATACATAGATTCTTGTACTTTGTTTCATCTTTAAGTTCCCAGAGACATTTCTCATATTTTTTCATTCTTTTCTCTATCTGCTCCTCTGTGTGTAGGCTTTCAGGTGTTTTGTTCTCCAGCTCTTGAGTGTTTTCTTCTGCCTCTTGATATCTGCTGCTGTATGTTTCCAGTGTGTCTTTCACCTCTTATGTTGTGCCTTTCATTTCCATATATTCTACTGGTTGTTTTTTGAACTTTCAATTTCTGCCTTATATATGCCCAGTGTTTTCTTTACAGCCTCTATCTCTTTTGTGAAATATTCTCTAAACTCTTTGAATTGATTTAACATTTGTTGTTTAAATTCCTGTGTCTCAGTTAAAGTGTACATTTGTTCCTCTGACTGGGTCATAGCTTTGTTTTTCTCAGTGTAGGTTGTAGTTTTCTGTTGTATAGGCATCTGGCCTCCTAGGCCACCCCAATCAGGTTTTCCCAGATGAGAACAGGCTCAGGTCAGAGAAAGAGGTAATATTTCAGTATCTGGTTTCCCTGATGGCTTTTCTTAGAGGATTGAGATACCTGTGCTTTTCTGCCAGGCAGATGCACCTGTCACTGCCTGTGTAAGAGGGTGTGGCCTGTGACTCTCCTCCCCCAGGCTTTGGGTCTGGTTCTGGAAAGACTGAAAGATGGACAGTACAGCTGGGCCCCTCCCTTTCCTCTTGGGAAGCTATGCCCCCTCCAGAGATGTCATTTGCATATCAATAAGTTCTTTGTTTCTGTGACTCTGCTGATGGAAGTTTTGGTTTTAAAATGTCTGAGGCTGTCTTTACTGCAAAGCATTGCAGGCTGAGAACAGCTGAGGTTTTCTCCACAGAGAGAGTAAGGGACAGAAAAATTCCCAGGTTCACCCATCAGCCAGAGGTAGCACCTGATCCTCTGGGCTCCCTGTCCTGAGACAGATATGTCCCCTGACTCTCCCAAGGTCAGTTGTCACCAAAAGCCTCTGTCTGCTTGTTTAGGATTCACTGTCTGTACTGAGCAGTTAATATTAAAACCTCACTTGGAGCTGGGCTGAGAGAGTGTACCGCATGGCTTCCATGAGGGAAGGGCTCTTGGCTCTTGGCTCTCAGCTCTCAGTGCAGGTCCACAGTTTTACTTACAGATTTTATGCTGTGATCTCAGGCATTCCTCCTAATTCAGGTTGGTGGATGATGAGTGGACAGTCATGTTTGTCTTCCCACTGTTATTCCAGGTTATTTACTAGTTTTTTGGTCATTTATGAATTGTTCCGGGGGGGGACTAAGTCTTCCACTCCTGTCTATGCCACCATCTTCTCTGGATTACCCTGCTTTCTTTTGCACATTGTTGTGTCTTGGAGCTATGGACACCAGAGAAACATGTTCTTAATCTTAATCCATTCCTGTGGCTGTGAACCCATTGTAAGTAGGACATTTAGATAAGGTTACTTCAGTTAAGGTGCGTCCCAACTGAATCAGGACAGGTCTTAATTCTATTACTGGAGGACTTATAGAGAAGGCCATAAAGAGAGAAGCTAAGGGGAGCATCCAGAAGCTGGAAGTCAATGGAACCCAGAATAGAAGCCAGGAAAGGCTTCCATGGGCATTGCTGTGTGAGAGAAAAGCCAAGGAACCCCAAAGGTTGTAGGCCAGCCAAAAGATAGTCACCCCAGGAGGAAGCAAACCTTCCAACACCTAAAAGCCTGAGCCAATAAATTCCTATTCTTAAGCAAAAAAAAAAAAAAAAAAAAAAAAAAGAAAGAAAGAAAGAAAAAATTAGGACATCTCCTGAGAGAAATAATAATAAATTTGTAAAGAACAACCAAGCAGTATATTTAAATTTTGGGTATAGACATTTGTTTCCAAAAGAAATATTTTATCTTTTACATTTTAAATAGTTTTCTGAATTTTTTTATAAATTGTATTCTGTATTATTTTATTAGGGAGCATTTTTAGTAGTGAGCCTCAATTTTATGGTTTTCTCATATGTTCCCATGTCTTTACATACAAATGTAATGATGTTTAAAATTTGTTTTCAGCCACCTCTGCCAGCCTGCTCTCAGCTTCCCCCACTGCACAGAGGAGTGAACCTGGGAACCCCACACTGATGGGCACCAAGTAAGAGTCCCCCACCAACTACAGCCAGATGCCTCAATGTCCAAAAAGAGCAGGGTTCCAAAGCTGAGGAAGATATAACTTTGTGCCTGCCTGTTCCACCCTGCACTCTGGCCCTGTTAGTCTCTCAGGTTTTGAGATGGCAAACTTTTCTGATCAGCTAAAGTGTTCCAGGGACTCCACTTTCTCTAAACCCCCAGGGTGTTTCATACCTGGGGGCAGTGAGGAGTGGCATCAAGGCACCAGAGCAAGAGCCCTTTGGGGCTTCAGGCAGAGAAGTGAAACTGGAATCATCAGGGAACATGAGTGAATTTTGGCACAAACTGGGCTGCTGCATGGTAGAGAAAGCCAAGCCAAAGAAGAGGAAATGGATTGACGGGACCATGATTGGGGAACCAATGAATTTTGTCCACCTGACTCACACTGGTTCTGGGGAGATTGGTGCTGGAGATGTACTTGCCATGTCAGGTGCAGTTCAGGAGCAGATGAGATCCAAGAGAAACCTGGGCAGGCTGGGGAGCAATTCTAGGGGCTTGTAGCTCTAATAGGAATAGTTCTGCCATCTTGCAATCCCTATTCTGTGTCCAGCCCAGAAGAGATGCTGCCCCCAGTAAACTCTTCCTAGAACCATTGACCCACAGCCCCTCTTTCCCCTATCTGCCTAATAGTGCCTCGAAAAGACTGGGGGCTGAACTCCTTCTATTCTTTCTGGCTATAGCCCTCCTGGAGATGGGCTTTGAGGCAGCAGGACTTACCAAGAGACTACTGTTTGGCCAGAGGAGCTTAGCTGAAGCACTGGACACCCCCAGATCTGAGAAGTGAGTTCTCTGGAACCCTGGAATAAGTTCTGCTCCCCTGAACAATGGTCTGGGTACCAGCTGTTTTTAAACTCTTAATCTGGAACTCTTAAATAGGGTAGGTGGGTGAGATTACCAAAGCTGAAGGTGGCTTTGCTAAAAAGCTCCCTGCCTCTCTGCCCTTCTCCAGCCTTCCCCTCTCCCCACTCCTGAAATGAATTGAAGTGGATTTCAGACAGGGGTACTGCTGAATCCACTCTTTCTCTTTAGATGGCAGACCTTAAGCTCATATCCCCTCAGTATCTCTCTGTCAGTACCAGGATTTTTCTCAAGTTAGGCCTATAACCCTATGCTTCTGTAGCATTACTAGTTCCCCAGTAACTTTCTTTCTTTTTAAATTAATTAAAAGATTAATTTAAGATGGGTTCTCTTAATTACTTCCATCTCATTACTACCTCTGCCTTTAACCCCGTCACTGTTAGGATACTTATTGTTTTCCATTAAATAAGAGTTGAGAGGTAGATCTTTGCCTGATGAAAACTTTCACCCATTTAAGTCCTGGGGACCTGGCCTACCCTCTGCCAACCTCTCTTCTGGCCCAGGTGAGGAGAAGAAAAGGAGTCTGGAGAAAAATCCAGAATGCAGCAAAACTACGAGTTATATCTCAGGGAGGAATTCCTGACCATTGAGGATGGGAAAGGTAAAGAGTTAAGCATGTTGAAAACAAGCTCCTGTGAATTTAGGGGTCTGAAGATTTTCACAGAATGGGAGCAGAGAGGCTCTAGAGCAAGGTTTCTGATCTAGGAACTTATGACATTTTGGGCTGCATAATTTTTTTGTAGTGGGGTTTGTCCTGTGCATTGCAGGATATTTAGTAGCATGCCTGGCCCACCCTAGTTGTGACAACCAAAATGTTTCCAGACATTGCCAAATGTCCCTTAGGGGACAAAATCTCCCCTAATTGAGAACCACAGTTCTAGAATCAAGATATTATTCTCTTATTTGATTTCTACCCTCTCCCCCACTTCCATCCCATTATCCATCCTAAGGCTGAGCATGAACTAGGATCCCTTGTAAAGCAGGGTAGGTAAAAGTTGCATGTATCTCCAAACAACTCTTTTACAGTGTGTTGCATGTGATTGCATGGGTTCATGTCTCTGATGGTCATGTACCATGCTTCTTCATTCTTGCTGTCTGGAGGAGGGGTTCCTACAGTACAGAGACATGATGAGTTGGGGACAGGGTATGGCAGGATTAGGGGAGATGGAGAGGAAAGCACTAGTGCTGGAGACACCCCAGTTTTTCCTTCCCAAATTTTAAGCTGTATTTCTGTGCCCAAGTCCTAGAACCAGACACAGATAAAACTCAGGGAGTTTTGTCTGAAGACCAGGTCTCACTTCCCTCCTGACTGAAGAGCCTGCTTTAGGTGGGAAAATAATATTGAACAGGGTCTTTAGGTACCTTCAGTTTTCTTGGGTGTTCTTTGTTCTGGCCTCTACTTACAGGGTGATTGGAAGGCAGAACAAGACAAATGAGCTCCTGCCTGCTCTGAGACAAGAAGGCTGGGGTCTTTCATTAGCTTTTTAATAAGAAACATCCTGTTCTTTGTTAGTGGGGGTAAATAACATAGGAATGGATCCACTCCGCTAATTCTACATCCAGCCAGTTTGTCTTCACCTACAATGAATGAGGTTCTAATTTTTCCAAATGTCAGTATATTTCCTGCAGGTTTTCAGGGTCTAAGATGAGCCACAGAAATATGTTCCCAATTTATTCTCAGTTCCAGTCAAACTAGTTGCTCCCCAAATCACTCATCTTGTTACTTTAAGTAGCTTATTGAGCTACTTTGCCAGATCAAATGTCAGTTTTTGGCTCTTGTGTGTCTCATCTTTAGTTTCATAGTCTTTTAACTCATCCAAAGTTTCATTCATTCCAGAAGTATTTGCTGGGAGCATAATGAGTGTCTTCCATTGAGCTAAGGGCAAAATATTGAACAGTAATGAGTATGTGGTCCCAGGCCATTTGGTTTTTTGAGGGGGAGTATGGTTCTCCTATCTACAAGTGACTCTCTAGAGTCCCTGGCAGCTTTTGGATTCTCATGCAAGTCTCATCTAAGGAGTTCAGAAAAATTAAATTTTCATGGCTTCATGCATTAATTTGTCAAAATTTAAATTGTATTCTTTGATACAAAACTTTAATCTATGTGGCTCCTTCAGTTTGGTTTCTTTTTATTTGTTACACAAAGACCGTACAAACCCTTCCCCTGGTATGTCTGGGGGAGTGCAATGTGAAGATTGCATTCAGAACTGTATTTTGATATTTCAGTTTTGCTCATTGCAGGATGTAAGGGGTAATAACTGTTGAGAACTTCCTCAGTCAAATGCGTATGTGACTTTGACCCCTTTTCCAAACCCCAGCTCATCACCAAAGTCTGCTGTCCTTCTCTGCAAACATCCTTATTGCTTATGTTTCCCTCTAGAAGTGTTGCCTGTTTAAAAAATTGCATAAGGTGGGATCAATTTGGGGCTAGGCAGGAGCAGGGGAAAATTACAAAGTGACTGAGAGAGTGAGGAACACACAGATAAATGAGAAGAGAAACCAAGATTTCTGAGAAAAGTTCCAGGTCCAAGACCATTAAGCAGAAAAGTCTGTCCTCCCTCCTCCAGCCCATTCACCACTTTCCCTCCTAGAACAGTCTGGATGCCCCTGTCTTCTCTAGGTATAGGTGCTGGGTCAACAGCTCAATATGGTAAGAATAACTCAGCTCTCCTTTCTCTAGTCTGTGCCATTCCCCTGGCCCCACCATAATCCTTTGCCCAACATTCAAAGAGCTCTTGTTTTCTGCCAAGCCTCCATGCATGTCCCTTGGTCGGAAAGATGGATTTGGGAAGGACACCCCAATGCTCAATCCATTGGTCTTGCCCAGTGTCCATGAAATGCCAGTGTGAAAGTCTGGTTAGGGGAGGAGGGGAAAGAGTGTCTGTTGTATATTTCATATCCCAGACATTTGAATCTGCACCAGGAACAATGACCCTTCTCTTCAATCTTTTCCTTAGATTGAGGCATCCCACCTTCCAACTATCCATCAATCCTGCTAAGAACCTAGATGGGGAAAATTCATGCCTGTATCCTCATAGCTTCTGATAGCAACTGTTAAACTCCACAAGGGGATCTGGGACTGATTAACATTCAGACAACCCCCAATCCCTTCCTATCAGATGCTCCAATATTTCTGAGGTGAAACACATTTTCCTTCATCCAAGATGCTGTTTAAAGGAGCATGTTTAGCCTCTTAAATATTCACAACCAAAGGGTGGCTTCCAGAAGGCATTCATGTCTATTATATGTTCAAGGCCCCCATAAATGCACAATGTAAAAGCAGCTTGCCTCTTCTGTAAACACAGCTTCATGACAGATAAACTCACTGCACTGTCCAAGAGATACTGCCACAGTGTAGCCCCTTCCTTTTTGCAGAAATCACTCTGTATCATGCTTCACTCATGAGCCATCTATGGGGTGTAGAGGGCACAAAAGGTCATTGGAAGCCCAATTCCCTTCAGAAGAGTATCTGATATCCATCCCCTTTTTCTCCTACTCTACTCTTCATATTTCATGGGAATAGGAACTGAAAAGGAGCTCTGTCTCAGGATGAGAAAAGCAACAGAGCTGACCTTGAAAAACACAAATGGAGGACCATTCCCACTTGCAGGTATCATTTCCCAGGCTCTGCTGCTATGTATGAGGAGCTGGAATCAGAACTCTGTATGAAGTAGTTCCATCTGTTTCCTTAGGGCTTGTCTTTTATCATGGGTATCTGGGGAGTAGCAGGACCCTTTGCTAAGGCCCTCATATCTTCTCCCTCATTTCCTGCTACCTGGCCACAGTGGCTGAAGGTGGAGCCTCAATAATTAAGAACTGAGCATTGAGGCTAAGTGGATCACTGGGGTTCCATTCAGAGAAGCATCAGCATTTGTTTGGGAATTTTGTATTATGGGGGGATGTTGAAGCCACATAATTTGTGCAAGCTTTTTTGGCTAGTGAGAGATACAGCTACAGGATGTGGATCCAGGATCTGACTCCAGGGTTTGAACTCTTAACTACCCTTGAGCCTGCCTGACACAGGGTATGCCAGAAAATAGAGATGCTAGGGGTTTCTGACTTTGAGGATGTTGTCTGGAGATTAAAATGTGATGACAGTCATCACATAATTAGTAGTAATTTGTATTTCACTTCCCTTTATGATCTCATTTTTCTTGGAATGTTTTCATTTCTCTTGAAATAATAGTTACTTTGTTACTGATTTCTAAGGTCTCACTTATGATGACTGTGCCAGTTTGAATGTATTGTGTCCCCCGAACGCCATTATCTTTGATGTAGTCTTGTGGGGCAGACATTTTGGTGCTGATTAGATTTGCTTGGAATGTGCCCCACCCAGCTGTGGGTGATGACTCTGATGAGATATTTCCATGGAGGCATGGCCCCACCCATTTGGGTGGGCCTTGATCAGTGGAGCCATATAAATGAGCTGACAGGCAGAGAGAACTCAGTGCAGCTGTGAGTGATGTTTTGAAGAGGAGCTACAGACAAGAGGGACACTTTGAAGAAAACACAGGAGCTGCAGATGAGAGAAAGTTTGAAGATACCCATTGAAAGCACTCTTGCTCTGGAGAAGCTGAGGGAGGACAAATACCCCAAGTGCAACTAAGAGTGACATTTTTGAGGAACTGCAGCCTAGAGAGGAATGTCCTGGGAGAAAGTCATTTTGAAACCAGAACTTTGGAGCTGATGCCAGCCACATGCCCTCCCAGCTAACAGAGGTTTTCCAGACACCATTGGCCATCCTCTAGTGAAGGTAACTGATTGCTAATATGTTACCTTGGACACTTTATGGCCTTAAGACTGTAACTGTGTAACCAAATAAACTCCCTTTTATAAAAGCCAATCCATCTCTGGTGTTTTGCATTCCAGCAGCATTAGCAAACCAGAACAATGATCAATGTCAGTCTTCTGATTTTCATGCACTGCACATGAAATACCAGGTTTTCTTCCCATTTAATTCATTATGCTGTTTTATTTTTGGTTGTACAGAAGTTATGTATTCAAATATAATCATTTTCTGTTTTATGGCCAAAATATGTGATGATAGTTCCATGATCCAAATTGTGGGTTGCAATGAAAACTAAAGAAGTCATAACACTATGGAGAGAAGGACCCATTATTAGCAACCAACTTCTGGGGTTCTTGAAACCAGTCACAGACCTTACAGGTTAGGAATCACCTAGAGAATGTGGAAATGAGAATGTTCACCAAGTGATTCCTCCTTTCTTCATTTGTGTTAAGTGCTTAAGAGATCCTGATGTGAGGCAGAAACTTGAACTTTGTAAAAGAGTGGTTCACAAGATAAATACTAATTCTTATGATAGACTCCCATCTCCAACAGACAAGGCAGAGTGGTCACTCCAGTGTTACTCCCTCCTCCCTCCCTTTAATCCCAAACTATGAGCTTTGAGGAATCCAATATAACCACCATGCGCTTTTCAGGCAAGAATTGCCCTTGTCCATTTAGTAACATAATTGGGAAGGGTGTATCAAGAGGTGTCCAAATAAATCATGTGAATGCCAACATGTCCACCCTACCCTCTATTATCTAACAACACTCTTCCTTCTTCCTGATCCAGATGATCAGGGTTAATTAACCTGATCAAGTTCTGATTCCTGTTTTTACTGGCCAGACATTGAATGCAGGGATCCAAAGTGTGCCAGGGGTAAAAAGTTTCCATTTGATGGCCAGACCTTATATTTCAATGACTATTTTTAGGCTTTCATATTTCACTTAAGTTTTTGAATCAGGTGCTGATATTCCTCAGGAAAGCTGTTGGGAATTTTGAGATGATTTGATTATATCAATTTGGTCATTGAAATATTAACAATGTTGAATCATTATCATGAATATGGATCCACATGAATTGCTAAAATTATTGTTTCTTTTTAAGATATGAAGGGAAAAATAAATGACGCATATCTATGCCACATTGGAGGCAGTAAAACTGAGAAAAGTTAAGAAAAGAAGATGAAGAACAGAATCTCTGGTTCTTACTGAAAAGGCATGTGGAAGATGAGGTATGGGTGCTCCTCATATCACAGCACTCAGCTCTCCCCCAAAATCTAAGTTCACAGGGCACAACATCCCATTCTCCTACCAACCCAAGGTTGACCTTAGTCTGCACTTAGGTTTGTTACCAAGCAAGTTTTGCTGCCTTACACAAACAGAAGTCAATGCCAAGACATTGGGATTTTTTTAATTTATTGTGAAATATAACACATATACAGAAAAGTGATAACTTTAAAAGTACAATTTAACAAGTAGTTATAGAGCAAATTCCAAAGTATGGCATGGATTACAGTCCTACAATTTTAATTATTTCCTTCTAGCTGTTCTAGAGACTAGAAAAGAATAGCTACATAATGATTCAGTAATTATAATCCTTTGTTAAATCCTGTCTTGTCTGTTGCTACTCCTCCCTCTCATTTTAATCACTGTCTCAGTCTTCAAGGATATCTAGGCAATGACCACTCTAACTTGTTCATATTGAAAAGGGGTGTTGAAATTATGGGAAAAGGGAATGCTGCTCATTGATGTTCTTGGAGAGACTGTTGCCTCTGGGTTTTGGGACATATCTGGTATAGGAACTAACTAGAGGTTTTAAGTTTCCGAAAAATAAACTTAGTGGTGAAACTTTCATAGAGTCTCAGATAGAGACCTGGGTATTCTTTAGGGTTTTCAGGAATAGTATTGGTTGGGCTTGGCATACCATGACCATTTGAAATATCTAGTTTAATCTTGCATAAGAGTAACCTTCAGGGTAGCCTTTCAACTCTATTTAAAATCTCTTAGCCACTGACAACTTATTTTGTTGCATTTCTTCTCCCCCTTTTGGTCAAGAAGACATTCTCAATCACACAATGCCAGGACAGACTCATTCCTGGAAGTCATGCCCCATGTTGCCAGGGAGACTTAACCCATGGAAATCAAAGACATCAGGATTTTGAAAAAGAAAGAGCCTTAATGTGAGGTCAAACAGCATGGAGACAGCAGCACCCAGCTCAAAACTGTCTCCCTGAGTCTAAAGAGTTTAGGCTTTTCAGGGAATTCAATCAAAGAGAGGAGGAGATAGTGACATTATTTATGTTCATCAAAGTTAACAGGGTGTATGGAAGTGTGGGCCCAAGAAGCCCTTGAAAACTGACAAGAGCCAGCTGGGATAAGCAGAAAGTGGCTATAAAAGAGGGCTGTAAATGAGGGCATTTGGTTACAACAGTGTTGTAAATGGCTCAGTTGAAATAAGATAACAAGTAAAGAAATGTTAATAAGCTAAAATAACATCTACAATTACAAGTAAAACTGCTACATTCAGTAGTTACAGATTTGACTTACTGCCTCCCTCCCCCTCTTCATACTCAAGTAGTTCATTATGAGCCAGGCTGGCACCTGCTGTGCTTTAACCAGGAAAAGATATCAGCAGATATGTAGTATACTCTGAAGCTATTTGTGTGTATGTGTTACTGGGTGTGTGGAGAGAGATAAGTGACAATAAGCAGTAGAGAGCTCATTCCCTAACATGAGCCAAGTACTCCATTCTCTGATTCCTACCCAGATGCACAAAGGTTTTGGGAGTACTGGGCTTGGTGGTGGTCTAGATGATGTGAACTTGACTGCTTTTCTTTCCTTAATATCTCATGGCTAAAATTTCCAGGATCACAGAGAATCATAGGAGACAGATATTCCTTGGTGAGAGCAGAAAGGAAAACCAGGTATAGGGGATCCTGGAAATGGACACTCCTCATTCAAATTCTATTTATAAGCAACCACCCCCCTTCTCTGGAGATCTTGAAGAATCAGGCGCTTGGTTTGAACTTGAACATCTGTCTACTGTCCTATAACTTGGCTTGGAGAGTGAGTGAAAGGATCAAAGAGTCCAGCCAATGAGCACTTCCATTTGCTCATGAAGTGGTGCTGAGTTATGTAAATTAGCAAAGAGTCTCCTCACTGGATTGGGACATTCTCGTCTCCATGGCAGCATGCTCAGTCTATTCTCTCCTTCTGAGGAGTGAGGTCCCTGGACTGTATTCCAAGGTAAGGGAATCTAAGCTGTGTGTTCCTGAAAGGGAACAGAGTGAAAGGGATACTTGAGGCCTGCTCCAGATCTTTCCTGCCACAGGGGCTGGGGGCTATCAAGGAGGGTGTGGCTTAGCAATGCCTTGTAGTCCTAATCACCTGGTCTACATGGAGCTTTGGCTCTCTCTACACCTTGCTGGTTCCTCAAACTGCATTGCTTGATCTGCTTCTCCTCTGTCCTTTTCCCTTCTTGGTTCTGTCTATACTCCCTTCTCACCTGTTGTGCTTTTCTCCCACATTTTCACTAACCAATAAATGGATTGGAGCTCAATATTAACCTGTCCCTTATCTGACATATGTGGATGCAGCCTGAACTGGTGAAAGGTCCTGAGCCCCTGGAGCCCTAGAACAATGACCTACCAGGAAAAGCAGAAAATACTTTGAGATAGATGAAAATGAAGACACGTATTACAAAATGTGTGGGATGCATCTGAAGCAGTCCTTAGAGGGAAATTTATAACTGTATATGCCAATATTAAGAAACTATAATGTTCTCAAGTCAATAACCAAAACTTAAACCTTAAGATGCTGGAATGATTGAGCAAACTAAATCTAATACAAGAAGAAAGAAGGAGATGACTAAAGTTTGAGCAGAAATGAAATACATAATGGAAAAACAGTGTAGAAAACAATGAAACAAAAAGCTGTTTATTTGAAAAGGATCAAGAAAATTGACAAATCTTTAGCTAGATTGACCATAAATAAAAAAAAGAGAACTCTCAAATTAGTACAATTAGAAGGGAAAAAGGAACTATTACTTTTCATAGAAATAAAAATGATTATTATGGAACGCTAAAACATTGCAAAAATGGAATAACAGCTGAAATGGATAAATTCTCATAAAGACAGAAGCTACTGAAACTGATTGAAGAAATAATTGTCTGAATAAATTTATAACAAGTAAACAGTGATTTAGTAATCATTAACTACCCTCAAAAAATAGCCCAGGACTGAGAGGCCTCACCAAGGAATTGCCAAATTTTTAGAGAAGAATTAATATGAATGCTTCACAACTCTTCCAAAAAATTGAAGACAGGATCATTTCTCTACTCATTTCATGGGGCCAATAACACCTGATAACAAAGCCATCACAGGTAAAGGAAAACTATAGAGCAGTATTTCCTATGAATATGGATGCAAAAATTTACAATAAAATACTAGCAAGCTAAACCTGCTTATAATTGTGCCTAAGAGTCTTCACCCTGAGTGCCTCTTTGTTGCTCAGATGTGACCCTCTCTCTCTAACTAAGCTGCCTTGGCAGGTGATCTCACTGCCTTCCCCCTGACATGGGACCTGACTCCCAGGGGTGTAAATCTCCCTGGCAATGCAATATATGACTCCCAGGGATGAATCTGGACCAAGTATCATGGGACTGAGAACATCTTCTTGACCAAGAGGAGGGTAGGAAATGAAATGAAATGAAATAAAGCTTCATTGGCTGAGAGATTTCAAATAGAGTAGAGTCACTTGGGTGGACATTCTTATGCACTATGTAGATAACACTGTTAGGTTTTAATGTACTGGAATAGCTAGATGTAAGTACCTGGAACTACCAAACTCCAACCCAGTAGCCTTGATACTTGAAGATGATTGTATTACAATGTAGATTACAAGGGGTGACAGTGTGATTGTGAAAACCTTGTGGATCACACTCCCTTTTATCCAGTGTATGGATGGATGAGTAGAAAAATGGGGACAAAAACTAAATGAAAAATGGGGTGGGATGGGGGGATGATTTGGGGGTTCTGTTTTACTTTTATTTTTAATTCTAATTCTGATTCTCTCTGGTCTGAGGAAAATGTTCAAAAATCAATTGGGCTGATGAATGCACAACTATATGATGGTACTGTGAATAGTTGATTGTATACCATGGATGATTGTGTGGTGTATGAATAAATCTCAATAAAACTGAATAAAAAATACTATCAAGCTGAATCTAACAACATATAAAAAGAAATATAGGCCATGTCAAGCAGGATTTATCCTATGAATACAAGGTTCTTTAAACATGGATGAAAAACTGGACACTTTCCCTCTAAGATCAGGTGCAAGATAAAAATATCCATTCTTGACTCTTCCATTCAGCATTGTACTGGATCATCTGGACATGGAATTAGGGAAGAAAAAAAAAATAAAAGCCATTCTTCTTCAATATTTTTCCAATTTTGAAACATTTATTGAAATATTCAATATGGAAATATTTCCCATATTCTTTCAGTCAATTTAGTGTTTTAATGTATAGAATAATTACATTCACATTGAAGACATCTCATATTTGGCACATTTATGCCATTGATTCCTAAATATTTGAAGGTTTAATTTTCCCTGAAAAATCAGATAGATGCTATGGACCCCCTCCATACTTATGCAAATATGAAAACAAAAACAGATATGCTACAACAATCTCAGGTGCTTGGTTTTCCCCTTGAAGTCCATAGCTCAACCAATTAGCACTTCTTGGACTTCAGGTTTATAATGAATTTTAGAGGTAGGAAAAGAAAAGTAATTGACCTGGGGAGGGGTTAGCACTTATCAGGCAGCTCCTGCTCTTTCCCTAGGTGGCCCTCATGAAGGTTTAATTTCTAAGGTAGGCATTTTCCCTGAGGAGAGTTTTCTTTCTCCCAGGATTTTCTATATTAGTACCATTTAATGCAAACAAAAAGTGAGGGTTTGGAGGGAAATCATACAAAATGGATCACCAAAGATCAGTGCCATATGAGTGCATGAATTAACGTATACACCCCCTGCCTAAGACATGGTGAAAATGGGGCCCTTCTCAGATCTGCAATGTTATTCCAAGTTCTCATACCCTGATATTTTAGGGTGACGGAAGCCATGTGGCAACATATTTTAATGTTGCAAATGACCCACTGCCTGGCTTAGGCTTGTGGGGATTTTCATTTCCCAGGTGTCCTCAATACTCCAGGATTGACAACACACTTTTTAAGATTTAATTTAAATTCCATTTCAAGTTAAAATAACAATACTGAGATTTTAAATGGAAATTTAATGAACACCAGAAATTTCTCCTATGTAATCTGTTTATCTATCTTTCATTCATTATTGCTACTTGCATACATTTTAAGAGTATATAACAATAATGGCACTCAACTTCTGTTGTACAGTTTTCATTCTACTTCAGGCAGGGCCATTCCTACCAATGACCAGGGTCCAATGATTGAGAGGAGCAAAGAGAAAGGTGGGCTTTTGTATATAGGAAGCTCAAACTCTGGGTTTCCAGTCAGATCATTATCAGAGCTGACATACTGTATTATTTAGGGTTCTCTAGGGAAACAGAATCAATGAGAGATATCTATGAATATAAGATTTATTAAAGTGTCTTATGCAACTGTAGTTATGCATGAGTCCAAATTCCATAGGGCAGGCAGCATACCGGCAACTCCAATGAAGATGTTCATGAACTCCTCAGGAAATGAACTGGCAACGTCAGTGAATATATTCAGTGAACTCCTCAGGAAATGAACTGGCAAATTTGATGAACTCCTCAGGAAACTCTTCGCTGGTCAGCCAAAGAAGAAGTGACGGTCCTCTTCTGTCTTGCTTAAAAGTCTTCAACTGATTGATTAGATTAAATCCAGCCAACTGCATTCTCTCACTGTGGAAGACATGCCCTTCTTTTACATCATCAGTCACAGCTGTAGCCAATTGACTGATGATTTAATAAACCAGCCTGTTGGTTTATCAGACAGCCACAAACATCCTCGCAGCAATGGTTAGGCCAGTGCTTGCTTGACCAGACAGCTGGGTACCATCACCTGGCCAAGTTGACACATGAACCTAACCATCACAGTCCACCCCTTGTTAAATTGGCAGTTATATGCATCACCTAAAACCATACTTTATCTCTAAGTAAAGAATAATAATAGACATATATTTCACCTAACAATACTCTGCTGTATAGCATACAACTGGAAATGCACTAAATCTCTCCAGAATAGGGTGCAAGTCCTTGGGTGACATTAACTCTTAAAATTGATTTCCTTTAACTTAAATATAGCAAAATGAACAATACAGCTTATGCCATGTGATAAGGAGATAAGACAGAGAAGAAAGCAAAGATATTTGCTTTACAAATACAAAAGTAATCATAACAAAACAAGGAGGAAATATTCATGCCATCATAGTCATTGTTTCTGCAACTGATCACATGGCCATAGTTCATATTTATCACTACCTTCTTCCACTACCCATTCCAAGTTCCCTTTACCCTCAGCAAGCACTTCAGCTGGCCATGGTTCTCTGCCTGGTGGGGTGACCCAAACCTTCATTCCTGAAGTTTCTTGGCCATTGGTAGTTCTACTTGGATTGGGTTGTTGCAGTTTTCCATTGACTTTAATCACAGGGCATGGTAGTACTAAGAGATGCCCTAGGGGATCTCCTGTATTCCAGGAAAACTCTTCCTTACTTCCATTGAGTAGTTGCAGTGCTATTTCCCCTTGATACTCAGGATCAATCAGCCTATCCTTACTTGTCTGTTGATTCAGAGGTGTAAGAAGCCAAAGTGACCAGGTGGCAGTCTTAACTTCCTGTTCAATGGGATTATTGTGTTTCCTGGTGGAAGCACTCCTCCTTTTGGAACAAAGACTTGTAGACCAGCAGAGCTTAAGCTTGCAGGGACAGGAAGCAAAATTTTATTTAGTGTATCACTAGGAGTGATAGTGAGTGGTGCCACCCTTATTTCCACCCCTTGATCCCAGGATCCATGAATCCTAGCTATGGCAGAAAGAGCACCAAAGAGTGGATGCTGATTCTGAGCATACATAGCCTCCTGGAGAATACTGCCCCAGCCTTTGGGGTATTGCCACCTAGTTAGTGCCATAATTGAGTCTTCAATAAGCCATTCCACTGTTCTATCAATCCAGATGCCTCTGGATGATGGGGAACATGGTAAGAACAGAGAATTCCATGAGCGTGTGCCCATTCCCTCACTTCATTTGCCATGAAATGGGTTCCTTGGTCAGAAGCAATGCTGTGTGGAATACCATGACAGTGGATAAGGCACTCTGTGAGTCCATGGATGGTAGTTTTGGCAGAATCATTTTGTGCAGGGAAGGCAAACCCATATCTGGAGTATGTGTCTATTTCAGTAAGAAAAAATTGCTGCCCTTTCCATGATGGCAGGCGTCCAATGTAAACAACCAGTCTGATCACCTCAGGGAATGGTGCCATATCGGGGACTGAGTGTGGGTCTCTGCTGCTGGCAGATTGGGCACTCAGTAGTGGCTATGGCCAGGTCAGCCTTGGTGAATGGAAGTCCATCTTGCTGAGCCCATGCATAACCTCCATCCCTACCACCATGACCACTTTATTCATGAGCCCATTGGGCAATTATGGGAGTTTCTGGGGAAAGAGTCTGATTGGTATCCACCAAATGGGTCATTTTATCCACTTGGTTATTAAAATGTTCTGCTGAAGTCACCCTCTGGTGAGCATTCACATGGGACACAAATATCTTCATGTTTTTCCCACTCAGAAAGGTCTATCCACATACCCCTTCCCAGACTTCTTTGTCACCAATCTTCCAAATACGTTCCAAGTCCCTGACCATCCAGCCAAACCATGAGCAACAGCCCATGAATCAGTATGCAAATGCATCTCTGGCCAGTTCTCCTTCCAAGCAAAGTGAACAACTAGGTGCGCTCCTCAAAGTTCTGCTCACTGGGAGGATTTCCCCTCACCACTGTCCTTCAAGGACATTCCAGAATGGGGCTGCAGTGCTGCAGCTGTCCACTTTTGGGTGATGCCTGCATATTGTTCAGAACCATCTGTAAACCAGGCCCAGTTTTCTCTTCCTTAGTCAAGTGAGTGTAAGGAACTCCCCACGATGTCATAACTATGGGCTGGGAAAGAGGAATTAAGGTGGAAGGAGTGAGGGCCATGGGCATTTGGGTCACTTCCTCATGTAACTTACTTGTGCCTTCAGGACCCACTCAAGCTCTGTGTCATATATACCATTTCCATTTTATGATGGGGTGCTGCTTTGCACACCCAATTTTATGGCTTGGTGGGTCAGACAGCACCCATCTCATGTTAGGTAACTCAGTTCTCATGGTAACTTGGTGGCCCATGGTTAAGCATTCTGTCTCTACTAAGGCCTAGTAGCAGCCAATAGCTGTTTCTCAAATGGAGAGTAGTTATCTGCAGAGGATGGTAAAGCTTTACTCCAAAATCCTAAGGGCCTGTGTTGTGATTCTCCAATAGGAGCCTGCCAAAGGCCCAAACAACATTTCTGTTTGCTACTGACACTTCCAGCACCATTGGGTCAGCTGGATCATATGGTCCAAGCAGCAGAGAAGCTTGCACAGCA
This sequence comes from Choloepus didactylus, assembly GCF_015220235.1. NCBI lineage: Eukaryota > Metazoa > Chordata > Mammalia > Pilosa > Megalonychidae > Choloepus > Choloepus didactylus. Next base: position 156,159,706 of record NC_051312.1, on the reverse strand, counting down.
ACCTGGACCTGTCACAGAGCCTCATCTTTTTCCAGTCCACATTCAAAACTAGAAGCTTTTCTGGTCACTCAGTAAATGGGCAGGAGTAACACACCCATGTGAGGAATATGTTGTCTCTAAAATCCAAAAAGACTCACTAAGTGTTGTGCCTCTTTTTTGGTCACAGGAGGGGCCAGATGCAACCACTTATGCTTCAGCTTAGAAGGGATATCTCAACAGGCCCCACACCACTGGACACCTAGAAATTTTACTGAGGTGGAAGGCTCCTGTATTTTTGTTGGATATCTCTCCCATTGTCTGCCACACAAATACCTTACCAACAAATCTAGAGTAGTTGCTACTTCTTGCTCACTAGGTGCAATCAACATGATATCATCAATATCATGGACCAGTGTGATGTTTTGTGGGAGGGAGAAATGATCAAGATCCCTGTGGACAATATTATGACATAGGGGTGGAGAGTTGATATAACCCTGAGGTAGCACAGTGAATGTAAACTGCTGGCTTTGCTAGCTGAATGCAAACTGTTTCTGGTGCTCCTTACTGGCAGCTATTGAGAAAAAGGCATTTGACAGGTGAATAGCTGCATACCAGGTACCAGGAGATGTGTTGATTTGCTCAAGCAATGATACCACATCTGAAACAGCAGCTGCAATTGGAGTCACCACCTGGCTAAGCTTACAATAATCCACTGTCATCTTTCAAGACCCATCTGTTTTCTGCACAAGTCAAATAGAGTTGAATGGGGATGTGGTGGGAATCACCACCCCTTCATCCTTCAAGTCCTTAAGAGTGGCATTACCTCTCTTTCTAGTTAAGCCAACTTGAAAGGTGAAATCACTGCCCTCCCCCCTATGTGGGATCAGACACCCAGGGGAGTGAATCTCCCTGGCAATGTGGAATATGACTCCCGGGGAGGAATGTAGACCCAGCATCATGGGATGGAGAACATCTTCTTGACCAAAGGGGGGATGTGAAAGGAAATGAAATAAGCTTCAGTGGCAGAGAGATTCCAAAAGGAGCCGAGAGGTCACTCCGGTGGGCACTCTTATGCACAATATAGACAACCCTTTTTAGGTTCTAATGAATTGCAGTAGCTGGTGGTAGATACCTGAAACTATCAAACTACAACCCAGAACCCATGAATCTTGAAGACAATTATATAAAAATGTAGCTTATGAGGGGTGACAATGAGATTGGGAAAGCCATAAGGACCACACTCCCCTTTGTCTAGTTTATGGATGGAAGAGTAGAAAAATAGAGGAAGGAAACAAACAGACAAAGGTACCCAGTGTTCTTTTTTACTTTAATTGCTCTTTTTCACTTTAGTTATTATTCTTGTTATTTTTGTGTGTGTGGTAATGAAAGTGTCAGGGATTGACTTTGGTGATGAATGTACAACTATGTGATGGTACTGTGAACAATCAAATGTATGATTTGTTTTGTTTGACTGCGTGGTATGTGAATATATCTCAATAAAATGAATATTAAAAAAAAAAGAGTGGCATTAATGTCTGCAATCCCTCCAGGAATCCAGTATTGCTTCTGGTTTACTGTTTTGCTAGGCAGGGGCATTTCGAGTGGCTTCCACTCAGCCTTTCCCACCACAATAGCCCTCATTCCATGGGTCAGTGAACCAATGTGAGAATTCTGCCAGTTGCTGAGTATGTCTATTCCAAATATGCATTCTGGCACTGGGGAAATAATCACAGAATTGGTCTAGGGACCCACTGGACCCACTGTGAGATGGACCCGAGCTAAGACTCCATTGATCACCTGATCTCCATAAGCTTCAACTCTGACTGGTGGACCAGAGTGGTTTTGTGTCTCCTGGAATTAATGTCACTTCTGAACCAGTGTCTAATTATCCATGAAGTATCTGTTCATTTCCTTTTCCTCATTGCACAGTTACCCTGGGAAAAGGCCATAGTTCCTCCTGGGGAAGGCTGGGAGGAAGATTAACAGTATAAATTTTTGGCAGTGTAACAGGGTCCCTCCCCAAGGGTACCTGGTCTTGCCCTCATTTAAGGGGCTCTGGATCTGTAAAATCTCCCAAGTCTGGGAATTGATTAAGGGGCCATGACTCTCTGTTTTTGTAGTTTAAGGAAGACTTTTGTTCACTTGAGCTAGAATTCTTCTGCTTATATAGTTCAAACAAGAATTTAGTCGATTGCCCATCTGTTTAACCACTTGGGACTCCATGATCTACTAGACAATGCTGTAAGTCTCTGTGAGTCAGATTATTTTGGTTGCTGCTTTGAGCCTGTTTTCCACTATGGTAGCCATGCCCACGTTGTCTGTGATGATTCGCTGCAGCCACTTGGCTTCTGCTGAATTGGGATATGATTGTCCCCATTGTGTTTAAGGATTCCAGCTCAGTGACAGCAGTTCCTACAGTAATATCTGACCTACAGAGAAGGGCAGCTACAGAGCTCTTCAGGGATGAAGGAGCTAGTCACACAAATTTATTCCTCACAGTCCTGGTAAAAGGTGTGTCCTCTGGACACCCAGGAATTTGTGAGCAGGTCTTCCAAGATAAATCCACTCTAACTTTCCAATCTCTCTAACCCTTTGAATCCCCTCCTCTACATTATACTAGGGCAGTTCTGGTATTTTAACCTCCAGTAATGCCAGCCACCTTTTGATCCATGTTTCAGCCAACCACCCAGTTAGTGCCCTTTCTCACCCCTCAAGCTACAATACTGAATGCAGAATTTCTGCTCAGTGGGCCCATATCAGTAAATTCAGCCTGATCCAACCTTACATTCCTTCTACCATTATCCCACACCCTTAATATCCATTCTCACACATATTTTCCTGGTTTCTGTCTGTATAAGTTGGAAAACTCATACAGTTCTTTTGGAGTATAGCATACTTTCTCATTGGTCACACTTTGAACCTCACACTTCAGGGCCTGTTGGGATTTTAGTCTAGTTATAGGTCTTGAAGCAAAGACTGGTGGTGGTGGTGGGTCATGAAAAGAATTAGAATTATCCCTTAAGCCATTTACCTCAGGACACTCTGTTGCATTTTCATCTCTTAAAGCAGGACTTATCCCTCTAGACAGAGGAATGAGGGCTGCTTCATCAGGGGCAGTGATTACAGGATTAGTGAACACTGGAGGATTAATCTCTTTAGACAGAGTTTTGATGGCAGGCTACTTAGGGCAGACTGGAGGTGGGGAAGCTGTTTTCTCAGAGTGGACTGGAGGGGGGATCTCTTTCCTCAGGACAGCCCTCTACAGGTAAATCTAACAGTGACTCAGCAGAATCCAGGGTTCCAATATCCTCACTGCCATTATTATCAATCTATATGTCCCCATCCCAAGTTTTGGGATCCCATTCTTTTCCAATCAATGCCTTTACTTTAACAGCAGACACCCTGAGAGGTTGGGATTATAGTTTACATTGTAAATCTGCTACTTGCACAATAAGAGTCTGCATCTGGTTTTCAGAAGTCTCAAGTCTGTGGCCACAGGAAATAAGATTTTCTTTCAGGGCATACATAGAAACTTTTACATCTGTCATATGACATTTAAGTTTTAAATTTGAAGGCTTTAGATTATCCCTTTCTCTTATAAGTTTATCCAACATATCTAAGGGTAGCCAGCCAACATCATTATACATCTTAATTCCAGAACACTCTATAAAGGGTTTGAAAACACTGTCACCCAGAGCCTTGCTTTGTAAAAGACTATGATTAGGAGAATCAAATGATGCTATTTTGCATATCTCCTTTGCCAACTCATGCCATGGACTGTCAGTGCCCTCTTGATTATTGGAAATGGAGTCATTAGTGCCTTTGAATCCAATCAGAGTAGAAAACAAATTGTAAAAGCCCATTTTAAGATCCTTTTCTCAAGAAACACTCCCCATACCAAGTTGTATTAGATAGGGTTCTCCAGGAAAACAAAATCAATGTGAGCTATCTATGAATATAAGCTTCATAAAAGTGTCTCACACTACTGTGGGTATGCATGAATCCAAATCTCATAGGGCAGGCAGAAAACTGGCAACTCCAATGAAGATGTTCAATGAACTTCTCAGGAAACAAATTGGCAACTTCAATGAACTCCTCAGGAAATGAACTGGCAACTTCAATGAACTCCTCAGGAAATGCTTCACTGGCCAGCTGAAGAAGTGAAGGTCCTCTTCTGTCTCACTTAAAAGTCTTCAACTCATTGGATTAAATCCAACCAACTGCATTCTCTCATTGTGGAAGACATGTCCTTCATTTATGTCATCAGTCACAGCTGCAGCCAATTGACTCATGATTTAATAAACCAGCCACAAATATCCAGCCACAAATGTTCTCACAGCAATGGTTAGGCCAGTGTTTCCTTGACCAGACAGCTGGGTACCATCACCAGGCCAAGTTGACACATGAACCTAACCATCACACGTACCATTTCTTTTTCAAATCCACCTACAGAGACATGCTGTCAGAACCCAGCTTAGCTCTAGGACCAAAAACACACCATTCATAGAGTTAGACATGAGTTTAATAGGACTTATTTACAGGCATTATGGTTCCATGGTAATGGTGCCTAGGAAAGATGGAAGTTAGTGTTCTGCAAAAGCAGAGGGTTCCAGGGTGTGGTTTGTAAAGGTTAGGACAAAGAGGGTGTGACACTAGGGTGTAGACATTGTTATCAACAATGGTCAGGGGATGGGAGTTTCAATGATTTGTTAACAATACATTTTTTCCTCTCCTGGGAAGACCTGATGACTTTTAACATCTGTCCCAGTCAAGTAGGCAACTATGTGAAATCACAATGAAGGGGAGGATGCTTGGTCCCTGGAGCCCACAATCTACCCCCACATTGCAGACTATGTTGACCATAGGACAGACGTTGCATCCATAGACAACAGAACACTAGACAATTCCCCCCACCACAGAGATAACAAATTCCCAAAGAGATGCCACCATGGCCAAGAAATGGAATTAAATCATTAAGACAAAAGGTTTATTGATAATTGCTGAATTCTGACAGGCTAGTGAGATATTCCATACAGTTCAATTTGCAAGGGTCACCGTTAAAGAAAGCCTGGTAGCACCTAAAGGTTGCAAGCCCATGCAAACTCAACATTGGGTTCAATTGTGGGCATGAGTTACTGCTGAGGCCCAGTGCAAGAAGGTGTTCACTAGGTGAAAAGAAAGATGTTTATGGGGAATAATGAGGGGTAATTGTTGCAGACTTAATAATATACATGCTAGAGTTCCATTTATTGATAACAAAGTACCAGACAGAGGAACATTATGGTGAGGTTTTTTTTTTTTTTTCTCTTCCATATACAAAACATTTACAGCATGAGTTCTCTAAAGTAATCTAATGTCTGAACATTGAAGCCATTCACAAATATAGCATTCAGTTTCACTACAGCTTGAGGTCTCTTGTTACCTAAGGTTACAAAAATAAACTAAGCTTCTCCATATAGTTGATATTCTTATGGCATCCCTCCTCTAAATTTTCTCATGTTATCTCATGGAAGAACACTGAGTGAAGGCTTTCCCACATAGAAGACATTCATAGGGTTTCTCTCCAATGTGAGTCCTCTCATGATTTCTAAGGCTAGAAAAGTGGGTGAAGACTTTCCCACATAGATGACATTCAAAAGGTTTCTCTCCAGTGTGAGTTCTTTCATTTTCTCTCAGGGCAGAACATCGAGTGAAGACTTTCTCACATAGATGATATTAATAGGGTTTTTCTCCAATGTCAGTTCCATTGTAATGTGTGAGGCCATTCTTCCAGGGATGGGAATTCTGCTTCAGTGACATGATGGAAGATGTAGCTTTCCTGCAGGTATGTTGCATGGATAGCATTTCTTTTTTTTAAGACCAGATTCCCTACCAGTGACTGCATTGTCAACAGCTCAGCTGACAACTGTTTTCCTCTGGGTTTTCACTCACAACCAGGTAAACATGAGGTGAGCAAAGCTGAGTCCAGATAAACAACAGATGCATTAAATGTTCTTGGAGATTTCCCTTCATTTATTCCTCAAATTAAGGCTGATTTACCTGGACGCAGCCAGACGTGGGTGTCTCCTCCATGGGCCCCAAGGGAATGAAGTGCTTCTCCTCTTGTGGAGGAGGTGTCGGGTGGGAAAAGGAAGGCATGGTGAGGTTTTTAAATGCCAGGCATTCTCCCTCTGCAAATTATAAGCATTTTCTACAATTATATTAATTGTTAATCTGGGCATAAAGAAGGGTCCACATAGTTATGCATAAGGTTCCCATGGGGAATAGGAGGCTACAGGTTGGTGTAGGCATTTAAGTTTTATTGCAATATTTTGGGTAACTCCTATTCCTCAGAGACTTAGGTTTTCTAACCAATGTGGCTACATGGGCCAGCACCAAGGCCAATTGACTGCATTTTCCCTATTTTGTATGGTCTGAGACACAGGTAATAACAAATTATTACTGTTTCCCCTCTTAGGCTGTAAAGTTGCTGGTCCTGTAACTTGTATTTTCAATGCTTGCATTGGTCCTGCCATTAACATTTCAATAGGAACTGGAGTTGCAGCTTTAGGCGTGGAGTTTATGTGGGTTAAACCCCATAAAACCTTTTGTTGTAGAGATTTTATAGTCCATAGGCCATACTTGGGTCATTTGTTCAGTGAAAGGGGTCCCCAATCACTATCTACTTGTGTGTGTACATCATACAGAGCTCAGGACCTTTCCAAACAGCTGATGGTGGCCCGCTGGTTCACCTTCCCCACTGGGAAAACTAACAAAAGTTCTGTAGCCATGTCCATGGCAGTAAAAGCATATCTCAAGAATAGAAGGTGACTGATGTAGTCCATGTGTCCTATCTTATGTGGTAGCCTATGTGGTTGATGCAGAGAGCATGAAGGGCACCCTTTAGTGAGTCCACTAGCTGCTGGCAACAGTTACATTTTGTTGGCAGGAATCTCAGGTGTCTTTCCACAAGTATTGTTATTTCAATAGCTACCTCAGGTGCAGCATCTTTAGCTGTGGAATGTTCTATATATGACATTGGTCCAAGAATCTTGTGCATTTCTGCATTCAGAGAGCTGGCATTGAAAATGCTGAACTGTAGCAGGTAGGCTGTCAACATGGCCAGTCTGTTCAGCTAGGCACTGCCAGAGCATGGCTTAGAAGCTGTGTTAGTAATCCACCCCTGAATAGGAATGGCCATTTTTAAGGTAACTGGGAATCTTTGTATCAGTTCCTCCACTTGAAATACGGCATTATATACAGCACACTATTGCTTTTTAGAGGGTTATATCTCAGTTCTGCACCTTTTTATAATGATAACCAGTCAAGGGATATTGGTTTAGAATGTTGCCTGTGCCACAGACCCCACCAAAATATTATTGTAATTTAATATTAGTGTTGGCTACATCCAATTTATAGGGCAGGTCTAGATCTATGCCCCCAATGCTTGTGCCTATGTTATTGCCTGTGTGTGTGTGTGTGTTTAAACACAGCCTATTGGGGCATGTTCCATTCCCAGGGATAGCCTTTCCTAGTCAAGACATACAAAGGTTTTAACATTTGGGCTAAATGAGGAACAAATATGTCAATAACCCAACAATCCAAAGAAGGCCATTAATTGCTTTGGTGTTTCTGGTGTGGGGAAAAATTGCACCTTAAAAACAGTTATCATTAGTGAAAAAGAGTTATAGATGTGGGACTTTTTCACTTAGCCAAGTCCTTTGCCAAAAAACTGTTGCAGATGTTCAGGCTTTGTACAAAGCCTTGGGGAAGCACAGCAAAATCCCATGGTGTACTTAGGCCTTAGGGACAGGGATAGGAGAAACAGAAAGAAATAGGCTTATCTGGTTGAACTTGGATTTAAAAGTTTTAAATCAGGGCAGTGGGATATGGGGGTTTCTATACCCTACCTTTAATTATTTCTAACTATTAGATCTATTTCACTTAAAGCTGTGATCCAGACAATTGGGAAAGGTCTTTGCCTTTTCCAGAGGCAGCCATCTGGCAGTCTTCAGCTGCTTTAGGGAAATCCCAAGGGCAGTTTGTTTTCAATGTTGAGGGTTTTTTTACAGTAATGACAGAACTAAGGCTTTGAGCCCTGCTGCAAAGAGGGTTCCCCACCCCTTTTTCCTTCAGAACTCCAGGAGTACTAATATAAATATGCGCTTATTTATTTTTAAGCAATTCAAATAGAGCTTGTTCTAGTTTGCTAATGCTGTGGAATGCAAAACACCAGAGATGGATTGACTTTTATAAAAAGGGGGTTTATTTGGCTACACAGTCACAGTCTTAAGGCCATATAGTGTCCAAGGTAACACATCAGTAATCAGGTACCTTCACTGGAGGATGGCCAATGGCATCCAGAAAACCTCTGTTAGCTGGGAAGGCACGTGGCTGGCGTCTCCTCCAAAGTTCTGGTTTCAAAATGGCTTTCTCCCAGGACATTCCTCTCTAGCAAGCTTGCTCCTCTTCAAAACGTCATTCACAGCTGCACTCTGTTCAGTCTCTTTGAGTCAGCACGTTTATATGGCTCCCCTGATCAAGGCCCACCCTGAATGGGCAGGGCCACGCCTCCATGGGAGTATCCCACCAGAGTCACCACCCACAGCTGGGTGGGGCACATTCCAAGCAAATCCAACCAGCACAAATACGTCTGCCCCAGAAGACTACAAAGACAATGGCATTTGGGGGACACAATAAATTCAAACTGGCATATTCCACCCCCTGGACCCCAAAATGACATTATCATTCCAAATACAAAATACATTCATCCCACAACAATATCACAGAAACTTACATCATTTCAGTAACAAAAGTTAAGTACAAGATCCCATCAAAATCAAATATAGGCGTGGTCAGTCCTAAGGCATACTTTTCTTTTAGCTTTGGATCTGTGGACTTAGAACAAGTTATATGCTTCCAATATACAAAGGAGGGACATTCATAGGATAAACATTCCCACTGCCATAAGGAGAAACAGTAAGGGAAACAGGGTTAACAGGAGCAAAACAGTTCCTCAAACCCGCAGGACAAACTCCATTAGATTTCAATGTCTGAGAGTCATTTACAGAACAACGTTGCATCCTTGGGGCTTGAGAGAGTGGGAGCCTAACCCTTCCCAAGGGCCTTTTTGGCAGCTGTTTCTTCTCCAAATGCTTGGGTGAGTGCTCCAACATATCCACACATTGGGGAGACCACCTTCTTGGCCTCACCCTCCTCAAACATTGGGGCAGCTCCCGGATACCTTTCCATCTCTGGGGCACATGCTCAACCCCTTCAGAACAGTGGGGTGGCAACCAGGCTCTCCCCAATTCCCTGGAAATGTGCTCCACCCTCTTTGGGACCTGAGGTGGCAAAACTCTTCCAGAGCATTGAGGTGGAAAGCCCGCCCTCAACCTCCAGGTTAAACTCACCTTTTCCATGCATGTGGGCTGCTCCGCTCTCCCAGCCCTAAACCTCTTGACTCCAGACCTCAACCTCCATGGCTCTGTCTTTGAAGAATTTTTTCCTTTAATTTTTTCCTTGTCTGTCTCCTCCAGTCCAGACCAGAAATGGCTGTGTCTATAAAGATCTTGCAAAAATTCTGTTGGCTTTGCATGAAGCTTGCCGGGGTCAAAGCCATCAGACAATAAGAGTTTCCACAAATTCTTTCTGGATAATTCCATCTCCAATCTTGGCTTGTACTGAAATGGTAGCTGGGTTCCATGTCTGGTAACATCCTCACATTGGGCTGTAGCTTCTGGGATTCCACCCCCTGGAAGCCTGTAATTTTTCAAGCCATCAGCTTCTGGTTTCTTAGAACCCAAGAGTTCAGTTCTAAGTTTATCTCTCTACACTCGCATTTTACTATAAGCTGCAAGGAGAAGCCAGGTTACATCCTCCACACGGAGTCTGGAGATCTCCTCAGCTAAGTATTCCAGGTTGTTGCTTTCAAATTCCTCCTTCCATCTGACACCAGGACTCAATTTTGCCAAATTCTCTGCCACTTTAAAACAAGGATCGCCTTTCTTCCAGTTCACAACAACACATTGATCATCTGTGTTCAAGGCCTCGTCAGAAGTATCTTTAGAGTCCATATTTCCACAAACATTCTCTTTAAAGCAGTTTTGGCCTTTTCTATCAAGCTCATCCTAATTCTTCCAGAATCTTCCCCTTATCCATTTAAAAAGCTGTTCCAACATGTTTGGTATTTGCAAACACAGCAGCAAAAGCACCCCACTCCTGGTACCAAAATCTGTTCTAGTTTGCTAATGCTGCAGAATGCAAAACACCAGAGATGGATGGGCTTTTATAAAAAGGGGGTTTATTTGGCTACACAGTCACAGTCTTAAGGCCATATAGTGTCCAAGGTAACACATCAGTAATCAGGTACCTTCACTGGAGGATGGCCAATGGCATCCAGAAAACCTCTGTTAGCTGGGAAGGCACGTGGCTGGCGTCTCCTCCAAAGTTCTGGTTTCAAAATGGCTTTCTCCCAGGACATTCCTCTCTAGCAAGCTTGCTCCTCTTCAAAACGTCACTCACAGCTGCACTCTGTTCAGTCTCTTTGAGTCAGCACGTTTATATGGCTCCCCTGATCAAGGCCCACCCTGAATGGGCAGGGCCACGCCTCCATGGGAGTATCCCACCAGAGTCACCACCCACAGCTGGGTGGGGCACATTCCAAGCAAATCCAACCAGCACAAAAACGTCTGCCCCAGAAGACTACAAAGACAATGGCTTTTGGGGGACACAATACATTCAAACCGGCACAGAGCTCTTTAAAAATTTTTGTTAATTTGTTATTGCCATCCAGAGGTATAAGAGTGTACATTAGGAGGCGGGGCAAGATGGCAGACTGGTGAGCTGTATGTTTTAGTTACTCCTCCAGGAAAGTAGGTAAAAAGCCAGGAACTGCGTGGACTGGACACCACAGAGCAATCTGTCTTTGGGCATACTTCATACAACACTCATGAAAACGTGGAACTGCTGAGATCAGCGAAATCTGTAAGTTTTTGCGGCCAGGGGACCCGCGCCCCTCCCTGCCAGGCTCAGTCCCGGGGGAGGAGGGGCTGTCAGCTCCAGGAAGGAGAAGGGAGAATTGCAGTGGCTGCTCTCATCGGAAACTCATTCTACTGATTCAAACTCCAACCATAGATAGACTGAGGCCAGACACCAGAGACTCTGAGAGCAGCCAGCCCAGCAGAGAGGAGACGGGCATAGAAGGAAAACAACACGAGAAGCTCCAAAGTAAAAGCAGAGGATTTTTGGAGTTCTGGTGAACACAGAAAGGGGAAGGGCGGAGATCAGGCCTTGAGGCGCATATGCAAATCCCGAAGCAAGGCTGATCTCTCTGCCCAGGGCACCTTTCCTTAATGGCCCTGGTTGCTTTGTCTATTAGCATTTCAATAACCCATTAGATCTCTGAGGAGGGCCGTTTTTTTTTTGTTGTTGTTTTTTTTTTTTTTTTTTTTTTTTAAATCCTTTTTGCTTTTTCTAAAACAATTACTCTAAGAAGCTCAATACAGAAAGCTTCAAAGAATTGAAATTTGGGCACGTCAAGTCAAGAGCAGAACTAAGAGAGCTCTGAGACAAAAGGCAATAATCCAGTGGCTGAGAAAATTCACTAAACAACACAACTTCCCAAGAAAAGGGGGGTGTCCGCTCACAGCCACCATCCTGGTGGACAGGAAACACTCCTGCCCATCGCCAGCCCCATAGCCCAGAGCTGCCCCAGACAACCCAGTGTGACGGAAGTGCTTCAAATAACAGGCACACACCACAAAACTGGGCGTGGACATTAGCCTTCCCTGCAACCTCAGCTGAATGTCCCAGAGCTGGGAAGGGGGAGCAGTGTGAATTAACAGAGCCCCATTCAGCCATCATTTGAGCAGACTGGGAGCCTCCCAACACAGCCCAGCAGCCCAGAACTGCCCTGGGGGGACGGCACTCACCTGTGACATAGCACAGTCATCCCTCAACAGAGGACCCGGGGTGCACAGCCTGGAAGAGGGGCCCACTCGCAAGTCTCAGGAGCCATACGCCAATACCAAAGACTTGTGGGTCAGTGGCAGAGACAAACTGTGGCAGGACTGAACTGAAGGATTAGACTATTGCAGTAGCTTTAAAACTCTAGGATCATCAGGGAGATTTGATTGTTAGGGCCACCCCCCCTCCCCGACTGCCCAGAAACACGCCCCACATACAGGGCAGGCAACACCAACTACACACGCAAGCTTGGGACACCAATTGGGCCCCACAAGACTCACTCCCCCACTCACCAAAAAGGCTAAGCAGGGGAGATCTGGCTTGTGGAGAACAGGTGGCTCGTGGACGCCACCTGCTGGTTAGTTAGAGAAAGTGTACTCCACGAAGCTGTAGATCTGATAAATTAGAGATAAGGACTTCAACTGGTCTACAAACCCTAAAAGACCCCTATCAAGGACAGCAAATGCCACGAGGCCAAAAACAACAGAAAATTATAAAGCATATGAAAAAACCAGACGATATGGATAACCCAAGCCCAAGCACCCAAATCAAAAGACCAGAAGAGACACACCTAGAGCAGCTACTCAAAGAACTAAAGATGAACAATGAGACCCTAGTACGGGATATGAAGGAAATCAAGAAGACCCTAGAAGAGCATAAAGAAGACATTGCAAGACTAAATAAAAAAATGGATGATCTTATGGAAATTAAAGAAACTGTTGACCAAATTAAAAAGATTCTGGACACTCATAGTACAAGACTAGAGGAAGTTGAACAACGAATCAGTGACCTGGAAGATGACAGAATGGAAAATGAAAGCATAAAAGAAAGAATGGGGAAAAAAAATTGAAAAACTCGAAATGGACCTCAGGGATATGATAGATAATATGAAACGTCCGAATATAAGACTCATTGGTGTCCCAGAAGGGGAAGAAAAGGGTAAAGGTCTAGGAAGAGTATTCAAAGAAATTGTTGGGGAAAACTTCCCAAATCTTCTAAACAACATAAATACACAAATCATAAATGCTCAGCGAACTCCAAATAGAATAAATCCAAAAAAAACCCACTCCGAGACATATACTGATCACACTGTCAAACATAGAAGAGAAGGAGCAAGTTCTGAAAGCAGCAAGAGAAAAGCAATTCACCACATACAAAGGAAACAGCATAAGACTAAGTAGTGACTACTCAGCAGCCACCATGGAGGCGAGAAGGCAATGGCACGATATATTTAAAATTCTGAGAGAGAGGAATTTCCAGCCAAGAATACTTTATCCAGCAAAGCTCTCCTTCAAATTTGAGGGAGAGCTTAAATTTTTCACAGACAAAGAAATGCTGAGAGAATTTGCTAATAAGAGACCTGCCCTACTGGAGATACTAAAGGGAGCCCTACAGACAGAGAAACAAAGACAGGACAGAGAGACTTGGAGAAAGGTTCAGTACTAAAGAGATTCGGTATGGGTACAATAAAGGATATTAATAGAGAGAGGGAAAAATATGGCAAACATAATCCAAAGGATAAGATGGCCGATTCAAGAAATGCCTTCACGGTTTTAACGTTGAATGTAAATGGATTAAACTCCCCAATTAAAAGATATAGATTCGCAGAATGGATCAAAAAAAATGAACCATCAATATGTTGCATACAAGAGACTCATCTTAGACACAGGGACACAAAGAAATTGAAAGTGAAAGGATGGAAAAAAATATTTCATGCAAGCTACAGCCAAAAGAAAGCAGGTGTAGCAATATTAATCTCAGATAAAATAGACTTCAAATGCAGGGATGTTTTGAGAGACAAAGAAGGCCACTACATACTAATAAAAGGGGCAATTCAGCAAGAAGAAATAACAATCGTAAATGTCTATGCACCCAATCAAGGTGCCACAAAATACATGAGAGAAACATTGGCAAAACTAAAGGAAGCAATTGATGTTTCCACAATAATTGTGGGAGACTTCAACACATCACTCTCTCCTATAGATAGATCAACCAGACAGAAGACCAATAAGGAAATTGAAAACCTAAACAATCTGATAAATGAATTAGATTTAACAGACATCTACAGGACATTACATCCCAAATCACCAGGATACACATACTTTTCTAGTGCTCACGGAACTTTCTCCAGAATAGATCATATGCTGGGACATAAAACAAGCCTCAATAAATTTAAAAAGATTGAAATTATCCAAAGCACATTCTCTGACCACAATGGAATACAATTAGAAGTCAATAACCATCAGAGACTTAGAAAATTCACAAATACCTGGAGGTTAAACAACACACTCCTAAACAATCAGTGGGTTAAAGAAGAAATAGCAAGAGAAATTGCTAAATATATAGAGACGAATGAAAATGAGAACACAACATACCAAAACCTATGGGATGCAGCAAAAGCAGTGCTAAGGGGGAAATTTATAGCACTAAACGCATATATTAAAAAGGAAGAAAGAGCCAAAATCAAAGAACTAATGGATCAACTGAAGAAGCTAGAAAATGAACAGCAAACCAATCCTAAACCAAGTAGAAGAAAAGAAATAACAAGGATTAAAGCAGAAATAAATGACATAGAGAACAAAAAAACAATAGAAAGGATAAATATCACCAAAAGTTGGTTCTTTGAGAAGATCAACAAGATTGACAAGCCCCTAGCTAGACTGACAAAATCAAAAAGAGAGAAGACCCACATAAACAAAATAATGAATGAAAAAGGTGACATAACTGCAGATCCTGAAGAAATTAAAAAAATTATAAGAGGATATTATGAACAACTGTATGGCAACAAACTGGATAATGTAGAAGAAATGGACAATTTCCTGGAAACATATGAACAACCTAGACTGACCAGAGAAGAAATAGAAGACCTCAACCAACCCATCACAAGCAAAGAGATCCAATCAGTCATCAAAAATCTTCCCACAAATAAATGCCCAGGGCCAGATGGCTTCACAGGGGAATTCTACCAAACTTTCCAGAAAGAACTGACACCAATCTTACTCAAACTCTTTCAAAACATTGAAAAAAATGGAACACTACCTAACTCATTTTATGAAGCTAACATCAATCTAATACCAAAACCAGGCAAAGATGCTACAAAAAAGGAAAACTACCGGCCAATCTCCCTAATGAATATAGATGCAAAAATCCTCAACAAAATACTTGCAAATCGAATCCAAAGACACATTAAAAAAATCATACACCATGACCAAGTGGGGTTCATTCCAGGCATGCAAGGATGGTTCAACATCAGAAAAACAATCAATGTATTACAACACATTAAAAACTCGAAAGGGAAAAATCAATTGATCATCTCAATAGATGCTGAAAAAGCATTTGACAAAATCCAACATCCCTTTTTGATAAAAACACTTCAAAAGGTAGGAATTGAAGGAAACTTCCTCAACATGATAAAGAGCATATATGAAAAACCCACAGCCAGCATAGTACTCAATGGTGAGAGACTGAAAGCCTTCCCTCTAAGATCAGGAACAAGACAAGGATGCCCGCTGTCACCACTGTTATTCAACATTGTGCTGGAAGTGCTAGCCAGGGCAATCCGGCAAGACAAAGAAATAAAAGGCATCCAAATTGGAAAAGAAGAAGTAAAACTGTCATTGTTTGCAGATGATATGATCTTATATCTAGAAAACCCTGAGAAATCGACGATACACCTACTAGAGCTAATAAACAAATTTAGCAAAGTAGCGGGATACAAGATTAATGCACATAAGTCAGTAATGTTTCTATATGCTAGAAATGAACAAACTGAAGAGACACTCAAGAAAAAGATACCATTTTCAATAGCAACTAAAAAAATCAAGTACCTAGGAATAAACTTAACCAAAGATGTAAAAGACCTATACAAAGAAAACTACATAACTCTACTAAAAGAAATAGAAGGGGACCTTAAAAGATGGAAAAATATTCCATGTTCATGGATAGGAAGGCTAAATGTCATTAAGATGTCAATTCTACCCAAACTCATCTACAGATTCAATGCAATCCCAATCAAAATTCCAACAACCTACTTTGCAGACTTGGAAAAGCTAGTTATCAAATTTATTTGGAAAGGGAAGATGCCTCGAATTGCTAAAGACACTCTAAAAAAGAAAAACGAAGTGGGAGGACTTACACTCCCTGACTTTGAAGCGTATTATAAAGCCACAGTTGCCAAGACAGCATGGTACTGGCACAAAGATAGACATATAGATCAATGGAATCGAATTGAGAATTCAGAGATAGACCCTCAGATCTATGGCCGACTGATCTTTGATAAGGCCCCCAAAGTCACCGAACTGAGCCATAATGGTCTTTTCAACAAATGGGGCTGGGAGAGTTGGATATCCATATCCAAAAGAATGAAAGAGGACCCCTACCTCACCCCCTACACAAAAATTAACTCAAAATGGACCAAAGATCTCAATATAAAAGAAAGTACCATAAAACTCCTAGAAGATAATGTAGGAAAACATCTTCAAGACCTTGTATTAGGAGGCCACTTCCTAGACTTTACACCCAAAGCACAAGCAACAAAAGAGAAAATAGATAAATGGGAACTCCTCAAGCTTAGAAGTTTCTGCACCTCAAAGGAATTTCTCAAAAAGGTAAAGAGGCAGCCAACTCAATGGGAAAAAATTTTTGGAAACCATGTATCTGACAAAAGACTGATATCTTGCATATACAAAGAAATCCTACAACTCAATGACAATAGTACAGACAGCCCAATTATAAAATGGGCAAAAGATATGAAAAGACAGTTCTCTGAAGAGGAAATACAAATGACCAAGAAACACATGAAAAAATGTTCAGCTTCACTAGCTATTAGAGAGATGCAAATTAAGACCACAATGAGATACCATCTAACACCGGTTAGAATGGCTGCCATTAAACAAACAGGAAACTACAAATGCTGGAGGGGATGTGGAGAAATTGGAACTCTTATTCATTGTTGGTGGGACTGTATAATGGTTCAGCCACTCTGGAAGTCAGTCTGGCAGTTCCTTAGAAAACTAGATATAGAGCTACCATTCGATCCAGCGATTGCACTCCTCGGTATATACCCGGAAGATCGGAAAGCAGTGACACGAACAGATATCTGCACGCCAATGTTCATAGCAGCATTATTCACAATTGCCAAGAGATGGAAACAACCCAAATGTCCTTCAACAGATGAGTGGATAAATAAAATGTGGTATATACACACGATGGAATACTACGCGGCAGTAAGAAGGAACGATCTGGTGAAACATATGACAACATGGATGAACCTTGAAGACATAATGCTGAGCGAAATAAGCCAGGCACAAAAAGAGAAATATTATATGCTACCACTAATGTGAACTTTGAAAAATGTAAAACAAATGGTTTATAATGTAGAATGTAGGGGAACTAGCAGTAGAGAGCAATTAAGGAAGGGGGAACAATAATCCAGGAAGAACAGATAGGCTATTTAACGTTCTGGGGATGCCCAGAAATGACTATGGTCTGTTAATTTCTGATGGTTGTAGTAGGAACAAGTTCACTGAAATGTTGCTATATTATGTAACTTTCTTGGGGTAAAGTAGGAACATGTTGGAAGTTAAGCAGTTATCTTAGGTTAGTTGTCTTTTTCTTACTCCCTTGCTATGGTCTCTTTGAAAGGCTCTTTTATTGTATGTTTGTTTTCTTTTTAACTTTTTTTTTCATACAGGTGATTTGAAAAAAGAAGGGAAAGTTAAAAAAAAAAAAAAAAAAAAAAAAAAGATGTAGTGCCCCCTTGAGGAGCCTGTGGAGAATGCAGGGGTATTCGCCTACCCCACCTCCATGGTTGCTAACATGACCACAGACATAGGGGACTGGTGGTTTGATGGGTTGAGCCCTCTACCATAAGTTTTACCCTTGGGAAGACGGTTGCTGCAAAGGAGAGGCTAGGCCTCCCTATATTTGTGCCTAAGAGTCTCCTCCTGAATGCCTCTTTGTTGCTCAGATGTGGCCCTCTCTCTCTGGCTAAGCCAACTTGAAAGGTGAAATCACTGCCCTCCCCCCTACGTGGGATCAGACACCCAGGGAAGTGAATCTCCCTGGCAACGTGGAATATGACTCCCAGGGAGGAATGTAGACCTGGCACCGTGGGACGGAGAACATCTTCTTGACCAAAAGGGGGATGTGAAAGGAAATGAAATAAGCTTCAGTGGCAGAGAGATTCCAAAAGGAGCCGAGAGGTCACTCTGGTGGGCACTCTTATGCACACTTTAGACAACCCTTTTTAGGTTCTAAAGAATTGGGGTAGCTGGTGGTCGATACCTGAAACTATCAAACTACAACCCAGAACCCATGAATCTCGAAGACAGTTGTATAAAAATGTAGCTTATGAGGGGTGACAATGGGATTGGGAAAGCCATAAGGACCAAACACCACTTTGTCTAGTTTATGGATGGATGTGTAGAAAAGTAGGGGAAGGAAACAAACAGACAAAGGTACCCAGTGTTCTTTTTTACTTCAATTGCTCTTTTTCACTCTAATTATTATTCTTGTTATTTTTGTGTGTGTGCTAATGAAGGTGTCAGGGATTGATTTAGGTGATGAATGTACAACTATGTAATGGTACTGTAAACAATCGAAAGTACAATTTGTTTTGTATGAAAAAAAAAAAAAAAAAAAAAAATAAAGACTGTAGGATATCATGAAAGACCAAAAAAAAAAAAAAAAAAAAAAAAAAAAAAAAAAAAAAAAGAGTGTACATTAAGTAAGCAGACCAAGACAACAAAGCATTGAACAAAGACACAAATAGAAAGTTAGTCACAAGGAACAGAAACACAGACATACTTTTGAGAGGAGTAAATACAGGATTGAGTACACATAATTTTATTGAATTTCTACTCTTTTTCAGAACAATCCTAATACAGTGTTATTTCCAAAGAACCGTTTCTCTTCTGATTTGAAATCACATTGAGGACAGATAATGTTTCAGAAATGAACATTTTTCTCATGGGCTCATAACTAATGTCTTTCTAATTTTTTAAAATTCAGCCAAAAAATTCCCATTATTCTTCCTCTTCCTCTTCCAAGGATGTGTCTATGGGGTTCCACACTTTGGGGTCCTATCCTGGAGTAGCTAAAATTCTCTGGATTCAAGCACAAGGCAATGTATGACCTTTGACTCATGCACATCTGCATATTTATCTCTAATTTTACTTTGTCATCTAAATGGCATGCTATCTGTTGCAAAACACTTGCAACTCTGCTGGAGTTTTCAGGGCATTCTCATAGTTTTGCAGCAATCCCCATTCATCTAGAAAGACAGCCACCCCTCCCCATGTGGATGATATGGAACACTTTGGGATTCCCCCAACAGACTCTCTCTCCCTATAGAATTCATGCCCACTATGGCCAGCTGCTATTAGATCCTCCTGGTTGGCTCACCAATTGTCACAACCCAGCTTAGCCCTAGGACCAAGAAGACACCAGGCATGGAGCTAAACTTGAGTTTAATAGCACTTACTTATAGGAGTTATGGTTACACAGTGGTGGAAGGCCGGTAAAGTTGAAATTTAGTGCTCTGCAAAAGCAGGGGGTGCCAGGGGGTGGTTTGTAAGAGTTAGGACAAGGAGGATGTGAGAACAGAATTTCAGCAGGGTCTTGGGACACAAAGGTGTGGAGGTTGTTGTCAACAGTGATCAGGGGAGGGGAGTTGCAATTCTTTGTTAATAATACATTATTTTCCTCCCCTGGTGAGGTTTAATGACTTCTAACATCTGTCCCAGTCAAGTAGGCAGCTATGTGAAATCAGTACAGAGGGGAGGGGTCCTGGGCCCTGCCCACCCCCCCCACATGTACATTCTGCACACATAAAAATCCATTCCAAGGTATTGTCACATGAGTTGTGGTGTGGTATAACCTGGAAATTTCCCAAAAAACTGGTGTCAAAGCCTGAGGGGGCTTTGCCAGTCAAAAGACCAAAGAAGACACCAAGGATTTTCTGAAACATGAACTTTATTTAGAGCATACTTACAGGAAGGCAGAAATAAGCAAAAATCAAATGGCTTTTCTCTTTGTCAGATTGGTACAGCATTCAGCAGGGAAGTTGCACAGTCAACCTAACTGGTCAGGCTGGTTTTAGGGGCTTTCTTGACAAAGACATTTTCATGACAGAGGGGTGTTCAATTATATCATGCAGGAAGAAAGTAGGGAATTATAGGTTGTTTTTTTGGAGAATACAATAAGATTGGAAACATCTAAGGGGACTCAGAAAGGAGGTAAACTATAGACTAACTCTTAATGTATGAGGTCTGATTTCTATATGTACATAGTCCATCTGCACATTCTTTTCAGGACACAGAGGTGATAAGTTAAACATTAACTGGCCTTGGTCATGCAGGCTGCTGAGTACCTAGTTTCTTGGGTCCCCAAGTTAGGCTAGCAGCTTTTAAATGCCACCCCTGTGCAGCAATCTGCATTGATCATAGGACAGGCATTGCATCTGTAATCCACAATAATAATACAATAAGCAACACATCACTAATATTTCAATACAGAGAGATACCAGGCCTATTAGTAAATGATGCCATGGTCAAGTCAGTGAGTTCCACCATCTACAGAAAGGATTATCAGACAATTGATCAATGCTTTGTATATGATTTTGCATGTGATTTACGGCATGCTTTACAGTTTTTGAATTACCAGGTTGTGCAAAACCTTCAGGGACAAGATTCAAAGTTAATTTAGGCATAATGAGTGTCCACAGAGTAACACATACAGTTTCCTGGGATGTGGGGGTCCCAGGGTTAACAAAATATATAACTTTAGTTATTTTTTTTAATAAACTGAGGTCAAATATTTAAGTTCTGGGCAAACCCAAGCACCCATGGGCTTAAGATACCCAGGCAACAATTTTGCATAGACCAGGATCAGGGCCAATTGACCTTATTTTCCCCAATTTCTAGTGTTTGTGACACTGGCAAGAGTAAGTTATTGTCACTGCCCTATTGCTTCCTGAAGGCAGACAGCCCTTTTATATGAATTTGTAAGGCCTGCATGGGCTCAGCTGTTACAGCATGTTCACAGGGGCAGTACCTGTCATCCTAGGCCTGGAGTTGATGTTGATTAGAACGGGATACAGTCACTGAATCCACTGCTGTAAGGAGCTTTTGTTATCCTTTAAATGCTTCTTTAAAAGGCCATTCATCCTTTCTATTAATCCTGCCATGGTCAGATTACTAGGCAGGTGAAAAATCCAAACAGCATTATGTTCAATGGCCCAAACCTGTATAGCTGTCTGGTAAATGGGGTCCCTCTGTCACTGTCCACATGTATGGGGACACCAAAGAAGTCACTTAGTTTTTCTAGGCTACATATGGTGGCCTACTGGTTGATCTTCCCTAAAGGAAAAGCCAGCAAAAGTCCCATGGCCATGTCCGTGGCTATGAAGTCATACCTCATGCCACTGGACTGAGGGAGTGACCCAATGTAGTCTACCTGCCACCACGTAACAGGGATCTGGTTGTGCCCAAGCTGGTAAGAGAGCATCTGGTGCTATCACAGAGAGCAGGAAGGGCAGGTGTCTACCTACTCTTTAAGGTCCTGTTGGGTGATGGGCAGTTGTAACTGCTGTGCCAGATTCCATGAAATCTGATATCCTTGGTGCCCAGTCTTCTAGTGCAACCATTTAGCCACTTTGTGAATCATTGGTGTCAGGCTGCAGATTTTTGCCAACACATCAGCCTCTATGTTACTTGGCAGAGAATTAGTACTGTGGGCTGATACATGGAAAACAGTTACCTGACATTTCTGGTAAGAAGTCCAGATGTCTTCCCACATTTCCTTCCCCCACAGGGGGCCACTGACTGCTTTCCATTGTTCTTGTTTCCATGTGGCCATCCATACTGTCAGGCCTCAGTAAACACACAATTATCTGTACAAACAGTTAAAGCGTCTCCCAGTTTGTGAACAATTACCATACATACAGCTTGCAGATCAGCCCATTGACTGCTTTGCAGAGTCCCTGTCTCCCACAAGATGGTGTCAGTTCTGGGCTGGATGGCCACCACCATCCAGGTGGTTGGTTGTCCATGTGCTGACCCATCAGTATACCAAGCAGAATCAGGTATACTCCCTTGTCCATTAATAGTGGGCATTGGAGGAGGAGCCACCTTGGGAAGGCTAGTGGGTATCAAGACAAACTATTCTTCTGCAAAGGAGATGGGGCCTAGAATTTCATGAATTTCTGCACTTAAAGGGCTGTTGTTGAAAACCCTGCACTGCAAGTGGTAAGCCTTCCATTTTGTCAATGTGCTCCCTGAATGGGGCTTGCTTATAATGTCACAGATCCATCCCTGGATGGGTATTGCCATTTGTAGGGTCATGGAACACTTTTCAGTTAGCCCTTTTACAGGTAATAGAGGTATTATAGGCAGCACATAATTGCTTCTTTAGTGAGCTATATCAGAGTTCTGCTATTTTCCATAATTGTGACTAAAATCTGATAGGTACACATTTAACCTGTTGCTTTTGCCACAAACCCCATCCAAAACCAGTCTGTACTGGCCACATCCAATTTGCAAGGCACATAAGGATCCACCCCCTTAAATACTGTGCTTTTGCCACAGTATTTTTTGAACTTTCAAAAGCAGCCTGCTGGGGAAAGTCCCACTCCTGTGCTTTTTCTTTTTTAATTAGGGTGTACAAGGTTTTAAAACTCATACTAAATAGAGTATAAACAGTTTCCAACAAACTGATAAACCAAGAAAAGCTGTTAATTGTTTAGAAGTACAACTTTGTATTTTAACAACAGCTGAAGGAATAGCCTTAGTTTTACCCAATGAGACAATACCCAAGAACATGATAGAGTAGTCAGGCTCTGCTGGAGTTTTCCACATTTAGAGGTATCCTTGTGAAAGCACAGCAAATGTCCATTGTTGTCTTTTCCATGTGAAGGTGGATGCAAGTTGGCTAGAGGGAACTAAAGATATGCTGAATAAAATATTAGCTTGGTTTAACACAAAGTTATATTGGCTTAATTGAGTACCCATATTCTTCAACAAGGAGCTATATTTTGCAGAGCTGCAAACAAGGGAGGAGTTACTTTGTTTAATTCCCTATAACCAGTAGCCATTCTCCAAGTACCATCAGGTTCTTTTACTGGCCAAACCAGACTATTAAAAGGACTATGAGTGGGAACAATAATGGCCACTTTTTCTAATTCTTTTATGGTGGCTGTGATTTCCTGGTGTCCCCCATGAATTGTTCTTATTTGGGGATCTTGGCTGCACCTCCAATCCAGGGGAAATGGAGCTTCCCAAACCTCCTCTGTCAGCAGGGTGGAGGGCTCTGTTTGTGTACTGCATTCCTGGTAACCTGAAGCAACCTTTTTCTTTGAAGTTTTGATTTCCTGCTTAGTGAACTTTTGTTCTTTAGGCAATTTGCTCTACAGTTTAACTAACACAGTATTCAGCTACCCATCAATCTTTTTTAATTTTGTGCCAGTTACTGTGAGATCTGCCCACATTTGTTTATGTGACAATATGGCATGTCATGCCCTCTGGGAATTCACCCAGTTGCTCTAGCTCTGGCTTTGTTTTCCTCAGATGCATCACTTCCTCCAGCTCTGCAATTTCTTGGGCCACTTCAACAAGAGGCTTTCCTATTAGAGGCTTAAGGAGTGCCATTAATGTTCCATACCAGTGATTAGGGTCCATGTGTAAAATCATTCCATATAACCCTTGAGAAAAATCACTTCATCTGGCCTCACAGACTCCTTTGCATAAATTGACTGCTTCATGCCTAGTCCCCACAATATATTCTGAAGTCCCTCTATACTATTCCATTGAAGTGGGGTGTAGGGAAAGTCCTGTCTTGTGGCCACATAATATTGCATTGTGTAGTTAACCACCAAAGAAGTGAATGTGTTCCTGTGATGGTTCCAAGAGTACAACCACTGGCATAGGGAAGGGTAATTAGAAATTGTAGCTAATTTACTCTCCTCCCTTATGGTGAGCAGAGTATAGTCTGCCCCACCATCCTATAGGTCCCATAGTCCTATCAAACAGTTTGCCAGTGGCTCACAAGGCTTTTGTCTATACTGATTCCCAATATCCCTTAGCTCTGCTGGGGAGAAGTACCCTGACAAGACAAGTACTTTTGGCTCACCAGAAACCAGTTCTACTTTACCCTCCTCTCCCCCAAGAGGACCTGCAAGCTACTCTGATTTAACTTTGTGTCAGACCAGAGGATGGGTGAGCTTAGGTTCTTCCACCACCTCCCAGTCTGACTGGGACTCTTCCTCTGAGGAGAAATTCATGGGATCCCCCCTTTGGGGTCTCAGTCAGGTGAAGTTAGAATGTGTCTAACCTGCACTTTATGCAGCTTGTGCCCTTTCACCTTAGCATAACAGCATTCAGCCATGGCCAAATTCTCATTTACTCACTTTAATCTTTCACTTAAAGCAACCATTAACTCAGCTTGTGGCAGACACATATCTCTCTTCATCTTTAGTTCATTCTCCAGGCAGCATACAGCTGCCTTTGCTGCTAAAACTTCCTCAGCAGTGGTGCATACAGCCTCTAACAATGGTCAGCCCAGCACAGCCACAATCTGGCAGCCCTTTTTCTCTTTTGGAATTCCCAAGTCTCCTGCAGCCTGCTGCATATCTATTAGTCCCACTGGGGAGGTGCACAGACTTTCATATTGCCTTTGCAGACCCCATTTATCCAGGAGGATAGCTACTCCTTCCCACATTGAAGTCCCAGGCCATCCTGATATCCCTCCCAGTGTCTCTCCATTCCCAAGGTTCATGTCTGCAGAAGTAGGGGTCTCTTTAGTCTCCTGGATGGCTCACCAGATGTCACAGCCTGAGGGGCTTTGCCAGTCCAAAGGCCAAATAAGTCACCAAGAATTTTCTGAAACATAAACTTTATTTAGGACATATTTACAGGAAGGCAGAAAGCAGCAAAATTCAAAAAGCTTTTGTCTTCACTGGGCAGGTACAGCATTCAGCAGGGAATTTGACTGCACAATCAAGCTAACCAGTCAAGCTGGGTTTAAGGGATTTCTAGACAAAGACATTCTTGTGATGTAGGGGTGATCAATTATGTTGTGCAGTGTCAGAAATAAAGTGGTACCTGTAAGGGAATAAGTGCTCGCTTGGTTCTGGAGGAGAAAAGAATTTATTTACAATCTTGCAAGAAAGGGCACACAGCCAAAAATGTGGTAGGCTGGTGTGTGAGAGGAAGAGAATGGTGATCCTTTAATCTCCTATTCCTAATGCATAAGTCCCTCCCCTGTTTCCCCATTGGCTAGGTACTACAGAGGTTACAGCCTATCCAAGAGAACTAACTAGCCCATTTTTGAGATTTTAATTTGTACAGCCTGAGAGAGCCAACTAGCTCATTATTGAGATTTTGAATTGATCAGCCTATCTGAGAGAGTTCATTCAGTTTAAATTTCCCACTGGGAGTTCCCGCCTCTGATTTTACCTCACATGTCTTTACATTCCAGTAACCATGATTACTTTTCCACATAAGGAGCTGGTGCAGATTCTTTCTTCCCTTTACCACAGGGCTTGTTTAAGCTGGTTCTGCCTCCATTTTTCTTATTCCATGCTGTCTCTATGTGAAAGTTAAACTTATCCCTTTCTTACAAATTCCCTCCTCTTTCTTTTTTAAACCCTTTTAGTTTTCACATTTTGGATTCTCAAATTTGCTAAGAGCTTTGTAACATTCCTCATCATAGGGATCTTTCTTCTTATGGGGGATATAGATTGTTCTGCTGATATTCTTGATTAGAGTGGTTTTGATGGGTCTCTGAACTAGCCTCTGGGCACACAGGATGATGTAGCACCCATCTGTTGAAAACATTCTGGCTGGAATGATAAGGAAAATTAAAATAGATGTTGCAATTCCTTTCCATTTCTCAAACCAGTTTTCCAACCATTCTGTGAGTGGGTTGTTAATGCTAGAATTTTTTGCTAGTTCCTGAAATAAGACTGTTGAGACTTGTAGAGCTTTGGTGATAGTTCCATCAGGTGCTGTATTATTGGGGATGAATGTACAACAATTTCCCCTAACTATAGCACAGACACCTCCTTTTTCAGCTAGCATAATGTCTAGGGCCATTCTGTTTTCCCATGCCATCTGGCTAGTGGCATCTAACTGTTCTGCTATTGCCTTAAAGACATCCCTGGTATAGTTGATAAAACTTAGCTGATGATCTACATTTTTATTGATGGTGACCCACCAGAATAAGGATGACTCAAATCCTGCAGCTACTTGATTTTTAGCTTTAAACTCATTAGGAACTTCCCAAGGAACCCTGATACTATCTACATAAATTTTTTATTGAAGGAACCAGGTACATTTTGTACATTTTTTCTTTTCTCCTTTGCCTTGAGTTGGTACCTTCTCTTTACTTTCAAATATCAGGGTAAATGAGATAGCCAATTGAACCACAGCACAAGTTCCTCCCCACTTTTCAGGTAGTGTTGACCAGAGGATGCCCTTCCCACAGTACCACCAGAGGTCTACTCAGGGTATAGTTAGGCTGGAGAAGTTGCCAGTACTATCTTTGCTCACATTCCACACTTGTGTACACAGAGCCAAGGTACCAAGATCCTGAAGACCTTCTTCCCATCTGGAGAGACAGGCAGAGTGGTTTCCAGGACCAAGGCAAGATGCTGGTATGGCTTTGACACTTCCCTTCTGGACTGGAGGGAAAAGGGAGGACAATATACTACAACTTTCACCAGGAGTAGCATTTTGAAAGAGGAGTGTTATACATTTAAACTCCTTTTCATGCTTTTTCATCCCCAAGGGGAAGGACACAATCTGAACAGTGGGTTGTTTGGTTGCACAAGCATAACTGTCACTTCTGTTTAGACTCTGGATGGTATATTTGATCCATTCTACCCAGGCATTTGTGTTTCCATAAACTGTCTCTATTTCTATGGTCTGTTTTAAGTCTTTGGCTTTAAGTGTTCTAATGACCTTGGGGTCAATTTGAACTGGAGAGTTAAACTGCAGCCAAGTTTCCCTTAATGGTTTTTACTCCAACCTGGGTAAAACCCATCCCTCATATTGTGTGATCCACCAAACAGTGTTCCAAGAATAACGGGTCAGGTGACTCATAAGTTATACTCTCAAACGTTCACTCTCCAACAATCTTGCTCTTTATTTGAACAGTCTGCTTACATAAATGCTTATATTCCTCCCTCAGTTGTCACTGATGTTTTATATTTTTACAGCTAATTACTTGACAAATGTCAAATTGTATAGTTTGGGACTCTAAGCCTTTGACTACACTTACCAGCAGCTTAGCAGAACCTGTTACTCCTTGAATATAGAACATTATGATCATTACAAGCAATTTCATCATTAAGCTATGCACAGAGCACAATGCAAACACAGGGTTTAATCCAGCCCTTCCTCCCTCCTAGTATGTTCTTTCAGCTGTTGTCTATTCAGAGTGATCCTTAGGGGATCTGAGGTGGGAGTCACTTTCCAGGATTCAGGTTGACTTGCTGGATACTTATTGTCTGGTTCAGGCACTGGTCCCTTTACTCGTGTGTAATGAGTCCAGCCTCTTTCTGCTGTTTGGACTGCCATCTCAGTCATCAGCAAGACTTGATAGGGTCCCTCCCAGATCAGTTGAAGTTTGGATTCTCTCCATGACTGGATCAGAACCCAGCTGCCGGGCTGATGTTGATGGGCAGCAAATTCAAGTGGCAGGGTCTGAGCCAGCAGTCCACGGTGCCTGAGAGATGATAAAGTAGAAGACAAGGCCAGTACACAATTCTTAAGGAAAATATCCTTTGTGTCCAGGGAGGGGAGCTCTCCAGTCCTCCTGGGGAAAGGCAAACCAAAAAGCATTTCTTAAGGGGAAATCCCCAGTTCTTTTCTAGGGCAGTTGTGATTCTTAGTAGAGCTATAGGTAAGCACTTGATCCAAGGTAACCTTGTTTCCAAAACTAATTTGGAAAGATGTTTCTTTATGGTTTGATTCATTCTTTCCACTCTCCCAGTGGATGGTGGATGCCAGGGAGTGTGGAAGTCCCAAGTGACACCCAGGCTTCCCATGACATTCTGCAACACACAGGAGGTAAAGTGACTGCCATTGCCAGAGTCTATATTTTCCACTAACCGATAACAGGGAATGATCCATTCAAGGATAACTTTAGAAGTTCCCAAT
The DNA here is from genome assembly GCF_015220235.1 of Choloepus didactylus. Classification (NCBI taxonomy): domain Eukaryota; kingdom Metazoa; phylum Chordata; class Mammalia; order Pilosa; family Megalonychidae; genus Choloepus; species Choloepus didactylus. The sequence continues at coordinate 156,131,624 of NC_051312.1, read as the reverse complement.
GCTGTAGCTGAGGATAGAGGGTAGGCTTCCACCCATCCTCTGAGGGGGTCTACAATTACAAAAATATACTTTAAATGAGTGATTGGGGGCATTTCAGTGTAATCAACTTGAATGCTCTGGAATGGTCTGAGGCCCGGCTCTCTTCCCCCTTGTACCTGTTTTCTTAAAACCTTTTTATTAATCTTCTGACAAATTATGCACCATTCACATATTTGTTAAGCAACTGTATAAAGGCCTACACATCCAAATTGTCTAAGTACTACATCACACATGGCTTTTACCACCCAATGACTCCCCTGGTGTAAGACTGCTAATATCTCCCTCATTATTTGCTTATTTAACATTTGTCTGCCATCTGGGAGAAACCATTTCCCCTGATCATTTAAGGTTGCACCTAACTGTTTCAGCTCCTTTACTTCTTTGGCAGAGAATGTAGGGACCCCAAACTCTTTAGGAATAGAGGGTATTAGGACCATTATTTTCAAAGGGGGACAGAGAGAGACCTCCTTAGCCTTTTCATCAGCTAACCTATTGCCTTTTGCCTCAAAAGTAGGGCCCTTCTGATGTCCATTTATATGTACCACTGATATTTCTCTAGGTAAGAGTAGAATTGTTAATACTTGTTTCACCAATTCTCCATGAATCAGTTCTTTTCCTTTGCTATTGATTAATCCCCTTTCTTCCCAGATCTTTCCAAAGGTGTGGACTACCCCAAAGGCATACTTAGAGTCAGTGTATATTGTACCATCCTTTCCTTCTAATAGTTTGAGGGCTTGATTTAGTGCATACAACTCACAAGTTTGAGCTCACCACTTATTAGGAAATTGGATAGCTTCTTTTACTTCACAAGTTACCCCATCTACAACTGCATAGCCATTGTGCCTTTCTCCTTCTAGGACTTTAGAGGATCCATCTATGAACAATCTTTCCCCCGAGTGCAGGGGAAGATCCCTTAGGTCAGCTCGGACTTCGGTTTAGTATTCAGTTAGGTCTAAACAGTCATGCTCAGGGGTCTCTACTTGTTCAGGCCCATTCCAGAGGAAAGAGGCTGGATTTAGGCTATGATCTGTTGTCAAGACCAAACCATCTTTTTCCATTAGGATTGCCTCATATTTCAGGATTCAGGACTCAGTTAACCATCTCCCTGCCCTTTGAGACAGAATAGTCCTCACTTGATGAGGGCTACTGACTACCAATGCCCCTCCAAATGTTAACTTCCTGTTTTCTTCTACTAAAAGGGCAGTAGCTGCAATGGCTTGAACAAACCCAGACCATCCCCTAGAGACTGGATTGAAAACCTTTTAAAGGAAAGCTACTGGCTTTCTTTGGCCTCCCCAGATTTGGGTTAGGACCCCTAAAGCCATTCCCTTATCCACTGTAACAAACAGGTGAAAGGGTTTTTTGAGAGAAGGAAGTGCTAGAACAGGAGCTTGCACCAGTGCTTGCTTGAGCTCATTTAAAGCCTCTATTTCCACTTCCTCCCATTCTATGTTGTCAGGCTCTTCCTCTATTAATTTTTGGTATAGCCCTTTAGTTTGAGATGCAAAGGAATCTATCCACAATCTACAGTACCCTACCAATCCCAGGAATTTTCTTAGCTCTCTTTTTGTTTGAGGAAGAGGCAACTTGACTATGGCCTGGATTTTTTCTGAATGGATTTTTCTTTTTCCTTCACTTATGAGGTAGCCTAGGTACTTAACTTCCATTGCTACAAATTGCAGTTTACTTTTAGATACCCTTAATCCTTGATCCTCTAAAAAGTTTAGTAGATTTTTCATAGCTTGAGCCACCACTTGCCTTTCTTTACCTGATATTAATAGATCATCTACTTATTGCAGAAGGGTGATTTCAGGTGGGAGTGGAAATTTTTCCAGTTCCCTTTCCAACTCTTGCCCAAAGAGATTGGAGGACTCTGTAAAACCCTGAGGTAAGACCGTCCATCTGTATTGCTGCTTTCACCCATTGAAGGGATCTTCCCACTCAAAGGCAAACAGGTCTCTATTTTCTGGATCAAGGGGACAGGCCCAGAAGGCATCCTTTAAATCTACTACACTAAACCACTTACGATGAAAGGGAATTTAATGCAGGAGAGTGTAAGGATTAGGAACTACAGGGTGTCAAACCTGGACAATTTAATGGCCCTCAGATCCTGCAACATTCTCCAGCTACCATCTGGTTTCTGAATGGGAAGAATGGGAGTATTAAAAGAGGACATACAGGTTTCCAAGAGTCCATCTCAAAGGAGACCCTCAATGATGGGTTGGAGTCCCTGTCTTCCTTTAAGGGGAATAGGGTATTGTTTCTGGCACACGACCTCCCCTTCCTTTTTTAACTTGATTTTAATTGGGGGAATTTGTAACTCTCCCCTGTTTTCTTCTTTTACCCATACCTCCTCCTTAATGTCTTTTCCATCTTCTTCAGTGAGCAGGGCCAAAACCTCAATCCGTCCTTTCCTTACCTCTAAATCCAGTCCCATAGGTATTATTAGGTCTCTTCCTAATAAATTACTCCCAGCTTCTGGGATGTGCAACAAGGGAGCTACAATTTGATTATTTTCCCAACACATGTTAGTAGTCTCAAGAATGGGAACTTTAAATCCCTCCCCTTTTACCCCTGAGATGGTGAGGGAACTGCCAGAGAGCCTGGCCCCCTTTGGAATATGATTTACAGAGGATTGAGCTGCTCCAGTGTCTATGAAGAATGTAATTTCCTCTTGATATGGGCCCGCCTTTAAATTTACTAAAGGCTCCCAGTGGGCTTCTGAGATGAGGAGCCTCTGACTCTCCTAGTCTTTGAAATTCATTAAGGGTATAACTGGACACCCCTTCTGTAAGTCTGGGCACTCCCTTTTGAAATGGCCAGGTTTTCCACAGTGATAACACCCTGCAGAATTTTGCATTCTTCTTGCTCCTTTATTTAAATCAGCCCAGCCCACTCCCTTATCTCACCTCTGTCTGCTTCCTCCATTCCCTGCTTCTAATCTTTTCTTAACCAAGTGGTAAACAGTGGTCATCATGACTTTAGCCTGTTGCTTTTGTTTTTCATCCTCCCTTCTTACAAATACTTTCTGTGCTTCCCTTAATAACTCCTCCAATGGCTTATTCATCCATCCATCTATTTTCTGGATCTTTTTCTGAATATCAGGCCAAGACCCCTTCACATAGCTGAACTTTAACATTCTCTGGGCCACAGGGTCATCAGGGTCCATACCTGAATATTTGCTCACTTGATCTCTCAAGCTTTGCAGATAAGCAGAGGGAGACTCATCTTTCTCTTGATTGACATCAAAGGCCTTATCCAAATTTTGAGATTTGGGTATGGCTAATTTTATCCCCTCTATAATGAGGTCTCTGAGATCCTTCATTTGTGCCCTATCCTCTTTATCATTATTATCCCAGTTGGGGTCAGTACTTGGAAATTTTTGCTCTGCTGCCATCACCCCTTGCCCTGGCAGGTGTTGCCTTTCCCATTCTTTCATAGCAGCCCCTCTTATCATTCCTCTCTCTTTTTTCATAAAGAGGATGTTTAATATGGACATAAGTTCAGAGCATGTGTATAGGCTAGAGCCTAGAATTGATCTATTTGCTGAGCCAGCCCCATTGGGTCCTCTATTAGCAATTTCATCTCCTTCTTAAAATTTCTTACTTCTGCATTCATTAATGGGGCATCTGCATACCTGAGTTCTTTTGGCTCCATGGGCACCTCCCTCAAGGGATAAAGGGATTCAGCAGGGTGATGTTCCCTTACTCTCTTTCCTTCAAGAGTTTTTGGAAATGGAAAATTCTGTACATCCTTTTTGCACTGTGCTAATTCTTTCCTCAACCATTGACGAGTCATATCTGGTGGGGCAGTTGACATCAATGGGCCTCCTTGTTCCCCTGGAACCCATGTGGACTTTATTAGGTCCTCAGACTCTAAAAATCTCTGCCCCAGGAGAGGAGGAAGGCTTAATAAGGGGTCCGAAGGTTTAGATTCTACCAACTCAGATTCAGAGTTTGGATTTTTATCTTTCTCAGGGTAGAGGGGAGTTTTTTTGTTCATTACCCAGCATGTGGCATAATCAGACTCCTCCTTAGAAAAGGATTTCTTCTCATTAATATAAATTACAAGGTTGGCACAGAGCCAGTCCTCCTCTGTCCCGTACTTTGGCCAGAATACATCTGGCAGTGAAATGCTTTCTTCAGTCCAAATGTAACAACAATATTCAATCATTTTCTTTTTGTCCTTTCCCTTGGTCTGATCACTATTGGTCCAATATTTTAACATCCTACCTAGTGGGCTATCTGGAGGGATGCCCCTGAGGGACTCTATAGGTGCCCCCTTTTCTTCTTTCCCAGCCAGCCAACTGCCTCTATTCCCCATTCTGAGTCTTGTCTGGGCTTCTTTCTCTCAGTTCCTTTAGCTTCATCCATCTCTGACCCTTTCCCTCACGGGAGAAGGTAACCACAAATAGGGACTCCGCACTCGCTTCATGCAGTATGTCGCATGTCTCAGTCACACACAATCAGCTCCAGACTCATCATGAATTCCCAACCACCAAGGTAATATAATATTTAATAGTCCTTTTTCCTTACCTTGGTCCATGCATGGAGTTGCCTGATCAACCAGAGGTAGGCTTTCCCTTTTCCCCTTTTTCTCATCCACAACCGGCAGATCCAAGCATCTGGTCTTGGGCCCTTTAGCTGCCAGAGATGGGCCCCAATGGTGGAGTCTGAGACCACTCAATTAGTGGGGTGCACCTTCCCTTTGTTCACCTTGGGGGTCCCCCTCTGAAGCTTCAGATCCCGGATGAGCCCCCAAGTTGTCGGAAATAAAGTGGTATCTGTAAGGGAATAAATGCTCACTCAGTTCTGGAGGAGAAAAGAACTTATTTATGATCTTGCAAGAAAGGGCACACAGCCAAAAACGTGGTAGGCTGGAATGTGAGAGGAAGAGAAAGGCAATCTTTTTATCTCCTATTCCTAATGTGCAAGTCCCTCCGCTGTTTCCCCATTGTCTGGGTGCTGCAGAGGTTACAGCCTATCCAAGAGAACTAACTAGCCCATCTTTGAGATTTTTTTTTTAATCTTCATTTTATTGAGATATATTCACATACCATGCAGTCATACAAAGCAAATCATAAATTTGATTGTTCACAGTACCATTACATAGTTGTACATTCATCACCTAAATCAATCCCTGACATCTTCATTACACACACACAAAAATAACAAGAATAATAATTAAAGTGGAAAAGAGCAATTGAAGTAAAAAAGAACACTGGGTACCTTTGTCTGTTTGTTTGTTTGTTTCCTTCCCCCATTTTTCTACTCATCCATCCATAAACTAGACAAAGTGGAGTGTGGTCCTTATGGCTTTCCCAATCCCATTGTCACCCCTCATAAGCTACATTTTTATACAACTGTCTTCGAGATTCATGGGTTCTGGGTTGTAGTTTGATAGTTTCAGGTATCCACCACCAGCTACCCCAATTCTTTAGAACCTAAAAAGGGTTGTCTAAATTGTGCATAAAAGTGCCCACCAGAGTGACCTCTCAGCTCCTTTTGGAATCTCTCTGCCACTGAAGCTTATTCCATTTCCTTTCACATCCCCCTTTTGGTCAAGAAGATGTTCTCTGTCCCACGATGCCAGGTCTACATACCTCCCCAGGAGTCATATTTCACGTTGCCAGGGAGATTCACTCCCCTGGGTGTCTGATCCCACATAGGGGGGAGGGCAGTGATTTCACCTTTCAAGTTGGCTTAGGTAGAGAGAGAGGGCCACATCTGAGCAACAAAGAGGCATTCGGGAGGAGGCTCTTAGGCACAATTATAGGGAGGCCTAGCCTCTCCTTTGCAGCAACCATCTTCCCAAGGGTAAACCTTATGGTAGAGGGCTCAACCCATCAAACCACCAGTCCCCTATGGCTGTGGACATGTTAGCAACCATCGAGGTGGGGTAGGCCAATACCCCTGCATTCTCCACAGGCTCCTCAAGGGAGCTCTACATATATTTTCCTTGTTTTTTTTTTTTTTAATCAACTGCATGAAAAAAAATAAAAAAAAACATACAATAAAAGAACATTTCAAAGAGATCATAAGAAGGGAGTAAGAAAAAGACAACTAACCTAAGGTAACTGCTTTACTTCCAACATGTTCCTACTTTACTCCAAGAAAGTTACCTAATATAGCAACATTTCTGTGAACTTGTTCCTACTATATCCATCAGAAATTAACAGACGATAGTCATTCCTGGGCATCCCCAGAACGTTAAATAGCTTATCTGTTCTTCTTGGATTATTGTTCCCCCTTCCTTAATTGCTCTCTATTGCTAGTTCCCCTACATTCTACATTATAAACCATTTGTTTTACATTTTTCAAAGTTCACATTAGTGGTAGCATATAATATTTCTCTTTTTGTGCCTGGCTTATTTCGCTCAGCATTATGTCTTCAAGGTTCATCCATGTTGTCATATGTTTCACGAGATCGTTCCTTCTTACTGCCGTGTAGTATTCCATCATGTGTATATACCACATTTTATTCATCCACTCATCTGTTGAAGGACAATTGGGTGGTTTCCATCTCTTGGCAATTGTGAATAATGCTGCTATGAACATTGGCGTGCAGATATCTGTTCGTGTCACTACTTTCCGATCTTCCGGGTATATACCAAGAAGTGCAATCGCTGGATCGAATGGTAACTCTATATCTAGTTTTCTAAGGAACTGTCAGACTGACTTCCAGAGTGACTGAACCATTATACAGTCCCACCAACAATGAATAAGACTTCCAATTTCTCCACATCCCCTCCAGCATTTGTAGTGTCCTGTTTTTTTAATGGCAGCCATTCTAATCGGTGTTAGATGGTATCTCATTGTGGTCTTAATTTGCATCTCTCTAATAGCTAGTGAAGCTGAACATTTTTTCATGTGTTTCTTGGCCATTTGTATTTCCTCTTCAGAGAACTGTCTTTTCATATATTTTGCCCATTTTATAATCGGGCTGTCTGTACTATTGTCATTGTGTAGTAGGATTTCTTTATATATGCAAGATATCAGTCTATTGTCATATACATGATTTTCAAAAATTTTTTCCCATTGAGTTGGCTGCCTCTTTATCTTTTTGAGAAATTCCTTTGAGGTGCAGAAACTTCTAAGCTTGAGGATTTCCCATTTATCTATTTTTTCTTTTGTGGCTTGTGCTTTGGGTGTAAAGTCTAGGAAGTGGCCGCCTAATACAAGGTCTTGAAGATGTTTTCCTACATTATCTTCTAGGAGTTTTATGGTACTTTCTTTTATGTTGAGAACTTTGGTCCATTTTGAGTTAATTTTTGTGTAGGGTGTGTGGTAGGGGTCCTCTTTCATTCCTTTGGATATGGATATCCAACTCTCCCAGCCCCATTTGTTGAAAAGACCATTATGACTCAGTTCCGTGACTTTGGGGGCCTTATCAAAGAACAGTCGGCCATAGATCTAAGGGTCTATCTCTGAATTCTCAGTTCGATTCCATTGATCTATATGTCTATCTTTGTGCCAGTACCATGCTGTTTTGGCAACTGTGGCTTTATAATAAGCTTCAAAGTCAGGGAGTGTAAGTCCTCCCACTTCGTTTTTCTTTTTTAGAGTGTCTTTAGCAATTCGAGGCATCTTCCCTTTCCAAATAAATTTGATAACTAGCTTTTCCAAGCCTGTAAAGTAGGTTGTTGGAATTTTGATTGGGATTGCATTGAATCTGTAGCTGAGTTTGGGTAGAATTGACATCTTAATGACATTTAGCCTTCCTATCCATGAACATGGAATATTTTTCCATCTTTTAAGGTCCCCTTCTATTTCTTTTAGTAGAGTTATGTAGTTTTCTTTGTATACATCTTTTACATCTTTAGTTAAGTTTATTCCTAGGTACTTGATTTTTTTAGTTGCTATTGAAAATGGTATCTTTTTCTTGAGTGTCTCTTCAGTTTGTTCATTTCTAGCATATAGAAACATTACTGAGTTATGTGCATTAATCTTGTATCCCGCTACTTTACTAAATTTGTTTATTAGCTCTAGTAGCTGTATCGTCGATTTCTCTGGGTTTTCCAGATATGAGATCATATCATCTGCAAACAATGACAGTTTTACTTCTTCTTTTCCAATTTGGATGCCTTTTATTTCTTTGTCTTGCCAGATTGCCCTGGCTAGCACTTCCAGCACAATGTTGAATAACAGTGGTAACAGCGGGCATCCTTATCTTGTTCCTGATCTTAGAGGGAAGGCTTTTAGTCTGTCACCATCGAGTACTATGCTGACTGTGGGTTTTTCATATATGCTCTTTATTATACTGAGCAAGTTTCCTTCAATTCCTACCTTTTGAAGTATTTTTTATCAAAAACGGATGTTGGATTCTGTCAAATGCTTTTTCAGCATCTATTGAGATGATCATTTGATTTTTCCCTTTTGAATTTTTAATGTGTTTTAATACATTGATTGATTTTCTTATGTTAAACCATCCTTGCATGCCTGGCATGAAACCCACTTGGTCATGGTGTATGATTTTTTTAATGTGTCTTTGGATTCGATTTGCAAGTATTTTGTTGAGGATTTTTGCATCTATATTCATTAGGGAGATTGGCCGGTAGTTTTCTTTTTTGTAGCATCTTTGCCTGGTTTTGGTATTAGATTGATGTTAGCTTCATAAAATGAGTTAGGTAATGTTCCATTTTCTTCAATGTTTTGAAAGAGTTTGAGTAAGATTGGTGTCATTTCTTTCTGGAAAGTTTGGTAGAATTCCCCTGTGAAGCCATCTGGCCCTGGGCATTTATTTGTGGGAAGATTTTTGATGATTGATTGGATCTCTTTGCCTGTGATGAGTTGATGGAGGACTTCTATTTCTTCTCTGATCAGTATAGGTTGTTCATATGTTTACAGGAAATTGTCCATTTCCTCTACATTATCCACTATGTTGCCATACAGTTGTTCATAGTATCCTCTTATAATTTTTTTAATTTCTTCAGGATCTGCAGTTATGTCACCTTTTTCATTCATTATTTTGTTTATTTGGGTCTTCTCTCTTTTTGATTTTGTCAGTCTAGCTAGGGGCTTGTCAATCTTGTTGATCTTCTCAAAGAAGCAACTTTTGGTGATATCTATCCTCTCTATTGTTTTTTTGTTCTTTATGTCATTTATTTCTGCTTTAATCCTTGCTACTTCTTTTCTTCTACTTGGTTTAGGATTGGTTTGCTGTTCATTTTCTAGCTTCTTCAGTTGATCCATTAGTTCTTTGATTTTGGCTATTTCTTCCTTTTTAATATATGCATTTAGTGCTATAAATTTCCACCTCTACTGCTTTTGCTTCATCCCATAGGTTTTGGTATGTTGTGTTCTCATTTTCATTCATCTCTATATATTTAGCAATTTCTCTTGCTATTTCTTCTTTAACCCACTGATTGTTTAGGAGTGTGTTGTTTAACCTCCAGGTATTTGTGAATTTTCTAAGTCTCTGATGGTTATTGACTTCTAATTGTATTCCATTGTGGTCAGAGAATGTGCTTTGAATAATTTCAATCTTTTTAAATTTATTGAGCCTTGTTTTATGTCCCAGCATATGGTCTATTCTGGAGTAAGTTCCATGAGCACTAGAAAAGTATGTGTATCCTGGTGATTTGGGATGTAATGTTCTGTATATGTCTGTTAAATCTAATTCATTTATCAGATTGTTTAGGTCTTCAATTTCCTTATTGGTCTTCTGTCTGGTTGATCTATCTATAGGAGAGAGTGATGTGTTGAAGTCTCCCACAATTATTGTGGAAACATCTATTGCTTCTTTTAGTTTTGCCAGTGTTTCTCTCATGTATTTTGTGGCCCCTTGATTGGGTGCATAGACATTTATGATTGTTATTTCTTCTTGTTGAATTGCCCCTTTTATTAGTATGTAGTAGCCTTCTTTGTCTCTCAAAACATCCCTGCATTTAAAGTCTATTTTATCTGAGATTAATATTGCTACATCTGCTTTCTTTTGGCTGTAGCTTGCATGAAATATTTTTTTCCATCCTTTCACTTTCAATTTCTTTGTGTCCCTGTGTCTAAGATGAGTCTCTTGTATGCAACATATTGATGGTTCATTTTTTTTTGATCCATTCTGTGAATCTGTATCTTTTAATTGGGAAGTTTAATCCATTTACATTCAATGTTATAACTGTGAAGGCATTTCTTGAATCAGCCATCTCCCTTTGGTTTATGTTTGTCATATATATTTTTCCCCTCTCTCTATTAATATCCTTTATTGTACCCATACTGAATCTCTTTAGTACTGAACCTTTCTTCAAGTCTCTCTGTCCTTTCTTTGTTTCTCTGTCTGTAGTGCTCCCCTTAGTATCCTCAGTAGGGCAGGTCTCTTGTTAGCAAATTCTCTCAGCATTTGTTTGTCTGTGAAAAATTTAAGCTCTCCCTCAAATTTGAAGGAGAGCTTTGCTGGATAAAGTATTCTTGGTTGGAAATTTTTCTCACTCACAATTTTAAATACATCGTGCCACTGCCTTCTCGCCTCCATGGTGGCTGCTGAGTAATCACTACTTAGTCTTATGCTGTTTCCTTTGTATGTGGTGAAATGCTTTTCTCTTGCTGCTTTCGGAACTTGCTCCTTCTCTTCCGTGTTTGACAGTGTGATCAGAATATGTCTCAGAGTGGGTTTATTTGGATTTATTCTATTTGGAGTTTGCTGAGCAGTTATGATTTGTGTATTTATGTTGTTTAGAAGATTTGGGAAGTTTTCCCCAACAATTTCTTTGAATACTCTTCCTAGACTTTTACCCTTTTCTTCCCCTTCTGGAACACCAATGAGTCTTATATTCGGATGTTTTATATTATCTATCATATCCCTGAGGTCTGTTTTGATTTTTTCAATTTTTTCCGCATTCTTTCTTTTATGCTTTCATTTTCCATTCTGTCATCTTCCAGGTCACTGATTCATTGTTCAACTTCCTCTAGTCTTGTACTATGAGTATCCAGAATCTGTTTAATTTGGTCAACAGTTTCTTTAATTTCCATAATATCATCTATTTTTTTATTTAGTCTTGCAATGTCTTCTTTACGCTCTTCTAGGGTCTTCTTGATATCCTTTGTATCCCGTACTATAGTCTCATTGTTCATCTTTAGTTCTTTGAGTAGCTGCTCTAGGTGCTGTGTCTCTTCTGCTCTTTTGATTTGGGTGCTTGGGCTTGGGTTATCCATTTCGTCTGTTTTTTTCATATGCTTTATAATTTTCTGTTGTTTTTGGCCTCTTGGCATTTGCTTAACTTGTTAGGGTTCGTTTAGGATTTGTAGACCAATTGAAGTCCTTATCTCTAATTTATCAGATCTACAGCTTTGTGGAGCACACTTTCTCTAACTAACCAGCAGGTGGCGTCCACGAGCCACCTGTTCTCCACAAGCCAGTTCTCCCCTTCTTTGCCTTTGTGGTGAGTGGGGGAGTGAGTCTTGTGGGGTCCAATTGGTGTGCCAAGCTTGATTGTGTAGTTGGTTTTGCCCACCCTGTATATGGGGCGTGTTTCTGGGTGGTCAGGGATGGGGGGTGGCTCTAACAATCAAATCTCCCTGATGATCCTGGAGTTTTAAAGCTGCTGCAATAGTCTAATCCTTCAGTTCAGTCCTGCCACAGTTTGTCTCTGCCACTGACCCACAAGTCCTTGGTATTGGCATATGGCTTCTGAGACTTGCGAGTGGGTCTCTCTTCCCGGCCGTGCACCCCCTGGTCCTCTGTTGAGGGATAACTGTGCTATGTCACAGGTGAGTGTCATCCCCCCAGGGTGGTTCTGGGCTCCTGGGCTGTGTATGGAGGCTCCCAGTCTGCTGAAATGATGGCTGAATGGGGCTGCTCCACCTTCCCAACTCTGGGACAATCAACTGAGGTTGCAAGGGAGGCTAATGCCCATGCCCAGTTTTGTGGTGTGTGCCTGTTATTTGAAGCACTTCCATCACAGTGGGTTGTCTGGGGCAGGTCTGGGCTATGGAGCTGGTGATGGGCAGGAGTGTTTCCTGTCCACGAGGATGATGACTGTGAGCGGACACCCCCCTTTTCTTGGGAAGTTGTGGTGTTTAGTGAATTTTCTCAGCCACTGGATTATTGCCTTTTGTCTCAGAGCTCTCTTAGTTCTGCTCTTGTCTTGACCTGCCCAAATTGCAAGTCTTTGAAGCTTTCTGTATTGGGCTTCTTTGAGTAATTGTTTTAGAAAAAGATAAAGGGATTAAAAAAAAAAAAGGACCCTCCTCACAGATCTAATGGGTTATTGAAATGCTAAGAGACAAAGCAGTTAGGGCCATTAAGGAAAGGTCCAAGGGCAGAGAGATCAGCTTTTCTTCAGTATTTGCATATAAGCCTCAGGGCCTGAGCTCTGCCCTTCCCCTTTCTATATTGAGGAGAACTCCAAAAATCCTCCACTTTTATTTTGGAGTTTTTTGTGCTGTTTTTTTTCTATGCCTGTCTCCTCTCTGCTGGGCTGGATGCTCTCAGATTCTCTGTTGTCTGGTCTCAGCCTATCTATGGTTGGAGTTTGGATCAGTAGAATGAGTTTTCGATAAGGGCTGCCACTGCAGTTCTCCCTTCTCCTTCCCGGCACTGACAGCCCCTCCTTCCATGGGACTGAGCCTGGCAGGGAGGGGTGTGGGTCCCCTGGCCTCAAAAACTGACAGATTTCACTGATCTCAGCAGTTCCACGTTTTCATGAGTGTTGTAAGAAGTATGCCCAAAGTCAGATTGCTCTGTGGTGTCCAGTCCACACAGTTCCTGACTTTCTACCTACTTTCCTGGAGGAGTAACTAAAACATACAGCTCACTAGTCCACCATCTTGCCCCACCTCCTGAGATTTTAATTTGTATGGCCTATCTGAGAGAGCCAACTAGTTCATTATTGAGATTTTGAATTGATCAGCCTATCCAAGAGAGTTCATTCAGTTTAAATTTCCTGCTGGGAGTTCCCACCTCTGATTTTACCTAATATGTCTTTACATTCCAGTAACCATGGTTATTTTTCCATATAAGGAGCTGGCACAGGTTCTCTTTCTTCCCTTTACCACAGGGCTTGTTTAAGCTGGTTCTGCCTCCATTTTCCCTATTCCATGCTGTCTCTATGTGAAAGCTAATGTTATCTCTTTCTTACATGCAGGAAGGGAATAGAGAATTATAGATTTTTTTTTGTAAATTACAATAAGATTGGAAACATCTAAGGGAGCTCAGAAAGGAGGTAAGCTATAGACTAACTCAATGTATGAGTTCTGGTTTTTATACATACATAGTCCAGCTGCACATTCTTTTCAGGACACAGAGTTGGTACATTAAACATTAACTTGCCTAGGTCATGCAGGTTGCTGAGCACCAAGTTTCTTGGGCCCCCAAGTTAGCTTAGTGGCTGTTACAACTACTAATTATTACTTCCAGATGGTGATTGTAAAATTGGCCCTTGAGTATTCTCTGCTAAAACTCTCTTCTCTGCCGATTCCAAGTAAATCTACAGACTCATCAGAAGTCAAACTACATCCATGATCTTCCACTTTTAAACCTTAACTATAATTCAATTATTCTCTTCAATTACTTCTGTTCCCACATCTATGAAATGGTTTGAAAGACATATGTTTGATATATCCAAAGAGCTAATGGATAAAGTGTTTCCTATATAATCAACACTTATCAAGTGTAAGTGCTGGGGCTATTCATTAAAATGGCAGAAAAACTTGAAACAAAGCACAACATTCTGCAGAACTAAACAGGATTCATAGACAATTTGGGATCAATAGATTCCTCCTCTCCCAACTCTACAAAACTCTTGTGGTGTTCATAAGAACATATGAGTATAGACAGTCAATAGCACAAGCCAGGGGCCCCTGAAACTTCTATACTGAAGGGAGGTCCTAAGCTGATTCTTCCTGTGATAGTGTAACCAAGAAGTTATGATTTAATGAATAATTATGACTATTGAATCATTTTATAAACATCCTCTTTAAGTTTCTGGTATACTAGATTAGAGTGAAGTATCTGAAATCTCTGAGCTATAATTCAGCTGCCCTGATTTCTGATAATGATTGTAAAAGTCCTTATCTTGTGCCTTTGTTCATTTATTTTACTTTACAAATTTGTAAGTCCAAAGGCCCTAATGCTAATGGAGGAAATTGAGTCAACCATTAATTGGTTCCAGCCCAGTTTCACTTCTTTACATTTGTAAATTTTTTCTGCTTACACTTGCTATTGAAATGATAACTCTCTCTCCCTTCCTCTCTGCTTACATTTGCTATTGAGAATGTAATGGCTTCATCTCCCCTTGCTGGAATCCATAAAACCTTGAACTACCTAGACTATGGAGACAGATCTTTTTTAAGCCACTAAACCATCTGCTCTCCTGCCTCATGCTAGCAATAAATTCTTTCTGTTTTTGAAACCCTAGTGTCTCAAGAATTGGTTATCTGAGCACAATGGGCAAAGACTCCACTGCCTTTGTCCAGTATCAGTTGGTGACTTGAATGGAACCAGAAGGTTCTAAGGAACATGGAGGCTTACTGCTTGAGGTTCTGGGGTCCCAGTAGAACAAGTAAGCCTGGTAACTGAGCCTTTCATGTCTGCTAGACATTCTTTAGTCTAGAGACTTGGCAGTCAGGTTTTTCTCTGTTTTGGCAGCACTCCAGACACTTTTGGCACCTTAAAATGCTTCAATTATTCAAAGCACATTCTCTGACCACAATGGAATATAATTAGAAGTCAATAACCATCATAGACTTAGAAAATTCACAAATACTTGGAGGTTAAACAACACACTCTTAAACAATCAGTGGGTTAAAGAAGAAATAGCAGGAGAAATTGCTAAATATATGTAGAGAAATAAAAATGAAAACACAGCACACCAAATCCTACAGAATGCAGCAAAAGCCATACTGAGGAGGAAATTTATAACAGTAAACACATATATTAGAAAGGAAGAAAGAGCCAAAATCAAAGAACTAATGGATCAACTGAAGATGCTAGAACATGAACAGCAAACCAATCATAAACCAAGTAGAAGAAAAGAAATAACAAGGATTAAAGCAGAAATAAATGACATAGAGAACAACAACAACAACAACAAAAAAAAACAGAGAGTATAAATAACCCCAAAATTTTGTTCTTTAAGTTCAACAAGATTGACAAGCCCCTAGCTAGACTGACAAAATCAAAAAGATAAAAGACCCATGTTAAAAAAAAATGACTGAGAAAGGTGACATTACTGCAGATCCCAAAGAAATTAAAATTTATAAAAGAGTACTATAAACAATTGTATGCCAACAAGCTGGATAATGTAAAGGAAATGGAAAATTTCCTGGAACCATATGAACAACCTAGACTGACCAGAGAAGAAATAGAAGACCTCAACCAACCAATCACAAACAAAGAGATCCAATCAGTCATAAAAAGCTGCCCCAAATTAAATGCCCAAGGACAGATGACTTAACAGGGGAATTCTACCAAATTTTCCAAAAATTACTTAAACTCTTTCAAAACATTGAAGAAAATGGAAGACTACCTAACTCATTTTGTGAAGCTAATTTCAATCTAATACCAAAACCAGGCAGGGATGCTACAAAAAAGGAAAACTGCAGGCCTATTTCCCTAATGAATATAGATGCAAAAATTCTCAACAACATACTTGCAAATTGAATCCAAAGACACCTTAAAAAATTCAAACACAATAACCAAGTGGGGTTCATTCCAGGCATGCAAGGATGGTTCCACATAAGAAAATCAATCAATGTTTTACAACACACCAACAAATCAAAAAAGAAAAATCAAATGATCATTGCAATGGATGTTGAGAAAGCATTTAACAAAATCCAACATCCCCTTTTGATAAAAACACTTCAAAAGGTAGGAATTGAAGGAAACTTCCTCAAGATCATAATGAGCCTATATGAAAAACCCACAGCCAGCATAGTACTCAATGGTGAGAGACTGAAATTCTTCCCTGTAAGATCAGGAAGAATAAAAGGATGCCTGCTGTCACCAGTATTATTCAACATTGTGCTGGAAGTGCTAGCCAGAGCAATCCAGCAAGACAAAGAAATAAAAGGCATCCAAACTGGAAAGGAAGAAGTAAAACTGTCATTGTTTGCAGATGATATGATCTTATATCTGGAAAACCCTGAGAAATCCATGATACAGCTATTAGAGCTAATAAACAAATTTAGGAAAGTAGCAGGATACAAGATTAATGCACGTAAGTCAGTAATGTTTCTATATGCTAAAAATGAACAAATTGGAGAGACACTCAAGAAAAAGATACCATTTTCAATAGCAACTAAAAACATCAAGTACCTAGGAATAAACATAACCAAAGATGTAAAATACCTATAAAAATAAAAAAAGCTACATGACACTATTAAAAGAAATAGAAGGAGACCATAAAAGATGGAAAAATATTCCATGTACATGGTTAGGAAGGCTAAATGACATTAAGATGTCGTTTCTGGCACAACCATGAAGCCAGTCGTATTTACAAAGCTGGTAACCCCAGTCTGATGGTGACTGACTCTTAGCTACTAAGTGACTCCCTAGGAACTCCCCTTCCCTATGGAGCCTCTCATCAAAACTAATAAAAAAAAAAAAAAAAAGATGTCGTTTCTACCCATACTCCTCCACAGATTCAATGCAATCCCAATTAAAATTCCAACAATCTATTTTGCAGACTTGGAAAAGCTAGCAAACAAATTTATTTTGAAAGGGAAGTTGTCTCGAATTGCTAAAGTCACTCTAAAAAAGAAAAATGAAGTGGGAGGACTTACACTCCCTAACTTTGAAGCTTATTATAAAGTCACAGTTGTCAAAACGTCATGGTTCTGGCAAAAAGACAGACATATTGTTCAATGGAATTGAATTGAGAATTCAGAGATAGACACCCAGATCTATGGCTGTCTGATCTTTGAGAAGACCCCCAAAGCCACTGAACTGGGACATAACAGTCTTTTCAACAAATGACACTGGGAGAGTTGGCTATCCATATCCAAAAGAATGAAAGAGGACCCCTACCTCACACCTTACACAAAAGTTGACTCAAAGTGGATCAAAGATCTCAATATAAAAGACAGTAGCATAAAAGTCTTAGAAGGTATTGTAGGGAAACATCTTCAGGACCTTGTAATAGGTGGCCACTTCCTAGACTTTAAACCCAATGCACAAACAACAAAAGAAGAATAGATAAATGGGAACTTCTCAAGCTTAGAAGTTTCTGTACCTTGAAGGAATTTCTCAAGAAGGTGAAGAGACATACAACTCAATGGTAAAAGAATTTTTGGAAACCATGTATCTGACAAAAGCCTGACATCTTGCATGTATAAAGAAATCCTACAACTCAATGAGAAGAGTATGGTCAACCCAATTATAAAATGTGCTTAAGATATGAAAAGACAGTTCTCTGAAGAGGAAATACAAATGGCTAAGAAACACATGAAAAAATGTTCAGCTTCACTAGCTATTAGAAAGGTGCAAATTATGACCACAATGAGATACCATCTCACACCAATTAGAATGGCTGCCATTAAATAAACAGGAAACTACAAATGCTGGAGAGGATGTGGAGAAATTGGAACTCTTATTCATTGTTGGTAGGACTGTATAATGGTTCAGCCACTCTGGGAGTCAATCTGGCAGTTCCTTAGAAAACTATGTATAGAGTTACCCTTAGATTCAGTGATTGCACTTCTTGGTGTATACATGGAATATCTGAAAGCAGTGACATGAACAGATATCTGCATGCCAATGTTTGTAGCAGCATTATTCACAATTGCCAAGAGATGGAAACAACCCAAATGTCCTTCAACAGATGAGTGGATAAATACATGTGGTATATACACAATGCAATACTATGCAGCTGTAAAAAGGAACAATGTCGTGAAACATATGGCAATATGGATGAACCTTGAAGACAAAATGCTGAGTGTAATAAGCCAGGCACAAAAAGAGAAATATTACATGCTAGCACTAATGTGAATATTGAAAAATGTAAAACAAATGATTTATAATGTAGCATGTAGGGGAACTAGTGATAGCGAGCAATTAAAGGAGGAGGAATGATAACCTAATAAGAACAGATAAGCTATCAAGAGTAAATTTAACATTCTGGGAATGCCCAGGAATGACTATGGTTTGTTAATTTCTGGTGGGTGTGGTAGGAAGAAGTTCATAGAAATGTTGATATATTAGGTTATTTTCTTGGGGCAGAGTAGGAACATTTTGGAAGTAAAGTAGTTATTTTAGGTTATTTGTCTTTCTCTTACTCCTTCGTTATAGTTTGCTTGAAATGTTTTTTTATTGAATGTTTTAAAAATTTTTTATATAGTTGATTTAAAAAAATGTTAATTAAAGAAAAGAATAAAAACAATGAAAAAATATGCAGACTCCCCTTGAGCAGCTGGTGGAGAATGCAGGGGTATTGGGCTTCCCCAGCTCGATGGTTGCTGATGTGCTCACAGACATAGGGGACTGGTTGTTTGATGGGTTGAGCCTTCTACCACAGGCCTTGCCCTTGGGAAGACTCTTGCTGCAAAGAAGAGGCCAGGCCTCCCTACATTTGGGCCTAAGTGCCTCCCAAATGCCTCTTTGTTGACAGATGTGGCCCTCTCTCTCTAGCTAAGCCAACTAGGTGGGTGAAATCACTGCCCAACCCCCCTTCATGGGATCAGACACCCAGGGGAGTGAATCTCCCTGGCAATGTGGAACATGACTTCTGGGGATGAATCTAAACCCAGCATCATGGGAGGAAGAATATCTTCTTGACCAAAAAGCATATGTGAAAGGCAATGAAATAAGCTACAGTGGCAGAGAGACTCCAAAAGGAGCTGAGAGGTCACTCTGGTGCGCACTCTTATGCACAATATAGACAACCCTTTTTAGGTTCTAGTGAATTGGAGTAGCTAGCAGTAAATACCTGAAACAATCACACTACAACTCAGAACCCATGAATCTTGAAGATGATTGTATGAAAATGTAGCTTAAGAGGGTGTGATTGGGGAAGCCATACGGACCACATTCTCCTTTGTCTAGTTTATGGATGGATGAGTAGAAAAATGGGGGAAAGAAAACAAACAAACAAAGGCACCCAGTGTCCTTTTTTATTTTAATTGCTCTTTTTCACTTTAATTGTTATTCTTGTTATTTTTGTGTGTGTGGTAATGAAGGTGTCAGGGATTGATTTTGGTGATGAATGCACGACTATGTAATGGTATGGTGAACAACTGAATGCACACTTTGTTTTTTATGACTGCATGGTTTGTGAATTTATCTCAATAAAATGAATTAAAAAAGTTCCATGTAATTATGGTATTTGAATGAACTCTATGAGTTACATTGTTTTGGAAATATAGATCTTGTACCAACTAAACATCTCTTCCCTTGGTCTCATGTGGAATTTGAAGTTTTAAAATGCAGTCAATATTGGTCCTTTACCCTTTGGCCCAATTTGCCCTAGGCAAATTTCACTGAAGCAAATGAACCACATCTGCTTCATTCATATCTCTAGTTGAAGTCTGGGCTCTTTTTCAGTTTTTTAAATAGTTGCTATATGTGCTAATACTGACATTCTTATCTGCTGAGTTCTAGCTCTGAGTTTCAGGTGTCACACAGATACCTGAAGTTCTAGCGAATAATCAAGTTATACACAAAGGGTTCAGCATCTCAGAATTTGGAGACAGCCATTACAATTCAGGAATAGATGTGACTACTGTAAGACCTTACAATCTAGGGAACATTACAGTATGCATTCCCCTGATAAGCTGTCCTCTAAGATTCAATTATGAATTTGCACATTGTAGTTAGTCCATATTGGTAAGGCATATAGCATTTGCATTTTATTCTGATGCAGTTCACTCAAAATGCTGTCTATAGTTTCCATTGACCTCATTGCATGTCTCACAGCTTCATTCCTTCTAACAGTTGCTCAAAATTCCATTGTATGCAAACACAAGAGCTCACCATTCTGTTCCTCCATCAATGTACCTTTAGGTCACCTCCACCCATTGCAAATCATGAATATTGCCTCCATAAACACCAGTGTACAAATGTCCATTCATGTCCCTGCTCTCAGATCCTACAAGTAAATGTCCCCTAATGAGGATGCAGGACCTAATGGCACCCACATACTTAGCCTGAAGCATCTTTTAAAAAGTATTTTATTTCCCTTGCACTTTCTGGACTGTCCAGTAGATGGCATTGTTCAGTAACTTAATCATCTTCAGAGGCTGCTTTGCCTCTGAGCCCAGGCTCAGAGAGGTTGAAACTACAGGACTTCTATACCCTCATTTTTTAAATTAAATTCAGTTTTATTGAAATATATTCACATACCATACAATCATCCATGGTGTAAAATCAACTGTTCACAGTACCATCATATAGTTATGCATTTATTACCCCAATCTATTTTTGAACATTTTCTTTACATCAGAAAGAATCAGAATAAGAAATAAAAGTAAAAAAGAACACCCAAATCATGCCCCCATCCCACCCTATTTTTCATTTACTTTTTGTTCCCATTTTCTATTCACCCATCCATTCACTAGATAAAGAGAGTGATCCACAAATTTTCACAGTCACACAGTCACCCCTTGTAATCTACATTGTTGTACAATCATCTTCAGGAGTCCAGACTACTTGGCTGGAGTTTGACAGTTTCAGGTATTTACTTCTAGCTATTCCAATACATTAAAACCTAAGAGGTGTTATCTATATTGTGCATAAGAATGTCCACCAGAATGACCTCTCATCTCCATTTGAAATCTCTCAGCCACTGAAACTTTATTTCATTTCATTTTGCATCCCCCTTTTTGTCAAGAAGATATTCTCAACCCATGATGCCAGGCCCTGATTCATTCCTGGGAGTCATATCCTGCATTGTCATGGAGATTTACACCCCTGGGAGTCAGGTCCCACATAGGGGATAAGGCAGTGAGTTCACCTGCAGAGGTAGCTTAATTAGAGAGAGAGGACCACATCTGAGCAACAAAGAGTAACCCAGGGGGAGACTCTTAGGCCCAATTATATGCATGTTTAACTTCTCCTTTGTGGTAATGAGCTTCATAAGAGCAAGTCCCATGATAGAGGGCTTGGCACATCAAACAACCTGTCCTCAATATTTGTGACATCAGCCTCAGTCCGGGTGAGGAAGTCAATACTTCTTCATTTTCCTCCAGCTCCTCAGGGGGGGCCTGCAAATATGTTTTTATTCTCTGCCCAGATTATTATGGATGTGTCACTATTTGACTCTACCCTATACTAACCTACCCTATCTCACTTCCTATTCAAATTTCCATGTAATTGTTGTGTTTGAACAAACTGACTGTAAAGTTATACTGTTTAGAAAATAGATATTTTGCACCAAATAGACATCTCCTCCCTTAGTCTCATATGGAAGTTAAAGTTTTAAAACACAGTCAGTTTTGACCTTTACCCTTTGGCCCAGTTTGCTCTTGTCTTAACCAGATCTGCTTCATTCATATCACTAATTGAAGTCTGGGGTCTTTCTCAGCTTTTTTTTAAACAGTTTCTGTTTAAAATGCTGTTTAGAATGCACTAAAACTGACATTCATATCTGCTGAGCTCTAGCTCTGAGTTTCAGGTGTCACAGAGATACCCAATGTTCCAGAGACCAATCAGGTTATACACTAAGGGATCAGCATCTCAAAGTTTGGAGATAGCCATTGTAATTCATGAACAGATTTGACTGCTGTAAGAGCTTACCCTCATTTTGCTGGCCAAAATCTGGCTCAATGTGGCAAAGTACTCCTTCATTTGACCCAGCACTCCACCTGTCTCCAAGATAAGGAAAGGGCTGCCAGCTGCTGCTTTCCTCAAGGTTGGGGAAAGGGCTTTCTGACCCAGGACTGGAAACAGTGTCTGTGAATGTTTTCTCAATCTCTTTTTCCCCTCACTGAATTGTGCATTGAAATGTCCTCCCTGTCCACTGGGTCTTCACACAGTGAGTGTATGTTTCATCGCTATGAGGGATTTTAAAATCTATGTCCCTGGTGGGAGGGTTCTGTTCTGCTGTTTCTCTGCCTTTCCCACATGGAGACTGAGCAAGGGGCAGCGGAGAGCACTGACTGGTCTGGGGTGGAAAAATCCAATCTGATATTTCTTCTCTTTCTTCAATTTAGCATTTACAGGGTCTTTCTCCAGTCTATATCCTCCTCCAGAGTTTCAAACAATTCAGAATTGTCCTTTTCTTCACTGAATCTCTGGAGAGAAGTTTTCAGTGGCTTTTTACATTGCCATGTTGATGACATCAATCCCTTGTCCTTGGCCTTTACTTTGTTGTTTTAGATTTCTCCTGTTTACGGGAGTTTTTTTGTTCCCTCTTTTTCCCAGGAGACAGACTTCCATCTCCCTGTTGTTTGAAGCTGGCAAGACTTTACTGCCCTCCTCCACAGTTTCTTTTTTTTTTTTTTACCTTTTGAAAACAATTGTTTATTAAAATATTATTACCCAAGCCATTATTATCAATAGGAAAATCATTAACAAAGAACTTTAGATATTAAAAGTTTTACCATATTCTACAGAGCATAGTTATATCTGGAGTTCAGGAATCTTGAAAGAATCTTTTGTTACAAATAACATTTACAAGAACAGTTTAATGATGACAGAAAGAACAATATGCCTATGGTTATAACTTGTCACACAACTCTTCACAGAACTGGGGTGTTCTTGGCTCTTGGCTAGACACCTTATCAAAACAAGCAGGAGGAGGGAGCATCACTGCCTGTTTCTTTCTGATATTCCTTTCACCAGCAGTTGCTAAGAAGAGCCACCATTCTCAAGACTAAGTACAAGAATTCAACTGGTTAGCAACAGGAGAAACTTACACAAGGAAGAAGGAAATGAAGAGAAATTTAAACAAATAGTGTTTTGCTTTAATAGTGATATTCTTTTGCTTTTGTACCTAGGTGTTGATCATATTTCCCCGGTTCATGAATTCCCAAAAAGAGTGTATATTTTCATTAAGTTCAGGTTTCTATATATACCCATTGAGTCTTATTTTGTTATTCAGACATGCTATATCCTTATTAGAAGAATCTTATTTTGTGGTTCAGATATTCTGTATTCTTGATTTTTTGTCTTTAAATATAAACAGCTGAGAGAGATATGTTTAAAATCTGCTAGTATGTTGCTTTATCAAACTCTCCAAGTATTTTTGTCAATATCTTGTATGTCCTGATATTTGCAGTGTGCTTTAGCTTTTATTTAAAATTAACTTTATCAAAAAATTAAAAAAATAGATGAAAAAAACCCATTTCAAACAAAACCCAACGGAATAAGAAAAAACAAATATCCTAGAATAACTCTATTACTTCCAACTTGTTCCTATTCTACCCCAAGAAAATATACAGAGTGTATCCTAGGAAAGGAATAAGAAAAACAGAAAACTTAAGATAACTGCATTTCTGTGATCTTGTTCATACCGTACCCACCAAAAATTAACAGACCATAGTCATTCCTGAGTGTTCCCAGAACATTAAATTTACCCACAATAACTTATTTGTTCTTATTAGATTGTCATCCCCCCTTCACTAATTGCTGTCTATCACTAGGTCTCCTACATTCTATATTATTAATGACATATTTACATTTTTCAGTGTTCACATTAGTGGTAACATATAGTATTTCTCTTTTTGTGCCTGTCTTATTTCACTCAGCATTATGTCTTCAAGGTTCATCCACGTTGTCATATGTTTCACAGCATCATTTATTCTTACTGCTTCATAGTATTCTATTGTGTGAATATACCACATTTTATTTATCCACTCAAATGTTGAAGGACATTTGGGTTGTTTCTATCTCTTGGCAATTGTGAATATTGCTGCTATGAACATTGGAATGCAGATATTTGTTCGTGTCACTGTTTTCAGATCTTCCAGGTATATATGGAGATGTGTGATTGCTGGATTGCAAGATGACTCTATATCTAGTTTTCTAAGGAACTGACTGTCTTCCAGAGTGGCTGAACCATTATACAGTTCCACCAACAATGAATAAGCTTCCAATTTCTCCATATCCTCTCCAACATTTGTAGTTACCTGCTTGTTTAATGGCAGCCATTCTAATTGGTGTGAGATGATATCTCATTGTGGTCTTAATTTGCATCTCCCTAATAGCTAGTGATGCTGAACATTTTATCATGTGTTTTTGGCCATTTGTATTTCCTCTTCAGAGAACTTTCTTTTCATATCTTTTGCCCATTTTATAATTGGGATGTCTGTACTATCATCATTGAGTTGTAAGATTTCTTTATATATGCAAGATATCAGTCTTTTGTCAGATACATGGTTTCCAAATATTTTTTCCTATTGAGTTGGCTGCCTCTTCACCTTTTTGACAAATTCCTTTGAGGTCAGAAGCTTTTAAGTTTCAGGAGTTCCCATTTATCTATTATTTCTTTTGTTGCTTGTGTTTTGGGTATAAGATCCAGGAAGCAACCTCCTAATACAAGGTCCTGAAGATGTTTCCCTGTATTATCTTCTACGAGTTTTATGCTACTGTCTCTTATGTGGAGGTCTTTAATCCATTTTGAGTTAATTTTTGTGTAGGGTGTGAGGTAGGGGTCCTCTTTCATTATTTTGGATATGAATATCCAGCTTTCCCGGCCCCATTTGTTGAAAAGACTATGTCCCATTTCAGTGGTTTTGGGGGCCTTATCAAAAATCAGTTGACCATAGATCTGGGGGTTTATCTCTGAATTCTCAATTTGATTCCATTGATCAATATGTCTATCTTTGTGCCAGTATCATGCTGTTTTGAATACTCTGACTTTATAATAAGTTTCAAAGTCAGAGAATGTATGTACTCCCATTTTGTTTTTCTTTCTTAGAATGTTTTTAGCAATTCAAAGCATCTTCCCCCTCCAGATAAATTTGATAACTAGATTTTCCAAGTCAATGAAGTTGCTTGTTGGAATTTTGATAGGGATTACACTGAATCTGTATATGAGTTTGGGTAGAATTGACATCTTAATGACATTTAGCCTTCCTATCCATGAACCTGGAAAATTTCTCCATCATTTTAGGTCCCTGTCTATTTCTTTTAGTAGAATTATGTAGTTTTCTTTATATAGGGCTTTTACATCTTTGGTTAAGTTTATTCCCAGGTACTTCATCTTTTTAGTTGTTACTGAAGATGGTATATTTTTCTTGAGTGTCTCTTCAGTTTGTTCATTTCTAGTGTGTAGGAGCATTACTGACTTATGTGCATTAATCTTATGTTTTGCTGCTTTGCTAAATTTGTTTATTAGGTCTGATAGCTGTATCATGGATTTCTCAGGGTTTTCCAGATACTAGTTCATATCATCTGCAAATAATGACAATTTTACTTCTTTCTTTCCAATTTGGATGTGTTTTATTTCTTTGTCTTGTCAGATTGCCCCAGCTAGCACTTCTAGCAAAATGTTGAGTAACAGTGGTGACAGTGGGTATCCTTGTCTTGTTCCTGATCTTAGAGGGAAAGCTTTCAGTCTGTCACCATTGAGTACTATGCTGGCTGTGGATTTTTCATACATGTTCTTTATCATATTGAGGAATTTCCCTTCAATTGCTACCTTTTGCATTGTTTTTTTATCAAGAAGGAATGCTGGATTTTGTCAAATGCTTTTTCAGCATCTATTGAGATGATCATATGATTTTTCCCTTTTGATTTGATAATGTGTTGTACTGCATTGATAGATTTTCTTAAGTTGAACCATCCTTGCATACCTAGAAAGTACCCCACTTGGTCATGGTGTATGATTTTTTTACTGTGTCTTTGGATTCAATATGCAAGTATTTTGTTGAGAATTTTTGCATCTATATTCATCAGGGAGATTGGCCTGTCGTTTTCCTATCTTGTAGCATCTTTACCTGGTTTGGGTATTAGAGTGATGTTAGCTTCATAAAACATGTTAGGTAGTGTCCCATTTTCCTCAGTGTTTTGAAAGAGTTTAAGAATGGTGTCAGTTCTTTTTGGGAAATTTGGTAGTATTTCCCTGTGAAGCCATCTGGCCCTGGGCATTTATTTGTTGGAAGCTTTTTGCTAACTAATTGGATCTCCTTGCTTGTGATTGGTTGGTTGTGGTCTTCTATTTCTTTCAGGTCAGTCTGGGTTGTTCATGTGTTTCCAGGAAATTATCCATTTCCTGTATATTATTCAGTTTGTTGGCATACATTTGTTCATAGTATCCTCATAATTTTTTAAATTTCTTCAGGATCTACAATAATATCACCTCTATTATTTTGTTTATTTGGGTCTTATCTCTTTTTGATTTTGTCAGTCCAGCTAGGAGCTTGTAAATCTTGTTGATCTTCTCAAAGCACCAACTTGTATTGTTACTTATTCTATTGTTTTTTTTTTTTTTTTGTTCTCAATGTCATTTATTTCTGCTTTAATCCTTGTTATTTGTTTTCTTCTACTTGGTTTAGGATTAGTTTGCTGTTCATTTTCTAGCTTCTTCAGTTGCTCCATTAGTTCTTTGATGTTAGCTCTTTCTTCCTTTTTATTGTATGCATTTAGAGCTATAAATTTCCCCCTCAGTACCACTTTTGCTGCATTCTATAGGTTTTGATATGTTGTGTTCTTATTTTCATTCATCTATGTATATTTAGCAATTTCTCTTGCTATTTCTTCTTTTACCCACTGATTGTTTAGGAGTATGATGTTTAACGTCTGGGTATTTTTGAATTTTCTAAGTCTCTGATGGTTATTGCCTTCTAATTGTATTCCATTGTGATCAGAGAATGTGCTCTACATCATTTCAATTTTTTAAGTTTATTGAGGCTTGCTTTATGACCCAGCATAAGGTCTATTGTGGAGAAAGTTCCATGGCCACTACAGAAGGGTGTGTGTATACTGGTGATTTGGGATGTAATGTTCTATATATGTCTGTTAATTCAAATTCATTTTATCAGACTGTTTAGGTTTTCTATTGGTCTTCTGTCTGGCTGATCTGTCTATAGGAGAGAGTGATGTATTGAAGTCTCCCACAATTATTGTGGAAACATCTATTTCTTCATTTAGTTTTGCCAATGATTCTCATGTATTTTGCAGCACCTTGATTGGGTGCATAAACATTCCTGATTTTTATTTCATTTTGTTGAATTTTTCCTTTTATTAGTATGTAGTGGCCTTCTTTGTCTCTCATAGCATCCTTGCATTTAACATCTATTTTATCAGAAATTAATATTGCTGCTTCTGCTTTCTTTTGGATGTAGGTTGAATGAAACATTTTTTCCATCTTTTCACTTTCAATTTATTTATGTCCCTGTGTCAAAGATGAGTCCTTTGTATGCAACATATTAATGGTTCATGTTTTTTAATTCATTCTGCTAATCTGTGTCTTTCAATCGGGGAGTTTAATCCATTTACATTCAGTGTTATTACTGTGACAGCATTTCTCAAATCAGCCACCCTATGCTTCAATTTATGTTTGTCAAATATAATTTTCCCTTCTCTCTCTTAATATCTGTTCTTGTTTGCTAATGCTGCCAGGATGCAAAACATCAAAAATTGATTGGCTTTTATAAAAGGGGTTTATTTGGTTAAACAGTTACAGTCTTAAGGCCATAAAGTGTCCAAGGTAATGTATTAACAATCAGGTACTTTCACTGGAGGATGGTCAATGGTGTCAGGGAAACCTCTGTTACCTGGGAAGGCACATGACTGGTATATGCTCCAAAGTTCTGGTTTCAAAATGGCTTTCTCCCAGGCTGTTCCTCTCTGGGTTTCAGCTCCTCAAAAGTGTCACTCTTAGTTCCTCTTGGGATGTTTGTCCTCTCTTAGCTTCTCTGGAGCAAGAGTCTGCTTTCAATAGCCATCTTCAATCTGTCTCTAATCTGCAGTTACTTTCTCAGCTTCTGTGCATTCTTCAAAGCATCCTTCTTGGCTGTAGCTCCTCTTCAAAATGTCACTCTGAGCTGCACTGAGTTCCTTCTGTTAGTCAGCTCATTTATATGGCTCCAGTGATTTAATTTAGACACACCCTGAATGGGTGGGGTAAAACCTCCATGGAAATTATCCAATCAGAGTCATCACTCACAGTTGGGTGGGCCACATCTCCACAGAAACACTCAAAGAATTACAATCTAATTAAAGCTGGTATGTCTGCCCACACAAGATTACATCAAAGATAATGGCATTTCAGGGAACATAATACATTCAAACTGGCACAATATCCTTTAGTGTATCTATACTCAATGTCCTTAATTCTAAACCTTTCTCCATAGCTATCTCTCCTTTCTTTGCTTTCTGTCAGTAGGGCTCCCTTTAGTATCTCAAGTAGGCCAGCTCTCTTGTTAGCAAATTCTCTCAGCATTTGTCTGAAGAATTTAAGCTCTCCCTCAAATTTGAAGTAGAGCTTTGCTGGATAAAGAATTCTTGGTTGGCAATTTTTCTCTTTCAGAATTTTAAATATGTCATGCTACTGTCATCTCACCTCCATGGTGGTTGCTGAGCAGTCACTGTTTTATCTTATTCTGTTTCCCTTGTAAGTGGTGAATTGTTTTTCTCTTGCTGCTTTTAGAACTTGCTCCTTCTCTTCAGCATTTGAGAATCTGATCAGGATATATCTTGGAGTGGGTTTATTTGGATTTATTCTGTTTGGACTTTCTTGGGCATCTATGATTTGTGTATTTATGTTGTTTAGAAGGTTTGGGAAGTTTTCCCCAACAATTTCTTTAAATACTCCTCTTAGACATTTACCCTTCTCTTCCCCTTCTGAAACACTAATGATTCTTATATTTGTGCATTTTTTATTGTCCATCATATCCCTGATATCCATTTCAATTTTTCAATTTTTTCTCATTCTTTCTTTTGTTCTTTCACTCTCTGTTCTGTCTTCTTTGAGGTCACTGATTTGCTGCTCTGCTTCCTCCCATCTAGTACTGTGAGTGTCTAGAATCTTTTAAGTTTGATCAACAGTTTCTTTCATTTCCATAAGGTTGTCTATTTTTTTACTCTTTCAAATTCTTTATGCTCTTCTAGGGTCTTCTTCATGTCCTTTATATCCTTTGCCATGATCTGTTTGTTTGTCATTAGTTCTTTGATTAATTGATCTGAGAACTGTGTCTCTTCTGATATTTTGACTGGGGTGTTTGGTTTTAGGTTATCCATATCTTCTGGTTTCTTCATATGCTTCAAAATTTTCTGTTGTTTTTGGCCTCTTGGCATTTGCTTATCTTGATATGGTTGTTTTAGGATATGTAGGCTTATTTGAACAATTATCTCTAATTTGTCAGAGCTACAGCCTGGGAGAGAACACTTTCTCTGACTAACCAGCAGGTGACACCCACAAGACACCTATTCCTCTCAAGCCAGTTCTCCCCAACTTTGTCTTTATGGTGTATTGGGGTCTGAATCTTGTGGGGGTCCAATTGGTGCCCTAAATTTCTGGGTGTAGTTGGTGCTGCCTGTCCTGAATGCAGGAGGTGAATCTGAGTTGTTAGGAATGGAGGGCAGCTTTAATAATCAAATCTCCCAAGTGTTCCTGGAGACTTACTACTGTTGTAGGGGTCCAATCTTTTGGTTCAGTGTCCTCACAGTCTGTCTCTGCCACAGGCCCACAAGTCTCTGTTATTGGTGTATGGTCCCTGGGACTCCTGGGACTTCTGTGTGGGTCCCACCTCCCATGGCTGCCACAGGGGGAAGGAAGCACAATGCCACAGGTAAGCCCAGTCTGCAAGGGAAATTCTAGGCCACAGTATCACTCAGGACCATACCCAGCTCACTGAAAAGATGACTCTATGGGGTGTGGCATTTTCTCCCTTTTCCACAGACCTCTGCTTTCCTAGGTCTAGGACAATTAGCTGTGGGTGTGTGAAAGTCTGTCACTCACACCAGATACTGTGGTGTGCCTGCAGTTTGGGGAAAACACTCCCACAGTGCTGGGCTGTGTGATATGGCTCTGGCCCACAGCATCCTGCAGGGGTGTTCCCAAGCAACCAAGATGACTGTATGGGGCATGGAAATTTCCCCATTTTTCCCAGACCTCTGCACTGATTTCGTCCAAGTAACACCTACCATACTCATTTTCACAATCTCCTAGGAGCATAACTTTCCTCTCTTGTGGTACCTAACACAAGAAGTCATCAAGTGAATATTTGTGGAATGAGTGAATAGACAAATGAATGGTTTTTTAGAACTCTTAAGTAGAAGATAAATGGAAAATGCTGATAGGGAGCAAACAAAACAAAAGAAAACAAAATAAAACCAAGTATTCGGTTCTTCCTATGCAGTGAGATTTGAAGTCTTCATTAATCTATGTTAATCTCCCTTTGGTTTACTAAATTAGCAACAACAATCCCCAGGAGCAAGTAACCATGAAGTTTAGTGTCATTTAAATTTTTGAATTTTTCTTCTTTTATTTAATCTTCTGTCATTATTTGAAATGGAAAACATTATTTGAATTTGGTCACTGGGTATTTATTTGTGAGCACAGAAATTGGTTGAAGCTGTTTTTAAGGATTTTCTTTTTCTTTCAAGGTTCAGGTTTTGGACTTGAAACATTTGAAATTTTAGAGAAGAATTAGGCAGTTTCTGCTGCCCTATCTTTCCTCTCTCCAGAAATAGGTACTTTTCCCAAGGCTGGAAGAATTACAAGGAAACAAGAAAAATAGAAGGAATTGTGGCCAGAGGAGCTAGAGTGGTAGAGGAGCAAGCTGTGACCCTGCCTTGGTCTAGAGTGGCTGCTGCTCCTGCTTAACACTTTCCTTTCCCTGGATAAAATAAAGTATGTTTTGCTTAGAGATGCTTCTGCTGGGAATATAGATTTTTGCTTCAAAGCTGTGGTGATATCTGTATTATACGGATATGCAGATAAAAACCTTCTTGCTGATTTTTCTTTCTAAATCTGTGTTATGATGAGTCTACCTCAGGGAAAACGTGAAAGGAAATATGCTATTGCTCCCCTTTCTTCTTATTTCTCCCAATTCCATGACTTTATTCTTACTCATCTGTTTGAAAATAAGTGCACACAGAGAGAAGTGGGTGGATGGTTTGAATATGTAAAGGAAAGTGAAGCCCCCCATCTGATCCTCTTTAGTCCTGATCTGATTTCTTCAAGGTGTGATGATTGATTTACTCCATAAGATTACTTTTAGGGTCTTCAATTAAGAGTGCTCAGGGTGGAACTGTCTGTGCAGTCTTCTTTGATAATTTCATGGATGCCTCAGTGTTGGTGGTATGCTTTCAGTGCACATATTTTGATGAGCATGTTACTGAGGAAGTGAATCCTTTACTATTCTAAGGAGGCAACAATCTCTGTGAAAGCACCTGACTTATGTAATAGGAATGTCTCATTTTAAAGTCCAAAATTTATTCTCAAGTGGCTTTATTAGAACACTGCATTGGCAAAACCTTGAGTAAAGCTAGGACAAGCACCTTATTTTTTTCAGTTTTTTATTTTTTAAATTCAGTTTTACTGAAATATATTCACATACCATACAATCATCTATGGTGTGCAATCAACTTTTCAGAGTACCATCTTATATTTGTGCATTCATCACCCCAAACTATTTTTGAACATTTTCCATACACCAGAAAGAATCAGAAACAGAATAAAAAAATAAAAATAAAAAATGAACACCTAAATTACCACCCCCATCCTACCCTATTTTTCATTTGGGTTTTGTCCCAATTTTTCTACTCATCCATCCATAAACTGGATAAAGAGAGTATGAACCACAGGGTTTTCACAATCACACTGTCACCCCTTGTAAGTTACATTTTTTACAATCATCTTCAAGAGTCAAGGCTACTCAACTGGAGTTTGGTAGATTCAGGTATTTACTGCTAGCTATTCCAATATATTAAAACCTAAAAAGCATTATCTATTTAGTGTGTAAGAATGTCCACCAGAGTGACCTCTTGAGTCCATTTGAAATCGCTCAGCCACTGAGGCTTTATTTCATTTCTGTTTGCATCCCCCTTTGGGTCAAGAAGATGTTCTCAATCCCACAATGCCAGGTCCAGATTCATCTCCAGGAGTCATATCCTGCATTGCCAGGGAAATTTATATCCCTGGGAGTCAGGTCCCACCTAGGGGAGAGGGCAGGTGGCTTATTTAGAGAGAGAGGGCCACATTTAAGCAACAAAGAGGCACTCAGGGGGAGATTCTTAGGCACAGTTAAAAGCAGGTTTAGCCACTCCTTTCAGCGACAAGCTTCATAGGGGCCAGCCCGAAGACAGATGGCTCAGCACAACAAGCCATCAGTTCCCATGCTTGTGAGAACATCAGCAATAATCCAGGTGAGGAAGTCCAACACCTTTGCATTCTTCCCCAGCTCTTCAGGGGGCCCTGAATGTATATTTTTATTCTCCACCCAGATTACTTTAGGATGTGTTGCTATTTCATTCTAATTTATACAGACCTACCATAGCTTACTTCCTATTCAAAGTTCCATGTAATTGTAGTGTTTGAACAAACTGACTGTAGAAGTTATATTGTTTAGAAAATATAGATCCTACACCAAATAAACATTTCTTCCCTTGGTCTCACATGGAAGTTGAAGTTTGAACACAGTCAGTTTCAACCTTTAACTTTTGGCCTGATTTTCTCTAGTCTTAACCAGATCTGCTTTATTCATATTTCTAATTCAAGTTTGGGCCCTATTTCAGTTTTTTTTTAACAGTTGCTATATGTGTTAAAATACTAATATTCATATCTGCCAAGCTCTAGCTCTGAGTTTCAGGTGTCACATAGATAGAGAATGTTCCAGAGACCAATCACGTTATACATTAAGGGATCAACATCTCAGAGTTTGAAGACAGCCATTACCATTCAGGAATAGATTTGACTGCTGTAAAAGCTTACAATCTAGGGACCATTACAGTAATCATTTCCCTGTTAGGCTGTGCTCTAAGATTTAATTCTGAGTTTACACATTGTAGTTAGTCCATATTGGTGAGGCATTATAGTGTTTGCCTTGGTTTCTGGCGTACTTCACTCAACATGCTGTTTACAGAATCCATTCACCTTGTTGCATATTTTACAACTTCACTCCTTCTCATAGTTGCTCAATATTCCATTGTATGCATACACCACAGTTCACCATTCTGTTCCTCAGTGTACCCTTAGACCACCTCCACCCATTGCAAATCATGAATACTGCCTCCATAAACACCAGTGTGCAAATGTCCTTTCATGTCTCTGCTCTTGGATTTCCAAATACATATCCCATAATGAGGTTGTAGGATCTTATGGCCCCCACATACTTAGCTTCTTGTGGAACCACCACAATGACCTCCAGAAAGGCTACACCATTCTGCCTCCTCATCAACAGTGAATAGGTTTATATCCCTCTCTCCTTGTTTAATCCAGCACTTTTATCTCTATTTGTATTTTCCTACAATCTTTTAGTGATATAGTCACATAACATACAACCATCCACAGTGCACAATCAGTTTTTCATGGCATCATCATATAGTTGTTACATTTATCACCGCACTCAGCCCTTGAACATATTGACTATTATGAGAAAGTGGTTTTTTGGGGTGAATAATAAAAAAGATAATAAAAAGAAAAAGAAAAATGTCATACAGTACAATATAACAGTAAAGACAGAAAACAATACCACTACCAAGAATCCCATATCCCTCCCTTATATCCCCCTGTCATACACATTTAACTTTGGTATATTGCCTTTGTTACATTTAATGGAAGCATATAGGAATTTTACTGTTGACCATAGACTCCAGTTTGCTTTGATTATGTTTTTTCCCAAATACCATCCCTTTTTCAACAATCTGCATGGTTGACATTCCTTTGGTTTCCCACTTGTGAGAATATTTTTATATTTGTACATTTAGCAACAGTTATTGGCCACTCTAGTTTTAGCCAAGTTATACAGTTCCAGTCTTCATTATCTATCCTTACATCTGGTGCACACATTCCCCTCTCCCACCTCTTTCAGCTTTACTCAGACATCTTTTTTCCATGTATTACAATATTGAAGCACCTTATCATTTTTTTAATGGCACATTTGCAACAGTTTATTAAATTCTTTGTTTTTATTTGAAATTAAATTCAGTTTTATTGAAATATATTCACATACCATAAAATCATCCATGATGTACAATCAACTGTTCACAGTATGATCATATAGTTATGCATTCATCACAATCTATTTCTGAACATTTTCCTTACATCAGAATCAGAATAAGAACAAAAAATAAAAGTAAAAAAGAACACACAAACCAACCCCCATTCCACCCTGTTTTTCATTTAGTTTTTGTCCCCATTTTTCTACTTATCCATCCATACACTAGATAAAGGAGTATTATCCACAAGGTTTTCACACACTGTCACCCCTTGTAACCTACATTGTTATACAATCATCTTCAGGAGTACAGACTACTGGGTTGGAGTTTGATAGCTTCAGGTATTTACTTCTAGCTATTCCAATACATTAAAACCTAAGAAGTATTATCTATAGAGTGCATAAGAATATCCACCAGAGTGACCTCTTGACACCATTTGAAATCTCTCAGCCATTGAAACTATTTTGTCTCATTTTGCATCTCCCTTTTGGTCAAGAAGATATTCTCAATCCCATGAAGTGGGCTCCAGATTCATCCCCAGGAGTCATATCCTGTGTTGCCAGGGAGGTTTACACACCTGGGAGTTGGGTCTCACATAGTGGGGAGGGCACTAAGTTCACCTGCTGAAGTGAATCAGTTAGAGGGAAAAAGAGGGCCACATCTGAGTAACAAAGAGGTAGTCAGGGGGAGACACTTATGCACAATTATATGCAAGTTTAGCCTTTCTTTTGCAGTAACAAGCTTCATAAGGGCAAGTCCCATGACAGAGGGCTTGGCACATCAAACTGCCAGTCCTAATGTTTGTGATATCAACATCAGTCCAGGTGAGGAAGTCCAACATTTCTGCACTTTCCCCCAGCTCCTCAGGGGGGTGTGGGGGGCTGTAAATATATTTTTATTCTCTGCCCAAATTACTTTGGGATGTGTCACTATTTGAAGCACCTTATTTTTAATAAATTTTATCTTCTCCCTGCCAACACCACAACCAGAATAAGCACTTGATAAATTTTTATGGTGAAGGAAAAAAATTAAGAATTTTTTTGTGTGTGCGATCATTAGAAAAATTGAAGACAATTTAGGTTAATCTTTTCCTTGGTTACCTTGCCCTTTGGGATTTCTGGAAATGTATTGTGTGCCTCAGTTCCAGGTTTCCTTTCCCAGCTTGCCTGCCCATAACTATACAGCAGCATGATTCTTAAAGGACTAAAACTTTTTGCAGGTAGGCAGACCATTTTCTTATCCCCATGATTTTGTACAATTGAAATGCGCATAGGATTATTTTGTATTTTCAGCTTTTCTCTTGATATGATTCTTTTTGTTTTCATAACAAATAGATCAACATATATGTGTGTGTGTGTGTGTGTAAAGATATATATATATGTATTCCAGGTTTGTAATGGTTATAAACATACATTTTCCTCTGAAAGTTAGGGTCAATTTCCCTGTCTCCTCCATCTCCCTCCTACCCCCTATCCAATGCTTTATGAGCCTCAGCTTCATGTCTACTGGTCCTTGCCCTGGACAGCCCTTGCAGCCTGAGAAGTTCAAAATTCAAAATCTTGTACAACTGATCCATCCACTAGACTGACTTTGGAAAAGGTACAATCAGAGGGGACAGAGGTACTAAAAACAGAGCTGTCTGATTTCTCAAAATTTGGAGTGTGGAAGTGATGATATAATGAACAAACTCCATTTGGACTTTTGCAAGGGTTCTAGCTGAGAGAAGCCTCCAAGTGTTTCTTATATTGCAAAACCAAGATTACACACTTCTGTATGAAACAATATTTTAAGAAGGGAGAAAATGCACACAGGGAAGAAAAAATGCTACTAAAATGAGAATCTAAA
Organism: Choloepus didactylus; assembly: GCF_015220235.1. Classification (NCBI taxonomy): domain Eukaryota; kingdom Metazoa; phylum Chordata; class Mammalia; order Pilosa; family Megalonychidae; genus Choloepus; species Choloepus didactylus. Next base: position 156,095,768 of record NC_051312.1, on the reverse strand, counting down.
GTGAGGCGTGGGCTCCATTAAGAAACCAGTGTATGTCATAAACTAAATGACCTCTGAACTGTCTTTTATCACTAAAACTCTTTGATTCAAAAGGCTTTCTATCAACCTCATTTTCAAAATATGACATAGAACTATAGAATTCCAGATCTAGGGAAGACCCTAGAATTCATGTAGAGCACCCCCAGAATCTAGTAGTCATTTTATTGAAATTAATATAACTTAGACTCTGTACAGAGTTACTTGGCGTATCTTTGTCTTACTTTATGTTTCTGCTACATTTCTTCATCCTCATAGAGCATTTAAAGTGTTGATGTGGTATTAAGCTTGGAATCCAAAGCTCAGTGACCATTGCTGGTGATGACTTAATTGTGTTCATAGCCTTGTCCAATTGCAAAACTTTTTAAGTCCTTTGGGAGAGTAGGCTATAACATTTCCAAAGAATGACTTTTATTTATCACCTAGTAGTAAAATCCATTTCCCATTTTTATTACCAAGCCATTTTGGATTTTTCAGAAACACTTCCTTACAGGAGAAAAGCAGCAGTTTTTCCCCCAGTGGTGAAATATACTACATTGTATCCATTATACTAGTCATTCCCTCTGTAATTTCTTTGCTTTTTACTTTACACATAGCTTCTGTAATAAAATATAACAGTGCACTTCAAAATTTTCAGTGTGTATAGGCACTGGAAAGAATATCTTAGAAAAATTTAAGTCTTTCATTCCACAAATACCTTATGACCACCTACAATATTCCAGATCAGTATCTGGAACAGTTTCCAGATGCTGGGGATGCAGCTGTGAACAAAATAGACAAACTCCTTATCTTCACGTGGCTTATGTTCTAGTGAAGGGAGAAAGGCAAAATACAAAATAAATAGGAAATATTATACCTAAAATGACAGGTGCTAAATAACAGTACCATTATAGGCACTAGTTTAGGATAGCTATGTCAATATGTTTAAAAAACAATAAAGAAACTGAGTATATTTTAAAATACATACAGTGTTTTAAGAATTAACATGGAACTTCTGATCATATTCAACAAAGTTCAGAACCAAAGTAAATAGACTGAATTGAAATAAAAAAGCAAAATATACTTAAAGTACCAATAGGCATCCCCTCTTGGTACTGGCTACTGCTAGAAGCCATGGAATCTGTATCCCTGGAAATATTTGATAAGGATCTCAGCATTTTACCATTTTGAACTGTGAAAACAGAGTTCTCAGAGACAAATAACTGGACCAGGTTGCCACTTGAGGTCTTTTTCAGCTTTATGAAATGGTCACTTTTAAATACTAGGTTAATTTTGTTGTCATGTGTGCTAATAAATATTAACAGAAGTCTAAATACATTGATTAGCACCAACTCCAGTTGCCCTGGCTGTACCTGAGATGCCATGAAGGACACCACTGTTGAGTGAGGGTTTGTTTTTCCAGATAAAGCAAAGACTTGAAACAGCTGCCTAAAACTAACAATCAATATCCCCATGTGGCACCAGGACAGAACTAGGAGTAAAAGTTCCCAAGTTAGAATATGGTATCTGTTCTGTTCCATATTCTTTCTGCTCTGGTTTTTGTATGGTTTTTATGGCAGTTCCCTTAGCTTCTCTCCTAATTAACAATATGGAGAATGTAATGTATTTGCCAACTGTAACCAAAGCATTGGGAGAATTCATAAATGAATGCTGACAAAATGATGAGCTAGTCAGGATTGTGTAGAAGTGTTCTTGGCTGCCTCATTTATAAAGCAGAAGACTAGACCATATGAGCTTTGAATACTTTTCAGGTCTGAGATTAGCTTTCAGTTTTCCACCTTTGTTCTCTTGGAGTCCACTGTTACAATATTTTACTGTAATGTGTGTATATGGGTATGCATATGTGCTTGGGTATGCAGAAAATGAAACATTTGGGTCATTAAGGCTATGGAACTTGATTTACAATTGGTTCACCATGTGTGGCTTTTAACATTAAAAGGTGATTATTGTGGGGTCTCAGAGCCCAGGGCCTCACCCTCTCCTCCAACACTGAGATATATGCAGCCACCTACATGACCAAGCAACAGGCCCCAGCCCCAGGGAGGAAGCATTAAAACTTCTTGCCCTTAATCACTGTTAGTAACCAGATCTTGGGAGACTTTGTTGTAACCAAATCTCACAAGATCCTGTTATAGCCAAATCTCAGTAGAAACTCTGCTGTCACAAAACTTCATAAGACTCTGCCTCTTCGCACAACTCTCTCTCTGCAGAAAGACAGAATGCTGACTTTACTCTCCTGACCACCACTATCAGGATATTCTGTTTTGTAAGTCCCTAATTAAATTCATGGGTAACTTTGTACTAGATGTGTTCTTTAGTCTGGAGGCTAATTTGGGTTGGAAGATTTGATGTCATGGCTGGGAGATGAAGGAACTTCCAGCTCTAATGGGAATGATGAGTCCAGGTGGAGTCCTGGGATGGCCTGAAATATCCATGTGTGGAGGAGTGGCCACCCTCCTCAATGAGTGGGGGACACCAAGGGAGTAAGGCCTAGAACTCCCAGTTGGATTGTTGGTTCTCCTGAAGCAGGGTGCAGGACAGTTAGAGTTTCATAAGACAAGCGAGGGCAATCAAGCCACCACAGCTGTTGCATGCCTCTATGAGGAAGTGTGTACTCAGCTGCAGAAGAGAATCTGGTAGTCAAAGCTGAGGTTTACTGCCTAAAAGAGGAAATTAAGTTAGAAAGGGAGATGTGCATAGTCCAAACAGATTTGAAGGATGCAATAAATGAGAGGCTGCACCATGTAGATAAAAGTTTAGAGACATTAGCATGCTTGTATGCTAGAGTGAGTGGGCATAAGCTGCCCAAAGAGCAAGCCAGGTGTATTGTGAAGTCTCCTGACTGGGATCCCAAAGTGTGGGAACCCATTGATTTTTCTTCAGATGAGGATGATCCCCTATCTGACTGGGAACCTGAAATTGAGGAAAATAAGCATGTTTGTCCTCTGGTCCAACAAAAGGTCAAAATGTAACAAATAAAACACCCTGATCCTGAGACAGGGCAGGGATGGTACTGCAAGCAGCCACTGCCCTAGAAGCACCTCCTGAGCAAAAGGTACTGGTTACAATGTGGGATGATACTGTCACTGAGTTATGGGATACTGAGAATAAATACAGACAAAAACCTAAAGAAATTTTACCAAATAGGCTGCTGTGCCTGTGGGACACTGGTGCTGATGGAATACTGCTTTCAGGACATGAAATAAGCAGACTGGTCTCTATTACCATTCACCCATTCACTTCATCCACATATATATTCTTTAGTCACACAACCTGTGTTGAGTTCACTATTAGATTGGTTCATTACTCAGTGTAAAGAAACTTGGCACAATGTTGGGGATATGCCCCAGGTCACTCCCCCCATTGGAGAATGCTTGATGAATTACAAGATCTATTAAGAGGGCTAGAAATGCAGCTTATGCTGGTAAGTTTGTGGGATCAGATAATGAAACTTTCACCAGGGGCATAAAAATGCCATCTTACAAAGTGTCATGAATCAACGGTATAGGACAACCATTGGTGGCAATCCACCTGCAAGATGCCCAAGCAGTAGCAGATCTAGGAGAATCTGAATACCTAAGCTGAACAGGACTGGAGCCAGGACCATGGACTGTGCCCCCAAAAGACATGATGGTCCAAACCATTTGTCACCCAGACAGAGGTGGGCTGACTTATTAGCTGCTGGCACTATAATTGAAGATATTGATAGCCAAACCCTGTGCTACTAAGGTTATGGAGTAAGTTACAAAAAGGGCAGAGATACACCAAATTTAAAAGCAGATCACTGGAGGGAGAAATGAGCTTTGGCTGAAAAACTCTTTGCTTAAAATATGAAGAGCATCACACACCCCTTCCAATGATTCAGGATCCCCAAATAAAAGCTATTTATGAGGGGCATCAAGAAATTACTGCTACCCTCAAGGAATTATAATGCGCATTATAATTCCCATTCACAGCTACATAATCATCCAGTCTGGCCAGTAAGAAAAACCAATGATACTTGTCACATGACTACTGATATAGAGAACTTAGCAAAGTAACTCCTGCTTTGTTTACAGCTTTTCCAAATATAAGTACTTTGTTGTAGGATATAAGTATGCAATTAGGCCAGTTTCATTTTGTGTTAGACCTTGCTAACACTTTTTTTTAGTAATGCCTTAGAACCCTCCAGCCAGCCTGAATTTGCCCTCAGAAGGGAAAGATAAGAAGAGACATTTACCATGCTACCATAAGGATATCTTCATGGTCCCACTATTTCCCATGGTTTGGTAGCTCAAGATTTTAAAATGTGTAAACCTCTGGCAGAGGTCACTCTTTTTTCATTTGATTGATGATGTTATGTTGACAGGTAACTCTCTTACAGAATTGGATACCACTACTAAGTCTATTGCCTCTGTTGTTGATAAAGTGCAAATTCACCCCACTCCACATACTCCTAAACAGCTCATGGCTTTCCTTGGTTTTGGGTTATTAGAGACCATTTATACCACATTTAGTACAGATTTAAAACCTTTGTATGTCCTAGTTAGAAAAGGAAAAACATGGGAATGGGAGGATCACAGCAGGCTGCTTTTGAAAACCCATATGGGCTATTGGTCTCAGGGTTTATAGGGGGTGGACCCAGATTTGTCTTTTCAGTTAGGGGTGGTCAGTACCAATATTGGCTTTGGGTGGGACTTGTGGCAAAGGCTTTTTTTAAAATTCAGTTTTATTGAGATATATTCACATACAATACAATCATCCATGGTGTACAATCAACTGCTCACAATATCATCATATAGTTGTGCACTCATCACCCCAATCAATTTTTGAACATTTTCCTTACACCAGAAAATATCAGAATGAAAATAAAAAATAAAATTAAAAAAGAACACCCAAATCATCCCCCATACCACCCTATTTTTCATTTAGTTTTTGTCCACATTATTCTATTCATCTAGCCATACACTGGATAAAGTGTATGTGAGCCATAAGGTTTTCACAATCACACTGTCACTCCTTGTAATCTACATTGATATACAATCATCATCAAGAATCAAGGCTACTGGGTTGGGGTTTTGTAGTTTCAGGTATTTACTTCTAGCTATTCCAATACATTAAAACCTAAAAAGTTTTAGCTATATAGTGTGTCAGAGTGTCCACCAGAGTGACTTCTCAACTCCATTTGAAATCTCTCATCCACAGAGCTTTATTTCATTTCACATCGCACTTTTCGTCAAGAAGTTGTTCTCAATCCCATGATGCTGGGTCCAGATTCATCCCTGGGAGTCATAGCCCACATTGCCAGGGAGATTTACACTCTGGGGGACAGGTCCCATGTAGGGGGGATGCCAGTGAGATCACCTGCCAAGGTGGCTTAGTTAGAGAGAGAGGGCCACATTAAGCAACAAGGAGGTACTCAGGAGGAGACACTTAGGCACAATTACAAGCAGGGTTAGCCTCTCCTTTTCAGTAACAAGCTTCATAGGTGCCAACCCCAAGACAGAGGGCTCAGCATATGAAGCTGTCAGTCCCCAATGTTTGTGAGAACATCAGCAACAATCCAGGTGAGGAAGTACAACACTTCTTCATCCTCCCCCAGCTCCTCAGGGGGGCCCCAAATATCTATTTTTATTCTCCACCCAAATTGCTTTGGGATTTGTTGCTATTTCACTGTAACCTATAAAACCCTTCCATATTTCACTTCTTACTCAAAGTACCATGTAATTGTGTTTGAACAAACTGACTGTAGAAGTTATATTGTTTAGAAAACATAGATCCTACACCAATACACATCTCTTCCCTTGGTCTCACATGAAAGTTGAAGTTTGAACACAGTCAGTTTCAACCTTTACCCTTGGGCCCAATTTGCCCTAATCTTAACCAGATCTCATTCATCCATATCTTTAACTGAAGTCTGGGTACTTTTTCAGGGTTTTTTTTAACAGTTGTTGTTTGTGTTAATACTGACATTCATATCTGCTGAGTGCTAGCTCTGAGTTTCAGGTGTCACACAGATACCCAATGTTCCAGAGACCAATCAGGTTATACACAAAGGAATCAACATCTCAGAGTTTAGAGATAGCAATTGCAATTCAGGAATAGTTTTGACAGTTATAAGAGCTTACAATCTAGGGACCATTGCAATAATCATTTCCCTGTTAGGCTGTGTTGTAAAATTCAATTCTGAGTTTACACATTGTAGTTAGTCCATATTGGTGAGGCATTATATTGTTTGCCTTTGTTTCTGGTGTACTTCACTCAAAATGCTGTCCACAGGATCCATTCACCTCACTGCATGTGTCACAACTTCACTCCTTGCAGTTGCTCAGTATTCCATTGTATGCATATATCACAGTTCACCATTCTGTTCCTCAGTGTACCTTTAGGCCACCTCCACCCACTGCAAATCATGAATACTGCCTCCATAAACACCAATGTGTAAAGGTCCATTCATGTCTGTGCTCTCAAATCTTCCAAGAAGTGACCCCATAATGAAGTTGAAGGGCCTTATGGCCTCCACATACTTAGCTTCTTTTGGAACCACCACAGTGACCTCCAGAAAGGCTACACCATTCTGACTCATCGACATTAAATAGGTACATCTCTCCATGTTTTCTCCAGCACTTCTACCCCTATTTATATTTTTCCTACAATTTTATAGAGATATATTCACATACTATACAACCATCCACAGTGTACAATCAGTTGTTCATGGTATCATCATATAGTTGTACATTTATCACCACAGCCAGCACTTGAACATTTTGATTACTATGAAAAAGGTTGTTTGGTGAATAATAAAAACGATAATAAAAAGAAAAATAAAATGTCATGCAATACAATATAATAGTGAGAACAGAAAACAGTACTGCTAAGAAGAATCCCATATCCCTCACTTATATCCCCCTCTCATACACATTTAACTTTGGTATATTGCCTTTGTTATATTTAATGGAAGAATATTACAATGTTACTGTTGACCATAGACTCCAGTTTTCTTTGATTATGTTTTTTCCCAAATACCATCCCTTTTTCAACACTGCATGGTTGATATTCATTTGTTCTCTCATGTGTGAGAACATTTTTATATTTGTACTTATAGTAACAGTCACTGGCCCCTCCAGTTTTTGCCAAGTTACACAGTCCCAGTCTTCATCATCTATCTTTACCTCTAGTGTCATACATTCCACAATCACACCTCTTTCAGCCTTACTCACAGACATCTTTTTCAGTGTACTTATAATATTGTGCTACCATCACAAAGTATTATTTCTGGATCTATACAATTAATCCTGCTGAACATTCTGTAGTCCTTCAGAATCAAATGCCTGATCTCTATCCTCTTTCTATCTCCTGGTAGCTTTTAACTCTCAAAATTTGCTCATTAATGTTAGTTCATGTTAGTGAGACTATACAGTATTTGTGCTTTTGTTTCTGGCTAACTTCACTCAACATAATGTCCTCAAGATTCATCCATGTTATTATTATATGTTGCATATGTCTTTGTTCTGTCTTACAGCTGCATAATATTCCATCATGTGTATATATCACAGTTTGTTTATCCACTCATCCACTGATGGACACTTGGGTTGCTTCCATCTCTTGGCAATTGTGAATAATGCCACAATAAACATCAGTTTACAAATGTCTGTTTGTGACTTAACTTTCAGCTCCTTTGAGTACATACCTAGCAATGGAATAGCTGGGTCATATGGAAGATCTATGCTTAGCTTCCTGAGGAAACTCCACACTGTCTTCCATGTTGGTTGCACCACTCTGCATTCCCACCAGCAATGCATATGTGTGCCTCTCTCTCCACATCCACTCCAGCACTTGTAATACTCTATTTTCTGGATAATGGCCATTCTGGTAGGTATGAGATGATATCTCATTGTGGTTTGGATTTGTATTTCCCTAATAGCCAGTGAAGTTGAGCATTTTTTCATATTTTTTGAGCCATTTGTCTTTACTCTTCAGAAAAGTGTCTGTCCATGTCTTTTGCCCATTTTTTAATTGGGTTGTTTGTCTTTCTGTTGTTGAGTTGTAGGGTCACTTTATATATTTGGAATATTAAACCCTTATCTGATATGTGGTTTCCAAATATTGTCTCCCATTGTGTAGGCTGCCTTTCTACTTTTTTAACAAAGTCTTTTGATTTACCAAAGTGTTTGATTTTGAGGAGATCCCATTTTTCTATTTGTTCTTTGGATGCTTGTGCTTTGGGTGTAAGGTCTAGGAAACCAACTCTTATCAAAAGATCTTTAAGATATTGCCCTATATTTTCTTCTAAGAGTCTTATGGTCTTAGCACTTATGTTTAGGTTTTTGATCCAATTGAAGGTAATTTTTGTATAAGGTGTGAGGTAGGAGTCCTCTTTCATTCTTTTGGAAATGGATATCCAGTTCTCCAAACACCATTTATTGAAGAGGCTGCTCTGTACCAGTTGCTTTGGATTGACTGCCTTAGCAAAGATCAGTTGTCTGCAGATAGGAGAGTCTATTTCTGAACACTCAATTCAATTCCATTGGTTGGCATCTCTGTCCTTATGTCAGTACCATGCTGTTTTGAGCACTGTAGCTTTGTTATATGCTTCAAAGTCAGGTAGTGCCAGGGAGCCTCTGAGGGGCAGCCCAAGGGCTGAGCACAAACCCTGGCTGCCAATAGCCCAGGCCCTTACTAATGGGTGTTGTTAAATGAATCACAGGCACAGGTGGGTTTTTCCTTGAAAGACAGAAATTCTGTGTCCCAGGGCTAGTCCAGAGCCTGGAGGAAGGTACTGGTGTCCAAAGAATTTTACCCACCAGCTAGAAGTCTTCTGAGAGTAGAGACAGTAAGTCTGGTGCAGTAAACATGGCTGAGGATGGATATATTATTGCATCTTTAGGCTACCATTGGCTGAGAGTTCAATGAAAGTGGCTCAGAAAAGTTCCACATTTGCAGCAAGTGTTCATCTCACTCATCTTTGACAGGAAATCTCCATGTATACCTGACAATCCTTGAACAAATCAGAAAGCCCAGTGGCTGAGGCAGGCATACACAGGACCAGGATTCCAGGTGATCCTGGAGGGGAGAGGCTTTGCACTCTGCTCAGGCTCTGCCAGGTGGGCAGCAGGACCCCAGCTAGACTTGAGTCCAATGGGAAGGGGTTACAAGGGTTTCTGATAGAGAGAAGATGTCCAGGAAGTGACTTTTGGACTGGGGAACAGAAGGGGAGTTGGCCTGAGGTCTTCTAGTGCTGCCCATCCTCAGGAAGAGTTGGTCCTGCATTAGTTGAAGATCGCAGGTGGGCATTGTGGCCACTTCAGTCTGGTTTCTGTGAACTGTAGCCTTGATTTTTTCCTAAATTTATTTATGAATTACATTTTTAAGAACTCCACCTTCCCCTTAATTTTAGAATAAGTGAACAGTAAAGTGTGGGTGAATCCAAAAGGCTCTATACAACTCTTTCCCATCTGCTCATGAAGTTAACAGAGCTGGGGTTATAGGCCCTTCTGGCAAGTCCACATTTGACTGATGGCCACAGAGTCTCCCTGTGCCATGGGCTTCTCCACCCTCCTCGAGAGTCTCATGCAGTCCCTGAAGAATCAGGACTGTGATCTAATCAACCTGAATTTTGACAGAAGTCCCCTGAGAGAAAGGCAAGTTCCTTGTCAGCCCAACTAGTAGGGCAGCTCTTAGTGGTGCTGAGTAACTCTGAAAGGATTTGGAGCTACATAATCATGCTTAGTAAATCCTAGGATCCTGACTTTATTCACATGTGCCTTTCCATGGTGTTAAGAGCAAGGATGAGAGCAAATCTCTGCTGCTGGCTACAATACCATTTATATGGTTCAATGAGACAGAACTTCAAGCTTTCTTTAAATAAAAAAAAATTAGCAGTCATTTTTTTTTTAATTTGTGCCTGTGAAAGATAAGGTAAGTATTTATCATTCTGAAATTGAGAAATATTTGAAATTTTATTACCAGGGTTTCACATAAGCAAGAGGATGACCACTGAGAATAACAGTGGGTTGGGAGGCTGAATGTTTTCTTCATAAACATAACCACCTTGAACTCCAGGCATCACACAGGACTTCTACACTAGGAATGATATCAACAAGACAGTTTTATTAAGAAAAATACTACCTGCTTCCCTGTAGCTGTGGGAAAAATGTGGAAATACCTTGTCCCCTTACTAAGGTAAATGCTGGAATCCTTCAGATAAAAGAGAAGGCCTTAGATTTACAATATGGAAAGAAAGTCATAATAGGATTATCAAGAAATTACTTACAGTCTCATTATTACTTTGCATTTGCATCTGCAAACCTCACTTCTCCCTCCCTCATATACCCAGCTGACACTAGGTTCACAAGTGTTGGGGTGGGTCAGAGGAGCATGATGTTCAGACCCTGGCCCTCAGTCTTCCCTCTGTACCCTGTAGGGAGAGACAGTGTGGCAGGCTGTTCCCCTGGTGCTGCTGTCTCCCCCCAGAGTGAGCTGGATCAGGGTTCTGAGATCTTGTCCTTCCTTTCTGAGCCCATCACTCCTGCACTGCCCAGAATGGAGTGAATACAAGGATGGAGAAGAAGAAAGCCACATTGCCTATGTGAGCTTTGGAGGCTCAGACCTGGGTGTCAGTCCTTTCTCTGAATGAACTCAAGCATGCCTGGGGCAATCCTCCATGCATTTAGCTACTTCTTAACAATATGTCACCTTATTATACATGGAACACTTGCCTGAGTACATGGATGATCCAGGCCTATTGCAGATTTGGGCTCCATCAGGGCAGCACTATCCTCATTACACACATGACAAACCAAGGCTCAGGGAGGTTAAGTGACTTGCCTAAATTCTCCCAGCTCTTAAGTGTGGGAATGGGGACTGTGACCCAGGCTTACAGGGCCAGGATATTGGCAGCAGGGTACACTCATATGTGGTTGGGAGCCCATGATTCTGTTGCCCATGGCCCTAGTTCAACAATATTTTTACCTTCTGCAATCTGGAAAAGTTTTTCCATTAAGATGATCATGGCCTTGGGGACAGTCCCATCTTAGGGCCATTTTCTCAGGGATTGGCACAAGTCCTTCTGAGGTCATACTGGGATAGGCCAGCTGGAGTAGGTGAGCAAATGCAAGAGGAGGGTGAAAAGGTAAGTATACATCTAGGTACACTTTGTGCTTACCTGGGGATGCTCAGCACAGAGAAGGGCCCAGAAGTGAGGTTGGAAGGGCTCAAAAAGGGGTTTGGGGAATTTTCACAAACTCACTAAAAAACTGCAATTCATGCTCTAGGGGAAATGGAAAACAGTGCATCCAATTCATGGATTAATGAATTTAACAATCTTAATTGAATTTATATTTCACCTCCACAAAAGTTTTGACCATCATACTTCCATAAATCAGTACCATCTCTCCAATTTAATTTTTATACTTTAGTTCATCAGAAAAGATATATGCCTTTTAAGTTTTGGCTCAAGTGACAAGGGGCTCAGAGCAAAATTGATTGTTTAATTGCTGCATATCTTCATCTAGAATTTTAGGTAAAAATTTATCTTCCTAATTTTTAAGTATTCCTAATTTATTTTTAATTTTACTTGTATACGAGAGACAGAAGATGGAATTAAGAACTTTCTAGTAGGAAAGTAGGACTGTGGAATGAGGCATAATATGTAGAGATGGATGAGCTTGGAGTTGAGGAAGTGGCTATCTAAAGTCTCATCTTTACACAGAAAATTGGATTGAGCAGAAAATATTGGGGACATGTGCAAGGTTTTCCCAGGCATACTCAACATGGGGAACTGCCCACTCTGTCTCTCCAGGGATCCATCCACTCACCTACATCCTCAGTTGATGTTGATTCTGCTGGGATAGGAAAATTTACATGAGCACCAGGAAGAGGATGTGGGTCTCAAAGTCCACCATGGTCTTCCTGATATTCTGGGATGAGTCATATGTTGATAGTGTAGATGATGATTTTTCAAAGTAGATGAGAAAATTGGCTTAGTCCACTGAGCCTCTTGATGATGGTGAGCCCAATGCCAGCTTGTACAAGTCTGCCCTGCAGACGCCAAGCTGGGAAGGGGTCAAGTGGGTCTCTCAATGGACCCAATGCAGAGAGTAAGAGCAGTGTCCCCGCACAACTTTCCATGAAAGGGCAATGGGCAGGAAAGATGGGCTGACTATGTGTTGCTAACTTCTCCTTTCCCACCCCTTCATGAATGTCTTCTTCCTCTGGGATTGCCATCACTAGGCAGATTCCTACATAGCATTCCTACAGCTCTTTTCAAGTCTCCAGCCCATGCTTACTCCATGATGGCTTCGTGGGCTGTGTTTATGGCAGGCATGCTGATGCTGGCAAAGATGTGGCAACCATGTTGTTGGTTACTGCTATGTAATCAATGTCTGAACCTTCACTTACAGGCTGATATGGTCATTGGATGATAGGGACAAGGCCATTATATCGGAATCTGGATGGGAAAGCCACACATTCTTATACTTTCAGTGTCCATATGATCATCACCTCAGCCTTTGGAAATTGTAACATGGGGTACAAGACCTATGGATGATAAGTAGGAACCATGACACACCTCTTCCATTTACAGTTGGAGACACTAAGTCCTGTACAGAAGGTGGGACAATGAGTTGCCTAAGGACACAAGCCAGTTGATGAATGGGCCAGGCCTCATACATGGCAACTTTGTTTTTTCTCCTACCCAGCATTGCCCTTCCTCAACCACATATCTCTGTAACCCCACAGCCATTCACATTCTGTAGAAGCCAGGACGTCTTATAGGTTAGCATGAGGGCACAGGGGGTTTATAACTGTCAGACCCTTCAACATCCTGCTTGTATCCTCCATGTAATATCCCACCTTCTCTCAAACTGGAAGGGCAGGGAGGCAGGCAAGTCTGGCTAGAGCTCAGAAGAGAGGATTATTTTGGGACATGGAAGCAAAGGTTATTGGACAATAGATGAAAATGAAGAAAGTCCTCCACCATGCATGAAACTGAATCCCTTCCCTCCCAATTGCCTGCATGTACCCTCACCTCTAGGGGGATGTCAGACAGCTAGATAGGCACTGGTAACTCAGGCTGATTCCCCAAAGATGTTGAAGTTGTTGAGGTCCCCCCAAAGTTCATGATGATTCTATTCACACATGTGATGGTCAGGTGCTGATCCCAAAAGCTGTAGGTACTTGGGTGCAAGGCAGGGCAAGGGGGTTCATTGGAAACATAAGCTAGGGACTGGGAGTGGTAGAGATGTGTGACCCAGGGCCAGGAGCATAGTAGGTTCACAATCAGTGTGGACTGGATTAAGTGGTTCTCAACAGCATTGAGGCCATGTTAATAATCCACATGGCAATCAGCAATGCTGATTCAGGGTGGGTTGCTGGAGAATGTTTAGTGTGTTGGCACCAGGAAGGAGGTAAACACAGCCAGGTTTCTATTCATCTTTCTCGTCCCTGTCAAGGTCCCTCTCGCTGTCTGTCTCTAATGCAAACTCCCATGTCTCTGGCTCTACTTCAATGTGTTATTCTCTTCTTGGCTTCACTGTTCCTGCTTCCCTTGGTCTCTCTGGACTTCTGTCTGTCTTTCTGTCTGACTGTCTGTCTGGCATCAACTTTTGTTTCATTAAAGCTGCCAAAAACTTTCCATGTCTCTTTAATCAACTGTTTCTATTTTGCTCTATAAACATGGTCCTTGAAATTTCTTTAAAGCTCTCAAGAGTTACTTTCAAAAAAGGGGAACTGAGAAAGACCACCCCATTGGACTCAGAGATCAGGAGATCAGGAATGTTCACTCCAACACTCCCACTGATGCAAGTTGCTCAGTGACTTCAGAGTTTGGGTTCCCCAGTGGGTGGAAGCTGAGGGGCAGACATGGTAGTTGAAGGTAACCACAATGACATTACTGTACATGGAGATCTCCTGCCTGTCATAGATATAGAGGCTGAGAAAGTTGTCTCTGTGTCTGACCCTATGAGGAAGTCAGCTCCCTAGATCCAGATCATGGCAGGCAGTACTTGGGAAACTGAGGCCAGATGGGAAAAGACCCATTGACCCAGAGATGTTCCACCTGCCTCTCTCTATGGCTAATTCCAACTTCCATGCAGAGGGTGTGTACCTGTAGCCATGGATAAGGCCTGAGAGTGATGCTCTAAAGACCTTTTCTGCTCCAGACATGGGGACCAGAAGTGAGAACTCCCCTCCATTACTGCCTCCCTGCCTCTGTGTTTATTTCAGGAAAGTTAGTTCTTTGAACCCTCAGACACTACCAACAGGGAAATGTTGGGATTCTGGGTGTTCCAGCAAAGAACAGGGACTTGGAGGAGATTGGGGAGGGTGAGCAAGACCCTTAACTAACTTCAGGGACCAGATATTGAAGAGAAGGCAGTTCTCATCCCCATAGTTCCCCCTGTGGGGAGAACAGTGGTCTGCAGATGTCTCTTGAAGTCCTTGACTCTCATGGTGTTTACAGGAACCTGGAGGGACTGGAATAAGGATGGTCATTGGTCATGAAATCCCCTGCTACAGAGCCTTGGCTAGACCCATCCTGCTTATACTTTGCCAACTATGGTGTTGCTAGGAGTTCTCCATGACTTTATTGGTGTAAAAAGGCAATGCCTCTGAAGATGTCAACAGAGTCATCAAAGAGACTAAGCTTCTCATTGATGCTTCCACTAAGCCTCCTTCCATGTGCCCTGTACCTAATTGTGGGTGAGGTGTGGGGGCCTGAATTGGACCTGGTTTGCTGGAATCAGGAGTGGCCAAATGGAGTAGGCTCAAAGGCAGCTTCAAGGTGTGGGGAAGGGGAAAAGATCTGTATCTGAGAGTAGGGCCGGACCCCCTGCAAATGTGCATGTTGCTGTAAGAAGTGCCTTTCTGACACCCTTCCCATTAGGATCCTGTGTCAGGAGAGACTGGTGGAAGGTTTGCTTCTGGCTGTGTCTCTCTAGCTGTGACTTTGAGCTATAGCTTCCTCATTTGTAACATGAGTGATAACAGTGTTTCCTTTGTGGGCCTCTTTGACTTCAACCTTGTCAAGCCCACAGTAGTGGTTCATGCTCAGTGTACACTAGTTGAATGGATTGAATATCCATTTCCATCCATTTGTGAGCATCCTGAGGAATGGGCCCTTCTTTTTCTTTCTTCTTGCCCTCTGCTGCCAAACATGCTAGAAATGGAGCTGGGGACCTTTGACCCAAGTTCTCATAGTCCCTGTGCTACCTGCTAGGAAATTTCCCACAAGGAGGGTTCACCCCACCAATACTGGGCAATTAAAACTGCTGCTGTGTTTCCAGCCCTAGCTCTGAGCTGTTTTCAACTGGGTTAATATGTCTAATCCTCACAAGGGATTGGAGCTTGGTGCTGTCATCTGCCTGTATGACATGGAGGAAATTGAGGCTCAGAGGCTTCCCCCTTGAAGTCACCTTGGTGGGATGCAGTTACCTAATGCCAAAGCCAAGCTCTTTTCTCCTTCACAGGGCTGCCTCCCTTCTCAGGGCAAGTGCAGCAGCAGATCCACTTATCTCATGTGGTTGTTGCAGTCATCTACTCTTGGATTTCACCTGTGCCAGTTTCCAGGCTGGGGAAGGGCAAGAAAGCCCCACACACATAGGCCCAGGTTTCTGGTTCTACCTAAAGGGATTAGACTCATTTTTCCTTGATGCTCCTTCTTGAAACAAAATCTTTGTAAATAACCAAAAAAAAAATTGTGGAAAAATCATGAAAAGTGTAAAAAAAAGGTGGGCTGTCTACAGAATTCAGGAAACACAGATTATTGATTTCCATGGTTTTACATATTAGCTAACATTTTCCTGGGCAGGGTAGTGCAGAAGCTGCCAAAATGAAATCTCCAACTGGCACAGACAAATAGGGCTCATCTTCCATTCTCTGCCTGGGGGAAACAGAGTTTCTTCCTTCCTGGTGTCATAGTATTGAGGGCCTGAACGAAGAGCTGATCTCCCATCCCCTGTCTAGCAGAAGCAGGCAGTTCTACAATTCCCTTACAAGGGGTGGGTTGTCGGGTGAGAGGGGAGCTGAGTCCCCACCAACCCAGCGTCCATGAGACTGAACAAGATGATGCAAGGCAGGCCTGGTAGACACCCCACATTCATGTCACTTACATGGTCAGTGAGATCCACTTGGGGCTGAACCTGCTCAATTCACCTGCATCAGTGAATCCAAGGGAGGCAGTGTGCAGCAGGGCAGTCCACCCATCAGCTGTCCTTCCTACCCCCCTCATCTTCCCTGGGTGTCTGAAGACTGAGCCTCCAAGCCCACCTGGCATCCACAAGTAGGGATTAGGGAAGGTGGTTGACAATCTGCTTGCCCCTTCTTGAGAGACTCCACCCTACCCTGGTTAATAAAGTTCTAAATGAAATTTAACCATTAGGGACACCACAGGCATTCCATTTCTTGCAGAAGATACATATTATTTCACTGCCAAAAAGACAAGCACAAACTCATTAGGTATAGCAAAATATCCTCAATTAGCCAAATATTTAATGATAAAAAATTTGTACCAAGTTTCTAGTGAGTGTGTAAAATCTGTAAATAAAAGAAAAAATAGGGTAATAAGGCTAGAAGTTTTTTGACAACTTCAGTGGTCACCAGCATTTTAGGAGAAGGAGAGAAGGATGAATTGGTGGAGGACTTGGCATTATAGGTAAGTGAAACTAGTCTGCATGATACTAAAATGAATACATGTTCTTATGCATTTGTCAAAATCCATAGAAACACACAAAACAAATTATAAATTGGAATATAAACTATGGACTTTAGTTTATAAAAATGCCTCAATATTTGTTCATCTATAGTAATGTACCATATTAATTCAAGATGTTAATCAAAAACAGTCCTGTGTGCAGAAGCTGTAGAGAGGGTACATAGGAACTAAATGTACTTTCTGCACACTTTTCCATAAGCCTAAAAGGGCTATGAAAAGTAAAGTCTATTGTGTGATACTAGAATACAGTTTACCAGGGGATGGGGTAGTTGTAAGGGTTGGGTAGTTAATGCTTATTTGGTACCGAGATTCTTTTTGGGGTAAGGGAAAAATTGTAGTAATAGATGGCAGTGACAACATGGTTAAAATGGAAAAGTTCCATATATAAGTTACCAGAATAAAAGAATTTTAAATCCTAGAACAGAACAACATATACTATGGTCTAAAGTTAACAGTATAGTTATAATAATACTTTGTTGTCAGTTTTATCAAAAGTAACATGTTAATGGAAAGTGTTAATTATACAGAAAACTGTGTTTCATAGGGATATATGGGAACTCTGCACATTATGCATGACTTTTTTGTAAAGTAACAACTTATCTATTAAGTTTTTTTTAAAAGTCTATTAAAAGCAAAGTAATTCACATTAATTCAATGAAGAAAAAATATAAAAATTTCAGTTACCACAGAAAAGCCATTTGACAAAATCTGATATGCTCTCATGATTAAAAATAGGTGAAGAAACAAGAAAACAAAAGTAGGAATACATAGCTAGTAGCATACTCAATGGTGTAAGACTGAAAACATTCCTGAAAGGATCAGGAAGAAATCAAAGATGCCTGCTTTCATCACAGTTATTAACTGTTGTCTGGCCAGTCCTAACCGGAAAAATCAGACAAGAAAAAGAAAGAACAGCTATCCAAATTGGAAAGGAAGTAGTAAAACTGTCTCTGCTATCTATTAGCACATGACACGACATATATGAAAATCTTCTAGAATTCACAAAAATACCAGTATAGCTAATAAAAATATCATTAAAGTTACACAAAATCTGTTGTATTTCTCTACTCTAACAAAACACACCTGAAAAGGAAATTCATAAAATAATTTCTTTTAATTATAGAATCAAAAAGAGAATAACATTCTTAGAAATTTAACCAAGGGTCTGCAAGATTTGTAACCTGAAAACTACAAAACATTGCTAAAATACATTAAAGGAGAGGTCCTTGGGGAAGACATTTTAGGAAGCTACCATTAATGAAAACTAACACCATTGCTGGTTCAAGATAAATTGTAAATATTGCAGTTATGCCAATTGAAAATTAGATGAGCAAAATAGTAATACTAAAACATTTTTGTAAAGTTAATTTCCACTAAATTAAAAAAATTAATATTAAATACTGCTGTTATAGAAATACAATTTTAAATTTAAAATAATATTTTATTTTAAATTACACTACTTCTCAATTTTTCAATAGTTTTCAACTACTTTAACACTACAGGGAAAGTTGCCCATTAAAAATTAATAAAAGCATAAAAACAGGGGTACTCATTTTCTTCCCTTTCTCCTTGGACATTGATATGGCTTATCCATCAGTGGCCTGTATCAACTTCCACAACTGGAAGCTATCAATATTCTGTCTATTTGTTTGACTATTGTATGTTATCCCACTCTCTCTGAACCTATCAGAATTTCTAATCTGGAAACAATTCTGAATGGGCTAAAGACACTGCTGTATGCCATAATTTCCAGCCATCAGAGCATTCAGTGAATGGAAACTTGCATAAATCTTGCTAAAATATTTGATGGGAAAGTACAGAATAAACCTGAAATGAAGAGTGCAGGAAAATGAAAAGCTTCCTGTCAAAGAAAAATCATCCCTGAGAAATAAGGCCTTCTTCAGCATCAGGGACACAAACAGGAAGCATTTTACTCACTGTGGATACAGCCCCAGTTGTCTCAGAGCCTTGGGCATCCCTTTCATCAATCCTGTGGTACAAAGCACTTGTCCTTACAGACAGCTTCATAGTCTGCAGGGCCCAAGAGAGAGAGACATTTTCTGCAAGGTCTGAGGATCATAGGTTAAAAATAATTGGTCAGGTGGCCTCTCCTGGCCCCATGATGCAGCACAGGAAGCTTTGTACTCAACTCTTGAATTGTGGACATGGCCCCTACAGGCTCCCCTCTGAATCTCTGAAATGAAGTTTTCATATTATTCAGTGCATGGATTTCCAAGTTAAAGGACATGGTGCTATCAACTGCCTTGAAAAGAACGCCTGGAGATTAGAAGAAGCAAAGCATTAAAGAGACTAGTAAACACACACAATGAATTACTTTGGTTTAAACATAGCAAATTATGTAAAAAGATTTATCTCATAAACTATGAAAAACTTGAAAGAAATCAAAGAAAATATATAAATGGAGAAACATTTTTTCATGGTGGGTTGACTCAATAATTTTAAGATGTCAGTAGTTATCAACTTGAACAATGGAGTTAATGCAATCTCAAAGACAATCCCAAGAATTTATTTTGTAGATATTAACAAATTATTTCTAATCCAAGAATAGGATGTAAATTTCTTAAGAAGAACAAAGTTGAAGAGTTCATATTACCTGATACCAATATTTATTATACTTATGATAAATCTACCTGCTGAAACATGTGTGTGCAGAAAAATGGAAAATCATACATACAGAGACATGCATGTATAGTCAAGGGAGCATAATTCTTTCAACAAATGGTGATGGAACAACTAGACCCCCATATGGAATAAAACAATAAATACATAAACTTTACATCTTACACAAAAATTCACCTAAAATAATTTATACAGACAATTGTGGGAAGTTGGCACAGTAGGAACTTCCAAGATTAAGTCTCTCCTCCAAAACAACTATTCAACAGGCAGAAACTGTGTGAAACAACAACTCCAGATCCGGTAGAACACTGTATAACATCCAGAGAAGAACAGGAGGAAGTAGATGATAAAAAACTAGAAGAGAAATTGAGTTATGAGTTTTGTAAGATCCAATTACTTTCTAAGTAACCAACACAAAAGTTAGGTCTATTCTACATTAAAGCAGAAAAAATCTTTTAACAACGTACATCAATCTGTAGAAATTAGCAGGTTTCATACAGAATTTGGGATTAGTAGATTCTTGCTCTCTGAACTCTACAAAACTGAGGTGTTAATTAAAAGATTTAGTGTAGACATTCAATAGCACAAGCCAGGGGCCACCAAGACTGTCGTACTGAAATATGGCCCTGTCCTGAATCTTCCTGTTGTAACAGGTCTTCCATCCTGAATTTTCTCCTGGACTTCCAAACCCCAGTATTCATTGTTTCTTTTGTATCTTCACCTTGACTCTCTGTTCAAGAACAAAATTAGCTTCTTTATTGTCCCTGGTCTCTCCAGTACTTCAAAAATGTCACAAGGTATAAAAGTTTACTCTAACTCATGCATTCCTTCTCTGCATGTGCAGCCTAAATAAAGGAAACAGCGCTCCTTGTGCTTTGTGTCCACTTATCAAACTAGAGCAAAATTTATTTACAAAGACAGAGTTACTGGGGATAAGGTGGTAATAAGTATGTTAAACATCTTTTCAAAATGCACAGATGTATTCTATCAAAATTTTAAGAAGTTTACTATTAGAGAATATTAATAAATTATGTTTCTATGCCTCATTTTCCTTATACCCTGATCATGCACAGCCATCACCCCAGCTCCTATAACACTGGATAAATTCACTCACCTGCTGAAACATGTGCTTCAATATTGGACTGTCAGGTTGTGCTCTTTCTCATTTCTATCAATTATATTCACCACAATCCTAAGCACATTACAACCACTAGCTTGGAAAATGAATGAATTTTTTCCCCATGTTCTGCCTATGTTATGCCCATATTCTATCCATAGGTATGCAATTTCAGTAGAGGGAACAATCCCATATCCACTGGTCCTTGCATTGCCATCCACTGTCTTCCTCTGTTTTTTTACTCACAGTCAGTCCAAGAATTAAGCAGTTAATGCTGAGGATGGATAAAGAAGCCATGAGATTCAAGACATCCACAATTTCCAGACCCACCTGTCATGAATATCCAAAACTTCACCTGGGAGTAACCCACAAGCCAAACAACAGAAATACACAGTATGTTCTAAGAGAAATAGGGGGGAGAACTTTCCCAGATTGAACGTAAGAATTCTGTGGCTATTGTTGCTGACAAATAAAATTGGAATAAAGATAATTTAGGGATAAGAACATGAAAATCATTGTTTTATGTATTAATTATCTCATCATTTTCTGAGTTTTTAACCCCACACTGAATCCATAAAAATAGTTATGGTTAACTCATGCCACATGTGGATGTTGATCACCACCTGAAGGTAAACATTGTAGAAATCCACAGATTGAAGTATTATTAGTTTATCCACTATCAGTCTTTACCCAAAATCTATACCACTCATGTGGATAGCAACTCCATCCTTGCTCTACCCTGCCCATGGCATTCTGTATACACTTGCCCTATATCATCTTGGATCTAAATGGAATTTCTAAAAATAACACTCCTTCCACATTGACTTTTATATTTCCTACATGGATTTGAATATCAATTCTGAAACTTAACAATTATTTCATGATGGGGTAAATAAATTCAAGGATTAGCTTTATTTGTAAGAATCAATAGTGCCCATCCTGCAAATCAGGACCTCAAAATCCTCAGCATCAAAAACCAATCATTTCAAAAAAAATAGTCTCTTGCTCAAATGGTGCCAGGAAACCTGGTTCTCCATTCACATAAAAAAGGAAGGTGGACACCTACCTCACACTTTACCCAAAAGTAAACTGAAAATGGATTGAAGATCTAAATATAATAGCCATACTCTCCAACTCCTAGAATAATACATTGGAAAGCATATTAATGTCCTTAACTTAGGAGATGATTTCTTAGAATTTATACCCAAAGCAACAAAATAAAAATAGATAAATGAGACTTCATCAAAATTAAAAGCTTTTATGTCTCAAAGGACTTTATCATGAAAGTAAAATGGCACCCTACACAATGGAAGAAAATATTTGGAAACCAAGTATCCAGTAAAGGTATAATATACAGAATATGTAAAGAAATCCTTCAGATTAACAAGAAAAATGACATAGAACCCAATTTTTTAAAAATGCAAAAGCTTCAACAGACATCTTTCCAAAGAAGACATACAAAAGGACAGAAAGCACATGAGAAAATTGCTCATTAGCCTTCTGGGAAATGCAAGTCAAACCACAATGAGACACCATTTCACACCCATTAGAATGGCAGCTATTTAAAAAAAAGGAATTAACAATTGTTGGAGAAGATTCAGAGAAATAAGAACACTCATCCATTGCCAGTGGCAACTTAAAATCTTGTAACTGCTGAGGAAGACAGTTTGGCAGTTTCTCAGAAAGCTAAATATAGAACTACCATATGACCCAGGAATCCCACTACTCAGTGTATACTCAAATAAATAGAAAACAGGGACTCATACAGATATCTGCACATTGATGATCATAGTAGCATTATTCACAATAGCCAAAAGATGGAAATAACCTGTGTCCATTAACTGATTACTTGATAGGTACAATAATGTGTATATAAATACAGTGGAATATTATTCAGATGTAACAAGGAATGAAGTCCTGATACATGCAACAAAATGGATGATCATTGAAAACATCATGTTTAGTGAAATAATTTTGACAAAAAGAACAAATATTTTATGTTCCCACTGATTTGAAATAGAATAAGTAAATTCACAGTCAGAATCTAGAAGGTAGTTTACAGAATGTTGGGGAAAAGGAAGAAATGTTTAGGAAAAAGAAGTTAAGGCATAAAATATACAGGATTCTTATTTGGAATGATGAAAATGTTTCAGTAGTGGATGGTTGTGATGGTAGCACAGCATTGTGAACATAATTAATAGCATTGAATATATCTGAATGTGACTAAAAGTGGAAAAGTTGGATTTTATATATCTTAACAATAATTAAAAAAAATCCATGAACTACACTACACAATGAACTCCAAGCAAAATCATGGGCTATAGTTATAGTGAAATTATAACAATGTGCTATCAATTTTGACAAATGCTCAACACCAATGGAAAACCAGACAGCTCTGATGTAGAAAACAAACTTTAGCTATGCTCTGCATCAGAATGTAGCAGAAGTAAATGGGTTCCCAAGTCTTCTGTCATGTCCTACAGTCCTCATAAGGTAAGGAGACTCAGAAATTATAAAATGAAAGTGTGTAGCAGGACATCTGGTTGACCTGTGTGATATTTTAGAAAAGTGGTTGCTGAAATCCTGTGCTCTTAACCATCATTAGTGGCAACATCGCTGCATTTCTTCTGCTCATTCCCTCTGTATATGTGTGTATGGTTGTTTGTGTATATGTGTGAAAGCAATTATCTATAAACTGTAAATTATTCCATAAATCACCATTAATAATTAAATGTATATCATCAAATAATGATAATATGTCATTAACAGAAGCAGAATTACCTCATTCATTTGTATCTGAGTCCTAGAAAAATAAACTTGTATTAAATGTGATTCTGTTCTTGAAGATTTACATTGTTCACTTATTTAACACCATAATCTTTCCGATCATGGTTTTTTACTAATTTAATAAATGATATACTCAGAGGCTCAGAAAACTTTAGTAATACGAGAAAATTACATGGCTAGGAAATTGACAGCAAAAATGTGAATTTTGCTCTGCCTATCTGCCAAGCTCAAGTTCTTTGAGTTACACACAACCCTAGGTTTTAGCTGGAATGTCCACTCTCACATCAGTCATCTGAGGTCCCAGCCTGTGATCACAATGTCATGTCCTTTAAGTTTGTGGGAACAAATACTTGCTATGTCCAGATAATTTTTCTACCTGGGAATCTCCAGCACACTGATGCTCCTTGCCAAACATCAGTCTCTCTCTCTCCTCATTTTTACAGCTCAGTTTAATCCAGTTACTGGTGTCAACATATACTTATCAAGACCATCCATTTTCTCTTATGATCCCATGACAAGTTACTACACTCACTGATGAAAACCCCAATAGTTGCTGACTCCAAATACTTGCATTTTTCCATGACTGCCTGACATAGCACATGACTAGGACATTGGTCCTCATTTGAAAACCCTAGTGGTTTTCAAATATATCTGATAACCCTAATCTATCTTGCTAGTTAAGTCATTCATTCATACTCCATAAACACTTAACATTTTCTTCATGCTTTCTGAATATCAAGGATTCTCTCATTTCCCATCATATATAAAAGATGGAATTGCCTCCTACTAAGAAGATGGATTATGTAATTTTACAAATTACACTATGACAACTTAAGAAAATAACAAGGTCTCTAAGTCAGAAGGAATTGGCCTGCTGCAAATTGCTTGAGCAAGTTATGCAATCCTGTTAAATTTCTGCTTTCTCTGCTTGAAAAAATGGAGGTGGCAATGCTTACCCCTCAGGATTGTGGAGAAAATCAAGTGAAGACTCTAAGCACAATGTCTAGCACTTATTTTGGACTCAATTCAATATTTCCTTTTTTCCCTACCAATTGATGTGTTTATTCCTGTACTTGCTATATTATTCTTGTATCCATATTAGGAACCATGGGCATTGCTTGGGAACTATGAGAAAAGCCTGGCAGAATCTTACCTGGATGAAAACACAAAAGTGACTCCAAGAACCATCTTACTTAGATAAGACAAAATGTGGAGCAATCACCCATGTCATGCAGGCAGCAAATAATTTCCAGACATGAAATAGAAAGAAATCATATTATGGCCTCCAAAAGTAAACCTGAAATTGTATTTTGAAGACTGGAACTCACATGAGGAAACTCTGATTAGAATATAACACATTCTTTAAAACAGAGCATGGATAGAATAAATTTTTGCTTATTTTTCTATAGCATTTTAGCCATGCACACATGGCAGATGCTGTATCCTGCAGAATTCTGTTGATGCTAATATTATTCTAAAGTAAGTAAAAGAGAGAGAAAATTATTGAGTATACAAAGCATAGGTAGCCACCACTATCCTTGAGAAACTCCAAAATTTGAACTTTGAAAGTCAATTGCTTAAGAGTGGTGTCCCAACCCCAAATGTGCAGCAATCAGGCACAAGTTTTATTAATTATGACAGCAAAACACATGAAAAAATAAAACCTATAAACATATTTGTCTGTATCAAAAATTAAAAATTTGTGATTAAATTGGAGCACCATCAAGAAAATGTAAAGACAACCTACAAAATGGAAGAACATATTTGCAAATCATAAATCTGATAAGAGACTTATTTATAGAATATATTGAAAACACCTGAAACTCAAAAATAAACAAAAACTAACCCACTTAAAAATATGGGGAATAGGTCTGATTGATAGATATTTCTCCAAAGAGGATGGATACACCAGTGGCCAATAAATACATGATAATTTGTTTGACTATATACATAGTCAGGGAAAGGCAACCAAATCCATGATAAGAGCCCATTTTACTCTCTATGATGGTTAGTTTTATGTGTTACCTTGGCAAGGTTTTCATGTCCAATTGTCTCATCAAACACTGGTGTAATTGTTTACTGTAGGATTTGTATCTACAATCAGTTGATCTTAAATAAAGGAGATTACCCTCCATGATGTGAGTGGGCCTCATCCAAACAGTTTTAGGTCTTGACACTAAGAATTGATGATTCCAGAGATCAACTCTTACTGGAATTTCCAGCATCCTAGTTTGCATTAAGGAATTCAGACTCAAAACTTGAATATCACTTTTATTAGAAATTCTCTCCTTGGCTGGCCTTACAGAGTCCCAACTTGCCTGCCTCATGCCCACACACACCACACAAATATATATATATATATTTCCTGTTTGTTCTCTTTCTCTGGAGAACCCTGATTAACATACACCAACGTGTGGCTACCATTAAAAAGAACCGATAAATCTTGGTGAATATGTAGTTTTCCAACTGTTATAACTTCTGGTGGAAGCATAAATTAGGGAAGTCATTTTGGATAACACTCTTTGTCAGTTCTTCAAAAAGTTAAATATGGAGTCACCTTATGACCCAGCAATTCTACCCAAATGAAATGAAATTTACCTAAATGAAAGGAAAATTTATCTCCACACAAACACACATGCATGAATGAAAACAGTAGCTTTGAACAAAATAGGTCAAACAGTAAACAGTAGAAATGCCCTTCAGCTGATGAATGGATTAAAAAACTGTGGTATATCAATACAATGTAATATTATTGGTTACAAAAATAAATGACATACTGATACAAGCTACAACATGGATGAACCAGAAAGCATTATGTTAAGTACAACAAGCCAGTCACACAAGCTACATATTGCATGATCCCAGTATATGAAATGCCAAAAACAGGCAAATGCATGGAGGAAGTCAATATAGTTGTGGTTCTCTAGGAAAGAGATTTCAGGGGAAATGCAGAGTGCTATTGGTTATGAGGTTTCCTTCTGAGGTGATAGTGATCAAAATGTTCTAAAATTTGAGGGAGATATGGGAAAGCTTTCCCTGTCTTACCACCAGCTTAAATTAAGCCATTGTTTCCTCTTCAGCCAGGTTCAGTATGACTTCTATTAGCTGCACTGAGCAATGAACCCATATTTGGGATGTGCCCCCTCTTCAGTTTGGCAACCAGGAAGGGATGAAAACATCTGAATGTCATGCTGCTAGTTGGATTCCTGGACCCCTAAAGTAAGACATTTGTGAGTCTCAGCTCTATGGCCAACAGACATGCTTTTCTCTGAGAGCTGGACAGGAGACTCTCTTGCCTTGGAGATCCAAGACCCCAACAGGAGCTGGCTGTGGAGGAAAACAGGTTTGGTGAGTGAGTGTGGTTGGTGAGTAAGTGTGGATGTCTTGTGAGCATGCACAGGCCTTGTTTTCTTTGATTTGTGGGCCCTGTTTATTTCTTCTTCAGTGACACAAACTCCTTTCAGAGCTGTAAGCGGGAGATTGCACTTGGATTGGGCAATTGGTGGCCATAAATTCATGCCAAAGCTGTTTCTGGAGGGTGCATGGAGAAACATCCATCGAGTTTTGATTTGGATTGAAGCAGCCCCTGGCATTAAGGAAGGTCACTGAATTTCATGCCTAGTTTTATTTGAGTGCTCAGTGGTACATAAATTTATACCATAGCTGCTTTTGGAGGATGCAGCCCCAAGCATAGAGGAATAGTCCCTGAGACTTTGTCATCTAAAACTTGGCATTGATTCTTCTTGTTTTCGTTTGTGGTTTGGTTAATTTTATTCTGTTCTGTTTTGTTCTGCTTTGTCTCAAGTTATCTAAATGGTATTTAAATAATGGGAAACAATATAACTGTGAAATCTAAGGAAATTAATGAGAATGAACATTTAAATCCAATTCTTAAGCATTAAAAGCAAATTGGGTATGAGCCCATGACAAAAATATAGTTGCATGCAAAGTAAATTGTCCTCAGGATGAATTAGATTATAGCCACAAGTGAAAAAATCAGGGAGCAATAAAATAAAATGCCATTTTATGGCATTTTAAAATAAAATGCTATTTTACAGCATGGAACAAAATTCTGGATGTACAGTGTTTTATGACTCCATCTCAGATTGAAAAGCTAGAGAGAAAAAGTTTTGGGCATGACAGTTTACCTATCAGCAAAGACCTTAGCCTTTCCTTGAAATCTCTGGAGCTTATTGCTCCAGGAGAAGTAAAAGAGGGTCCTAGTTCCCATGTGAAAAATAATCAGATTGAATGTTCTGAGGTCCAAGCTAAAAAGTAGCCAAGACCTCTGTGCCACAGGTTGTGGGACACTAGGAGCACCTGACACCCAGGACGAAAACAATGATCATTCTCTCACATTCCCTCATCCTTGTTTTTAAAAGAACAAATCCCAATTAATGGCTTGTATTAACATTCTACATTTTAATTAAATTATTGAACATGAAAACTTTTCATGTATTACTTTATTTTTTTTTATTTTAAAATGAATTAAAAGTTATAGGAACAGTTGCAAAAACAATACTAACCCCATACACAGAATTCCATCATACCCTGTCCCCCCTCCCCCAAAAGCCCAATCCACCAACTTTACCATGCTGTCACATCACTATTTTTTTTCCTCCCTCCCTCCCTACCTATCATCCATCATCTACTGCTCTGTCTTCTGCACATATGAGAGCTAGCTGCACACACACTTGAATAAACACTATAATTCACATATACACTTCCCATGAATAAGTACATTCTTTTATGCAATCCCATTAAGTGCAGCTAAGAAGTACAAGAGATTCAACACTGATACAAAGCTTACATTCTATATTTCCTTTTCCTTATGTCTCAACTGTGTCCCTTTGAGCCTCCTGTCCTCCATCCTCCAACCCCATCCAGGCTCATCCTTGGCATTCAATTGTCATCTATTTTGACTGTTTTTTTTTTTTTTTCAATTGTGGAAACATATACACAGCCTAAATCTTCCCATTCCACCCCCTCCGTAGCCTTCCATTAGTGGGATTAATCACATTTAGAATGTTGTAATGCTCTTTCCCACCATCTATTACTAGAAATTTCTCTTCACCTCAAACAGCAACCTGACACTCATTTCTTAACTCCCCATTGCCCCTTCCCCCATTTCTCTTAACCCAAACTCTACTTTTCATCTCTATGGTTATATTCTCTGATAACTTCTTTGTGTTTACTGTGGGGCTTAAAATTAACCTCTTAAATCCATAACAATCTTGTTTTTCTTTGATACCACCTTCATTTCAATAGGACACATAAACTATGTTCCTATACTCCTTCATTCCCCCACCTTTATATGGTTATCTAAAATTACATATTTTATGTTGAGTTCAAAACCACTGATTTGTCATCAGAGTTTGTGTATTTTATATCATGTAGGAAGTAAATAGTGGAGTTACAGTTCAAAAATTATTGACTTCTATTTGTATTCCATTGTGGTTGGAGAATGTGCTTTGAGTATATTCAATTTTTTTTTTTTTTAATTTATTGAGGCTTGTTTTATGTCCCACCTTGTGGTCCCTTCTGGAGAAAGATCCATGATCACTAGAGAAAAATGAGTGTCCTGGTGATTTGGGATATAAAGGTACTATATATGCCTGTTAAAATTCTCTATATCTCTTTCTCCTTTCTTTGTTTCTCTGTTGGTAGGGCTCCGTTTAGAATCTGAAGTTGGGCAGGTCTTTTATTGGCAAAATCTCTCAGCATTTGTTTGTGAAAAATTTAAGGTCTCCCTCAAATTTGAAGGAGAGTTTTGCTGGATAAAGTATTCTTGGTTGGAAATTTTTCTCTCTCAGAATTTTAAATATGTCATGTCACTGCCTTCTCACCTCCATGGTGGCCACTGAGTAGTCACAACTTAGTCTTATGTTGTTTCCTTTGTATGTGGTAAATTGCTTTTCTCTTGCTGCTTTCAGAACTTGCTCCTTCTCTTCAGTATTTGACAGTCTGATCAGAATATGTCTTGGAGTGGGTTTATTTGGATTTATTCTCTTTGGAGTTCACTGAGCATTTATGCTTTGTGTATTTATATTGTGTAGAAGACTGGAGAAGTTTTCCCCAACAATTTCTTTGAATACTCTTTCCAGACCTTTACCCTTATCTTCCACTTCTAGGACACCAATGAGTCTTAAGTTTGGATGTTTTATTTTATCTATCATATCCCTGAGATCCATTTTAATTTTTTCAATTTTTTTCTCCATTCTTTCTTTTGTTTTTTTCATTTTCTGTTCTGTGGACTTCTAGGACACTGAGATGTTGTTCATCTTCCTCTAATCTTGTATTGTGAATATCCAGAGTCTTTTTAAATTGGCCAAATTTTTTTTATTTCCATAAGATCTTGTATTTTTTTATTTACTCTTGCAGTTTCTTCTGTATGCTCTTCTAGGGTCTTCTTTATGTCACTTATATCCTGGGCCATGGTCTTCTTGATGTCCTTTAAATCCTTTGCCATGCTTTCATTCCTTGATTGTAGTTCTTTGATTAATTCCCCCAAGTACTGAGTCTCTTCTGATATCTTGATTTATGTGTTTGGAGTTGGATTCTCCATATCATCTGGTTTTATCATATGCATTAAGATTTTCTGTTATTTTTGGCCTCTTGGCATTTGCTTTGCTTGATAGAGTTCTTTCAAATTGTAAAAAAAAAAAAAAGATGCCAATCTAATTTTTCAGAAACACAGTTTGGTGATGTACACTTTAACTAACCAGCAGATGGCATCTGTGAGTCACCTATACTCCTCAAGTCAGTTCTCAACCTTGTTCCTGCAGTGTGTGGGGTAATGATTCTTGTGGGGTTCAGTTGGAGAACTCAGTTTGGGTGTGTTGTTGGAGCCATTCACCCTGAATGTGGGGCATGTGTATGGGTGGCCAGGGAGGAAGGGCAGCTTTAATATTCAAATCCCCCAGGTTCATGAAGATTCAAGGCTGACACAAGAGTCTAAGCCTTCATTTCATTTCAGCCCCAGACCCTCTCTCTTGCTGTCCCACAAACCACTGGACTTGGCATAGTGTCCCTGGGTTCCCCAAGTGGGTCCCCCCTCCCAGCCACAATCCTCCAGGAGCTCTGGCAAGGGAATGCCGTGCTACATCACAAGTGTGCACCATCCCTCAAGGGAAGCCCCAGGCCACCAGGCCATGCAGTGGTGCTCTCAGCCTGATGCAAAGATGACCAAATGGGGCATCTCAACCCCCCACCTCCTTGCACAGTTCTTCCTTCCCAGCTCCAGGACAACTGGTGGGGCTCTGGGCTGTGGGCACAGCCCAGGGCAGTAGTTTATCCAGCCCTCCAGGGAGCCAGCTGTGAGCCGTGGGGTTTCTTTCAGCTTCTGGCCCTCCCTTCTGTTCCCCCAGCCCCAAGGGTATCTGCAGCAGACTATCCTCCAGGCAAGATACCGAGAGGCCAGCCCAGTCCCCTCTTGCTGTGTTTTACTGCATGGTTCCCACTCCCACAACTGCAGCCACTCCTGGTTTTTTCCCTTTTTTTAAAAAAAGAGCTAGTTGGTCTCCAAATGCCAAACCCTGGCTTCCCCACAATGCCGCATGGCTGTGGGTCTTCCAACCAGCTTACTCACGCATTTCAGAATGCAGATACCTGGTTTTACCAAGTATATGGCCCCTGTGATACTAGCAGACCTCATCCAGCTGTCACGTCACTGTAACCAGTATTCTGGGTCACTTTCAGGTTTTTGTCTAGTGTTTTTCATGGAGGTGTTTTTTGCCCTGTCTTACCTAGCCACCATCTTAGTTTCACCCTCATGTATTACTTTAAGTGACTTATAAAGATGAGACTTAGTCTAAAAAGTTCACTTGGAAGGAAGGTTTAGTAACTGTAACACAAGGTTAGTTTAGCTGTACATTTATACTCTGTAACTTTTATATTTCCTTGTGCTACTTTGGTTGGACAAAATCTGTAGAACCTGTTGAAGTCTATTGGTTCACTTTCCTAAGAACTAGTGGTAACTAGAAATAACAAATATGGTTCCAAGTGACCAAACCTTTGTAAATTTGTTAATCTCTTTCCATAGTTTCCTTTGATGTAGCACTAAACCTGGAGAGAATTGCTCATGCTTTAGAGTACAAATATCCCATCCCACCATAAAGCCTTAGAATGTTTTCAGTGGTGTTGTCAGTTTACTGTCAGATTCATTGAATCTCCTATTATAATAACAGACATTTTGATTTAATATAAAGTAAATGGTTTGCTATTTATTAGTACAATAGCAGCCTGCTTTTCCAGTGTAAATCTGAGGGCAACTTCCTAACAGTAGGTAAAATAATTGAATGGCCATTCATAGAGATTAACTTAATGCAAGATATAAAGAAATGGTACAATTAAAAACTAAACAAGGAAATGTTTAAGGCTATGAGTGTTGTAGGAAAACCTCTGATTCTGCTCAGCCTAATAAGCATATAAATGCTGTGGTCACCCAGGATAGAGAGGGGAGTACCATTTTTTTTCCTCAGTTCAAATGCCCACTTCTCCTGCATTTCCCCAACCCCTGCAGCCAGGGTCTATGGTTTTTATGGGGTCAGAAAACTGCATTTTCCCAGTGTTTTGGACTGAGCCTGCAGCAGTTGTGTATGCTCCCCCCCAGCCTTTTCTGCCAAAGTCCACCACTTTGGCAGTCCCTTCTTCCCCCAACCTTAATGGAAGAATACAGACAAGCATGGGATGCCTTTGAATTTCCCCTGAAATGGCCTTCCCACATCATATCATGAAAGATATGAATTTTAGACAGGGTGTCTCTATGTCTGGAAGGCAAAAGCAGGGACAGTATCCTCTCCAACAAAGACCAGCTGAAATATTTGTCAGTGCTCCTGCATTCATCAAAAATTACAGAAAGTTGAAGGTGAACTTAAGTTGCCAATCTCAACAGTGGTGGAATTGTGTTTAAAGTGTTCTATGATCCTGATGCACCTCAAGGAAAGGACAGAAGGAAAACTATCACCTATAAAGCTAACTGAAATGCTAATATCTTAGGAGCAGTCCTGAGTAAAACTTTTTGGCAGCAAATGTAACCTGTGAAAGATAAGACCCATGGGGCCCTAAGGAAACTGATGTGCCCCCAGCAATATGCATATTGCAGGGGGAGGGGTGTTAAAAATAGGAATGCTCCAGCTTGATGAAAAGGGAAACAGGGTACTACAGCAGTACAGTGTCCACAGCTGACAGGAGACTTGGACAGTGATCTGTAGTAATGCAGCCCAAGGGCACTATCCACCCCTCAGGGAATGATCCCAATCACCAACAAAGAACCTTTGAGTCTCATACCAAGTGGGTAAAAATTTAGTAAATTATCCGGTAAACATGAGACTTAATTGCACTCAAATCAGTCCTTGTTATGGACATGTCTGAAGTTGTTAAAGACTTCTCACAGCATCAACAATGCCAAATTAAAAAGGGTCAATTGACATACAGATTTCTTTGCAAGCCTCCCTCTCTCTCATATGGTGAAATGAGTTTACAAGTTCTGGTTCAAGGAGCAGGCCTACAAATTGCATTAAAAGATCCAGGCAAGCCAGAACTTCCTAATGAAGAAAAGCCATGAAATATCCTCGATGTGAGCCGGAGATGTACAAGTCACAGTAAGATTGTGGCTGAACACAATTCCAGCATCTTTAAACAATGCCCAATTAGGCAAAGAAAGAGCATTTTTGCCACCAATTAAAAGATTTTAAAATAGGGACTAATAAAACCAGGAATTCAATGTTCCAGATTTGTCCAAAATTTAAGAGCTACAAATCCAGTGGTAGAAAGTGTACATCTCACAGTACCTAATCTGTATATTCTCCTCATCAATATTCCTGCTGTATAAACTTAGTTAAAGGGATGTCATTTATTGCATTCCAATAAGTTAAAACTTGCAGAAACTCTTTGCATGCAAAGGAAAAAGACTTCACAGATGTATAAAACAGCAGTGTAATTGGATTGTGTCAAAAAGTGCAAGGCTTGTCCAGATATCTTCAGGGAGTAAAGCTCATCCTCTTTGAAGAACATCTGTCCATGGATAATAAGGCTGAAATGGTAAAGAAAACTAGCAAATTGATTTTTAGTCATGACAAATGTCCTTGGAATCTCCAAGTATTTGCTAGAGTTTGTGGACACTTTTTAGATAGTTAAAAGCTTTTTCCTTCTTGACCCAAAAAGCACAAATTGTAAAATGGTTACTTCAAAAATTCCTAAATTTAGACTTCTGCTTTCTATTCAAAGCAATAGACCAGCTTTCACAGCCAAATTGTTAAAGGTGTTTCAGGACTCTTTAGCATCAACTGCTGCCTGCTTTCTGCTTACCAGTCACAGTCTGCAGGAAAAACAGAATACATGTATTGAAATTTGAAAGACAGCCTCACCAATATCAGCTTGAGAAATGGGACAAAGCTCTACCTATTGCTCCCTTGAGGATAAGAGTAGCACCCCAAAGTGGGCTTTGTTTGAAACCTTTAAAATAACATTTAGAAGGCCATTTCTAAAGGTTAAATAAGCAGGTAACATGCATCCCAGTTCAAAATTAGCTGCAATTCAATATGTAAAGTTTTTAAGTACTACTTCAGCTGAAATCAGTAATTATGCCTTTAATGCTTTAAATTCCCCACAGTTGTACTCCCTTACACCACTAATAGCCTAAAAATTACATCTGAATCTGCACCAAAAACCAGTATCCCCAGGTTCAACTAAATCCTAAATGGGCTAGACCTTATTTAGTGTTACTTTTGCTTATTCTTTTCTTAATTTGCAGGAAATAAAGCCCTGGAATTCACCATACCAGATTCAAGATGCAACTATTCCAGGGGAAGACATGCCTTCTGTTAGATGAAAACTGTGGTATCAGTGAATCCTCTGGAAACAGGGTCATGATTATGAATTTTTTTCAAACTGTGCTTACAATCTTCCTAATTGTTATGTCTCCTCTTGTCTAAGTAAAATGCCTCTTATCTCTATGTACTCAAATAATAACTCAAATATTTATAAAACTCTTTTCATCTTCCAAAATTCTACTAAGAATGATCCATGGTTACTTGAATGTAGAGGGTATAAGGAATGATTTTATTAGAAGGAAAAGAAAGGAGTTTTGTCCTAAATGACTGGTTGTTTCAGAATATTTGAAAAAGTCTGAATGAATGCAGAAAGTTGCAGAAATTTTGCCAAAATGGAAATTTATTTCTGTGACCAAGGTTGGAAAATGTTAAAAACTAGCAATGTCACTACTTAATAGTGAAACCTCACAACTTAAAAGGGTGGCTTTGTAAAGCAAAATAGTTCTCAATATGCCCATGATGGAGCCTCTGCTCTAATTAATGATTAATGTTATAGGTATGTGCCTAATAATCTACAAAATGTAATCCTTTTCATCTTCCAGAACTCCAACTAAGAATATTCCACTCTCCCCCAAAGGAAATCAACAATATCTACAAATTACAGGTCAGAAATTTCACCAGATGACTCTTAATTACTTCACCCCATTTGCCAGGAGGAAGCAGCTAGAATGGCTGATGTTAGAAACAAGAATTATACCTTAAAAATGCTTACCTGGTTGTGGAGGAGAAAAGAATTTATTCATGATCTTGCAAGAATAGATGCAGAGTCAGACACATGGCAGGCATGCCAGAAAAAGAACATGGTGATAGTTATATTCTACCCCTAAATATGCAAGTCCCTTCCCTGTTTCCCCATTAACTGGGTACTCCAGAGGTCACAGTCTATCTGAGAGAGCTCACTAGCCCGCCTTTGAGATTTTGAATTGTACAGCCTATCAGAGAGAGTTAACTAGTTTAAATTTCCTGCTGAGAGTTCCCACCTTTGATTATATCCCATATCTCTTTACATTCCAGTAACCCTGATTATTTTTCCCATATAAGGAGCTGGTGCTGATTCTAGGCTTACATCATGGCTTTTACTCTCTCCTTCACTTTACCATGGAGACTGTTTAAGCTAGTTCTGCTGCCTTTTTCCCTATTCCATGTTGCCTTTATGTGAAAGCTAAACTTAACCTTTTTTTACACTGACTGCCCATTTCCCAAGATTGGAAATTAATATTGTTTAAGGGGAAAACTGTAACAGGAACTTTTTAAATATAGTTTTAGAACTGTAAGCAAACAGGAAATTTTAAAATGAAACCTTCAAAGCTGGAACAGGCTATAATGAAAGATCTTATTCTCACAAAGGAGCAATTTGTAAATGTAAGCTCTGAAAACATATGTAAATGCTAAGTTTGCACCTTTCCCAGGTGTCACCTAAAAACAGGAGATAACAAATTACTGAAGTTCTCCAATCCTACTACATGTTAACTAAAATAGTTGACTTCCTTTGTCTCTAAAGGGTTTAGCCAATTAAAGAATCACTGAGAGATTGTCCCAATCCTCCTAGATATAGATGAGCATTTTCTATGTCACTCTTATTGCATATTAATTGAATGATTATCTTTCTTTGACTCTGAACTTGGTATAAAACTGAGTAGAGAATCACCTTGGGGAGGGAAATTTGGGCAAGTTCCCCTGTCTTCCCACCTGCATAAATTAAACCATTATTTCCTCTTCAAAAAATAATTTTCTAAAATTGGGTTGATGGATGCATCACTCTGTGAATATGCTAAAACAAATGAATAGCAGACTTGAATGAGTGAATTATATGGGTGTGAATTATATTTCAATCAAGCTGTTTTATAAAAAAAAGTGAAAGTTAATATATTCTTCTTTCAAATTTCAAATATGTCTTAGACCCAGTATAATGAGACTAGACAAGTACTCGATATCCAGTCTTGACCAATCTAAAGAATAAACCACCCATAAATCACACTTCAGAGGCAGAAGTAGGATATTTTGTCAAAGGAAATGATGAGAACATGCTAGACGTAAGAAGAGTGAGTTCAGACTTGTCCCAGTCAGCAGCCTGACTCCATTGCACACCTTTAATTCCATGCCTTTATCTTCCCAGAAAAACAGTGACTATGTTCAACTTGAATTGTCTTGCTAGAACAAGAAACTATGTTATGGAACAGCAGCTGCAATTGATGTCACCACCTGGTTAAGCTTACAATAATCCACTGTCATCCTCCAAGACCCATCTGTTTTCTGCACCAGCCAAATAGGAGAGTTTAATGGGGATGTCATGGTAATCACCACCCCCACATCCTTCAAGTCTTTGAGAGTGGCATTAATCTCTGCAATCCCTCCAGAAATCCAGTATTGCTTCTGGTTTACTATTTTGCTAGGCAGCAGCAGTTCTAACAGCTTCCACTTGGCCTTTCCCACCATAATAGCCCTCTCTCCACAAGTCAGGGAAATAATGTGAAGATTCTGCCAGTTGCTGAGTATGTCTGTTCCAATTATGCATTGACACTGGGGAAATAACCACAGTATAGATCCAGGGACCCAATGGACCCACTGGACCCACTGTGAGACAGACCTGAGCCAGAACTCCATTGATCACCTGATCTCCATAAACCCCAACTCTGGTGGACTGGAATTATGTTTTGGGTCTCCTGGAATTAATGTCACTTCTGAACCAGTATCTAATATTCTGCAAAATATCTGATCATTTCTTTTTCCCCAATGTAGTTACCCTGGTAAAAGGCCATAGGTCCCCCCTGGGCAAGGCTTGGAGGAAGATTAGCAGTATACATATTTGTCAGTGTAACATGGTCCTTCCCCAAGTGTACCTGTCCTTCCCCTCATTCAAGGGGCTCTGGATCTGCAAACTGTCTCATGTCTGTGAATTGATTATGGGGCCATGCCTCTCTGTTTTTGTAATTCAAGAGAGGTTTTTGTTCACTTGACCTAGAATTCTTCTGCTTATATAGTTCAAACCAGAATTTAGTTGATTGTTCATCTATCTTACTACTTGGTACTATATGATCTACTAGCCAGCACCATAAGCCTCTGTGAGTCAGATTACTTTGCTGCTTTGAGCCTGTTTTCCATTATGGTAGCCACACCCACCTTGTCTTTGGGGACTAACTGCAGCCACCTGGCATCTGCTGACTTGTAATCCTATTGTCCCCATGTGTTTAAGGATTCCAGCTCTCTGACAGCAGTTCCTGCAGTAATATCTGACCTAGAGAAAAGGGTGTCTACAGAGCTTTTCAGGGATGGTGGAGGTAATCTCACACATTTATTTCTCAGAGTCTTGGCAAAAGGTGTGTCCTCTGGACATTCCAGGGGTGTGTGAGCAGGTTATCCATGATAAATCCACCCTAACATTTCAATCTCTCTAAGTCTTTGAATTCTCTCCTCTACATTATACCAGGGCAGTTCTGGCACTTTGCCCTCAGGTAATGCCAGCCACCTTTTGATCCATGTTTCAGCCAACCACCCAAACATAGTGTTAACACCATTTTGAACCCCTTGAGCAACAACATTGAATGCAGAATCCCTGTTTAGTGGGCCTATATCAGTAAATTCAGCCTCATCCAACTTTATATTCCTTCCACTATTTTCCTACACCCTTAATATCCATTCCCACACATATTCATCTGGTTTCTGTCTCTATAATTTGGAAAACTCATACAGTTCTTTTGGACTATAGCATCTTTCCTCATGTGTCACACTTTGTTCCTCACCCTTCAGGGCCTGTTGGGATTTTAGTCTAGTTATAAGTCTTGAAGCAAAGACTTGTGTTGGAGGTGGGTCATGAAAATAATTATAAATATCCCTCAAACCATTTACCTCAGAACATTCTGTTACAGTTTCATCCCATAAAACAGGATTAATCTCTGCAGACAGAGGAGTCAGGGCTGCTTCCTCAGGGGAGGTGATTACAGGTTTGGTAGGCACTGAGGGGTTAATCTCTTTAAGTGGAGTTTGGATGACAGGCTTCTTAGGGCAGACTGGAGGTTGGGAAGCTGTTTCCTCATTGAAAACTGGAGATGGGGTGTGGTTTCCTCAGCACAGACCACTACAGCCATACCTAACAATGACTCAGATGAATCCAGGATTCCAGTGTCCTCACTACCATTATTATCAATCCATATGTCCCCATCCCAAGTTTTAGGATCCCATTTTTTTTCCAATAAATGCCTTTATTTAAACAGCAGACACCCTAAGAGCTTGAGATTTTTGTTTACATTGTAAATCTGCTACTTGCACAATGAGACTCTGGGTCTGATTTTCAGAAATCTCAAGTCTGTGGCCACAGGAAATAAGATTTTCTTTCAGGGAACACACAGAAACTTTTACATCTGTTATATGGCACTCAAGTTTCAAATCTGAAGCCTTTAGCTGGTCTGTTTCTCTTATAACTTTATCCATCATATCTAAGCACAACCAGCCAACATCATAATACTTCTTAACTCTGAAAATCTCTATGAAGGTGTTGAAAACACTGTCACCCAGGACCTTGCTTCATACAAGGGTATGAATAGGAAATTAAATGGTGCTATTTTGCATATCTTCATTGTCAACTCATGCCATGGACTGTCAGTGCCCTCTTGATTATTGGAAATGGAGTCATTAGTGCCTTTGAATCTAATCAGAGTAGAAAACAAATTACAAAAGCCCATTTTAAGGTTCTGTTTCTCAAGAACCACTCCTGGTACCAAGTTGTATTATGGTACTCTAGGAAACAAAATCAATAAGAGATATCTATAAATATAAGATTTCCAGAAGTTTCTCACACAACTGTGGGTATTCAAGAGTCCAAATTCTGTAGGGCAGGCAGCAAACTGGCACCTCCAATGAAGATGTTTGATGTACTCCTCAGGCAGGAAACTGGGAACTTTGATGAATGTATTCAATGAAGTCCTCAGAAAATGAACTGGCAACATTGACAAACTCCTCAGGAAATGCTTCACTGGCTAACCAAAGAAGTGAAGGTCCTCTATCTGTCTCACTGAAAAGTCTTCAACTGATTTGATTAAATCCAGCTGACTGCATTCTCTCATTGTGGAAGACACACCCTTCATTGACATCATCACTCGGAGCTGCAGTCAATTAACTTATGATTTAACATATGAGCCTTCTGGTTTATCAAGTAGCCAAAAACATCCTTTCAGCAATGGTTAAGCCAGTGCTTGCTTGTCTAGACACCTGGGTACCATCACATGGCCAAGTTGACACATGAACCTAATTATCACATTCTGTAATGAAGTTCTATTAATATACCCCTTTTAGGTCTTTTTATTTTATCCTTGCCTTTGTGTTGTGTGTGCAGTTGTGTGTTTGTATGCAGTTTATTGCAGCTGGTTGTTGCTAATTTTTTCATGGATAAATCAATATATCTCTTTCATTACAGATGAGGGAAGACTAAGAGTTTTCAAAGTCTCAAGCATTATAGGATAAATATTTGCTATTTTATGAAACTGACCAGGCGCCTTTCTTATTTAATAGTTCCATAAAATAGTTCAGTTTAAAATAAAGATATATTTGAGAACTAAAGCATCTAGTAAAATATTTCTTTCTTTAGAGAACTCTCAGGAAACATTGTTACCACTCATCATTCAGATGCAGACATTGATGGTCTACAATACTTTTATAAGCTCTCCACAAAATTAACATAATATTTAAATATTAATCAACTAAGTCTTTCTGAGAATATATTGGTCATCTTTCAAAAATAACAAAATACAAATATATACCAAAATTGATACATAGTAGATTTTTAGTATTTATTGACTGAGAAAGTGGCAGAATAATAGTTTGTTATGTTGAACCTCACTCTTTGCCCTCTTGTTCAGTAAAAGTGCACAGAACATGTCAATGCAGATATAATAGAGTCCTCAGAGCATTAGCATTGTTTTGCAAAAGACATTTTTGAGAATCTTAGCAGTAGGTGATTTTGAAACCCTTTTGAATTACCTTCAATCATTCCATATAGTTTGGAATAAAGAACAAAAAATACAAACCTGGCAATTGCTATGATTGAAATTGTCACTGATGCTTAAGGAAAACTGAAACAAGAAGGCAAATTTATTCCTTTAAGTTACATTTCATTAAATTTCTTGATAGCATCATAAAATGAACAGCTTGTTTGGGGAGACAATATGATAAAATGAAGTAGTGATGTCAAAATAGCATCTAGGCACCCAAAAATCAGAAAAAAAGTTAAAATGAAGCTCAGGTCCATGAACCCCTCTACTTATAACACACACAAAAGAGAAGATATAAGATTTAATTTTAAGGAGGTTATTTTGATCTAATGACTTAAGGAGAAATGTTTTCTGAAGACACCATTCTTTTACATCAAGATCTAATTTTAGAATTATATTTACCCAGTTCCAGTTTTAGGAAGAAACATAAATATTCCATATTGATGTTTAAACTCTGTAAAAATACTAAATTTGAAACTCACCAGAGAAACTTTAAAATATAGAAATCCATGGATATTTAACTTAGAAGATATATATAAGTATGGTCATACATGGCATTTTGTATCTGAAATTATAGACTTTTCTAAAAATAGATTTTAATCTTGTTTCTCACTTTGTTATTGTTTCAACAGTATATTTTTAGACTCAAAGCATTTTAAAATTAGTATGACATGTAAATTATATCATTTGAATATAAAAGGAAACAATCAAAAGATTAGAGCAGAGATGAATGAAATTCAGAAGAAAAAACACTAGAATCAACACAACTAAAAGTTGGTTCTTTAAAATATCAACAAAATGGAAAAAAAAAAACCTACAGGCAGACTGATTAAAAATAAAGGAGAGAGGATTCAATTTGCTAAATTTATTTGGAAGGGCTAAAAACAAAAGCAAAAAAAAAAATCACTGAGATTTTTGGAGTTTGTGGTGTTTAGAATACTCTAAATGGGCTGGGTTCCAATAAAAAGGGGCACATAGAAATAGGCACCAGAGAGCTGGGGACTGGCTCTGAAAATGTTTTTTTCTTCTTTTCTTTTCTTTTCTTTTCTTTTCTTTCCTTGCTTTCTAAACCTTTATCTTTGTATTCTTCAATAGCCCATCATAGCTCCTGCTTCAATACTGCCCCAGGTAAGGGACGAATTAAAGCTCTCTTAGAGTAACTATTCAGGTGAAAGAGATAGGAAAGCCTTTGAAAAGGGGTTACTTTTAAAAAAGTAACTATTCTAAATAGCTCTTTACAGAAACCCTCAGATATTTGCAATCGGCCTCTGGACCCAGGCAAGGACAGGGCTAAGATAGGTCTGAGGGACACAGCAATGAGTCTAGTCAGCAAGACAATTCCCTAAAGGGCATAATTTCCACAAGAAAAGGGAGATGGGACCCAGTTCAAGTGGCAGCCCTGGTTCAGAGAATTCAGACTCCAGGGGCTGGAAAACAGAAAGCAGCTTGATTTAGCCATGCCCCTGGAAGAGACGGGGTCTACAGAGACTTAAAGGCACCTGTGGCACCATTCTATGGACTGACAAGTGCCACCTGCTGGACAGGATAGGAAAATCACAGAGACCAGAGATATCATAGGAGGGTCTGAAAATCTGTGGGGTCTCATTCTCAGGGAAACTTCATATCTGAGACCTGGGCCTGTCTGGTCTGGGAATATCTGATTAGAGTCAATCTTATCTAGGGAGAAACTCTCACAAAAAGCTTACATAGAGGCAGGGCAGGAACATGCTAAATAAGAGGTGAAAAATTCTGATCAACTAAACAGAAGCTAGGTTAGGGGTATAGAATAAGTTGAGCTGAATGGAAAAGACCAGAGAATTAAGTCAACCAACAAGGAAAACCTATGTAAAAGAGTGAAATGAGCTCCAGAATAAACTAATCAAGAAAATCA
This sequence comes from Choloepus didactylus, assembly GCF_015220235.1. Classification (NCBI taxonomy): domain Eukaryota; kingdom Metazoa; phylum Chordata; class Mammalia; order Pilosa; family Megalonychidae; genus Choloepus; species Choloepus didactylus. The sequence goes on along the minus strand of NC_051312.1, from coordinate 156,053,794 downwards.
GATGCCTAGACAGCTAAAAATAATGAGCCATACTAGGAACACAAAAATATGGACCATACAAAGGAACAAAGTAAAGCTTCAACTGAGGTACAGGAATTGAAAAAAAAAGGTACTTAAAGATCTTCAAACAAATTTCCTAAATCAAATCAACAAGCTGATGGAAAATCTGGCAAACAAGATGAAAGATATAAAGAAGACACCGTATGACCATAAGGAAGAATTCAAAAACTTGAAAAAACAAATGGCAGAACATATGGGAATGAAATGCACAAAAGAAGAGATGAAAAACATAATGGAGACATACAACAGTAGATTAGAAGAGGCCAAAGAAAGGATCAGTGAACTCGAAGACAGGACATTTAAAATCATATGGACAAAAAGACAAAGTGAGAATTCTCAGAGCAGCAAGAGAAAAGTGATCCATCACATACAAGGGAAATTTGATAAGATAATGTACAAATTTCTCCACAGAAATCATGGAGGCAAGGAGTCAGTGGTATGATATATTTAAGATACTGAAAGAGATAAAATTTCCAATCAAAAATTCTATATCTGACAAAACCGTCTTTCAAAAAAGGAGAGATTGAGATATTTTCAGACAGTGAAAGGCTTAGTAAATAGACCTGTACTACAAGAAATACTAAATGGAGTGTTACAGGCTGATAGGAAAAGATGGGAGAGTGAGGTTTGGAGATGAGGGTAGAAATGAAGACTATCAGGAAGGGTAAAAGGAGAGGGTGAAAAATTAGAGAGGACATATAAAATCTGAAAGTCAAAACAATACAAGAAAGTGCTGCACTAACACTAATAACACTAAATGTAAATGGTTAAACTCACAATAAAAGAAATCCATTGGCAGAATATATTAGACAACCTATGCTGTCTACAAGAAACTCACTTGAGACACAAGGACAAAAAATAGGCTTAAAGTGAAATGTTGGAAACAGATATTTCAAGCAAACAACAACCAGAAAAAAGCAGGAATAGCTATATTAATATCAAAGATATTAAAGTTCAAATGTAAAACAATTAAAAGAGACAAAGAAGGACACTATATATTAATAAAAGGATCAATTCATCAAGACAACATAACAATCATAAATATTTATGTCCCAAGCCAGAGTGTCCCAAAATACATGATGCAAACATTGACAACACTGAAGATAGAAGGAGATACTTCTACAATAATAGTTCGAGACTTCAATATACCACATAATCAATGGATAGAAAACCTAGTCAGAGGATCCACTAAGGAGAAAGAGATTTTGAAATTGTATGACAAATTAATTAGACTTGACAGATAGTTATAGAATACTCCAACATACCACAGCAGGATACACATTTTTTTCAAGTGCTCATGGATCATTTTCTAGGATAGACAACATGTTGAGTCACAAAGCAAGTCTGAACAAATTTTAGAATATTGATATTATACAAAATTCTTTCTCAGATTGTAGTGGAATGAAGTTCAAAGTGAATAACAGGAGGAAGGTCAGAAAATTCACAAATATATGGAGGTTAAACAACACACTCATAGAGAACCAGTGGGTAAAGGGAAAAATTTTAAGAGAATAGTAAATACTTCAAGGCAAATGCCAATGAAAATTAATTAATGGGGTGCAGCAAAGTTGGTGCTGAGAGGGAAATTTATTCCCCAAAATGCATATATTAAAAGAGAGAGCAAAAATTGAGGAATTAACTGTTCAGCTGGAGGAACTAGAGAAAGAAAAACAAACTAACTGCAAAGCATACAGAAGGAAAGAAATAACAAAGATTATAGCAGAAACAACTAAAATTGAGATGAGAAAACAATAGAGAGAATCAACAAAATCAGAAGTTGGTTCGTTGAGAAAATGTTTAAAATTAACTAGACTAACAAAAAAGCAAAAAGAAAGAAAAGAGTGTGAATGCAAATAAATATAATCAAAAATGGGAAAGAGACATAACTAGTGAACCCAGAAATAAAGGAGATAATAAAAAGATACAATGAGGAACTACATCTAACAAAAAAGACAACTTTGACAAAATGGATAACATCCTAGAAAAGCATGAACAGCCAACATTGACTCAAGAAGAATTTGATAACCTCAAAAAACCAACCACAAATAAAGAGATTGAGTCAGTGATCAAAAAGCTCCAAAGAAAGAAAATCCCAGGACCATATGGCTTCACATGTGAATTCTACCAAGTATTCAAGAAAGAATTAGTACCAATCTTGCTCAAACTCTTCAAAAAATTGTAGAGGAGAGAAAGCTACATAACTCATTCTATGAAGCCAACACTCTAATACCACAAGTCAGAAAAAGACACTACAGTAAAAGAAAATTATAGAGTAATCTCTTTAATGAATATAGATGCAAAAATCCTCAACAAAATACTCACAAATCAAATCCATCAGAACATCAAAAGAATTACACACCACAATCACAGGGGTTGTTTTCCAGGTATGCAAGGCTGGTTCAGCACAAGAAAATTAATTAGTGTAATACACTACATCAATAAATTAAAGCAGAAGAAGCACATGATCATCTGGATTGATGCATAAAAGGCAATTGACAAAATTCATCATCCTTTCTTGATGAAAAATTTACAAAGGAAAGGAATAGAAGGGAACTTTCTTAATATGATAAAGGCTATATATATAAACACAGCTAACTTCATACACAATGGGGAAAGACTGGAAGTTTCCCGCTAAGATCAGGAACAAGACAGGATGCCAACTGTCACCATGTTATTCAACGTTGTGCTGGAAGTCCTAGCTAGAGCAATTAGGCAAGAAAAAGAAATAAAAGGCATCCAAATTGGAGAGGGAAATGTAAAACATTCACTGTTTGGAGATGACATGATCCTGTTTGTAGAAAACCAAGGAAAACCTACTGGAAAGCTAATAGAGCAAATCAATGACTACAGCAAAGTGGTAGGGTACAAGATCAACACCCAAAAATCAGTAGTGTTCCTATACACAATTAATGAGCAACAGGAGGAGGAAATCAAGAAAAAAATTCCATTTACAATAGCAACCAAAAGATTCTAGTATTTAGGAAAAAACTTAACATAGGCCACAAAAGACCTATACAGAGAATAGTAAAAGAAACTGCTAAAAGCAATCAATTGGGGCCAAAAACAAGGAAGAATATAATGTGTTCATAGATTGGAAGACTAAATATAGTTAATATGTCAACTCTACCTGAACTGAATTACAGATCCAATGCAAGTCAATTGAAGATCCCAACAACTGATCTTGCAGAATTAGAAAACCCAATAGCTAAAATTATTTGGAAGGGCAGGGTGTGCCGAATAGTAAAAATTCCTTGGGAAACATGATTCAAGTTGGAGGTCTCACACTATCTGACTTTGAAGCATACTACAAGGCTACAGAGGTCAAAACACATGTTACTGGCATAAAGATAGGTAATATTGACCTATGGAATCAAATTGAGTGCTCAGAAATAGACCCTTTCATCTATAGACAATTGATTTTTGATAAGGCTGTCAAGCCAATGCAACTGGGACAGAGCAACCTCTTCAATAAATTGTGTTTGGTGAACTGGATATCCACATCCAACAGAATGAAAGAGCATTCATATCTCACACCTTATACAAAAATTAACTCTAAATGGATCAAAAACCTAAACATTAGCACTAAGACCATAAGAATTTTAGAAGAAAATGTAGGGAAATGTCTTAAATACCTTGCAATGGGAGGTGGTTTCCCAAACATTACAACCAAAGCATGAGCAATCAAAGAAGAAATAGATATATGGGATCTTCTTAAAATTAAACACTTTTGTACATTGAAGGACTCTGTCTTAAAATAAAAAGGCAGCCAATACAAGGGCTACATATATCAGATAAAGGTTTAATATCCAGAATATATAAAGAGGTCCTACAACTTAAAAACTGAAAGACAAACAACCCAATTAAAAAATGGGCAAAATATATGAATGGACAGATTTCTGATGAGGAAGAATAATTGGCTCAGAAACATATGAAAAGATGCTCAACTTCACAGGTTATTAGGGAATGCATATCAAAACCACAAGAGGTATCATTTCCACATGTACTAGAGGTGGCCATTATAAAAGAAAAAATAGAAAATTACAAGTGCTGGAGATGACACGGGGAAAGAGGAATACTAATTCACTTTGGGAAGTATAGAATGGGGTAGCCATTCTGGAAGGCAGTGTGGCAGTTCTTCATGAAGCTACATATAGTATTTTTATATCATCCAGCAATTCCCTTACTATGTATACACTCAGAGGACTGTAAGCTAGTAGACATTTGTAAATTGATGTTTACATCCAAATTATTCATGATTGCCAAGAGATGGAAACAGAACCAATGACCATCAAAGGATGAGTGGACAAACTGTGGTATATACACATGATGGACTATAATGCAGCTGTAAGACAGAACAATGTAATGAATCATATAATAATGAATGAACAGTAAGAACATTATGTTGAGTGACATTAGCCAGAAACAAAAGGATAAATACTGTATGGTCTCACTAATATGAACTAATATTAATGAGAAAACTTGGAGAGTTAAGAGCAGAGAACACAGGTTTTCAGGAGATAGAAAGAGGGTAGAGATTGGGTATTTGATGCTGGTGGAGTATAGAATGTTCAACAGGATGGATTATATATATCCAGAATTAGCATAATACTATGTGAAGATAGCACAATATTTTTGAGTACACTGAACAAAGATATATGTCATAAAGCTGAAAGAGGAATGCTAGGGGCAAGTATGACACCAGAAGGAGAGAGAGATGATACAGACTGAGACTGTGTAACTTAGAGAAACCTAGAGTGGTCAAAGATGGTGACTAAATATACAAATATAAAATGTTTTTAGAGGTGGGAGTACAAATGTCAACCTTGCAAGGAGATGAAAATGGGATGGTATTGGGGAAAAATATAATCAAAGAAAACTGGAGTCTATGGTTAACAGTAACATTGTAATATGTTTCCATTAAATGTAACAAAGACAATGTACCAAAGCTAAAAGCCTATGAGAAGGGGATATAAAGGAGGGGTATGGGATTCTTGATAGTGGTGTTGTTTTTGGAACTTATTATTGTATTGTATAGCATTTTAATTTTTTATCATTTTTATTTTTCTTTAATAATTTTTTCAAGTAATGTATATGTTCATGTATTAATTGTGGTGAACAATGCACAAATATATGACAATACTGTGAACAATTGATTGTACACTGTGGCTGATTGTATGGTACGTGAATATACCTCTATAAAATTGCAGGGAAAATATAAACAGAGGGATTCAAGTGTCAGAGAGAGCCTGTAGAAAGAGATGTACCTATTTACTGTAGTGGGGAAGTAGAATGATGCAGCCTATCTGGAGGACAGTGTGGTGGTTCCACAAGAAGCTAAGTATGTGAGTGCCATAAAGCCCTGCATATTCATTATGAGGCATATATTTGGAAGATCTGAGAGCAGGGACATGAATGGACATTTGCCCCCTGGTGTTTATGGAGGCAGTATTCATGATTTTCAATGGATGGAGGTGGCCTAAGGGTGCATTTGTTGATAAACAGAATGGTGATCTGTGGCTTATGAAAACAATAGAATATTGAGCAGCTGCAAGAAGGAATGAAGTTGTGAGACATGCAATTAGTTGAATGGATCTTGAGGGCAGCATTTTGAGTGAAGTACACCAGAAACAAAAAGACAAACATTACAATGCCTCACTATTATGGACTAACTGTAATGTGAAAATTCTGAGAATTGAATCTTAGAGCACAGTGTATGAGGATATGCTTATTATAATGGTCCCTAGATTGTAAGTTCTTACACAGTCACATTCTATTCCTGAGTTGCAATGGAAGTCTCCAAATTCTGAGAGGTTAAGCACTGTGTATAACCTAGTCAGTCTCTAAACTGTGGGTTCCTGTGTGACACCTGAAACTCAAGAGCTAGGGCTCAGGAGCTATGAATGTCAGTTTTACCTCATACAGCAACTGTTAAAAAAGCTGAAATAGACTCTAGACCTTAATTAGAGATATGAATGAAGTGAATCTCATTAGGACTAAGGCAAATCAGGCCAAAAGATAAAGGATGATATTGATTGTTTTTTAAAACGTCAACTTCAAGGGAAGAGATGTTTATTTGATGCAGGATCTATATTTTCTGCAGCACACTAAATTTAACTTGTACAGTTTATTCAAACCCCACAATTACATATAACCTTGAATAGGAAGTGAGATCTGGTTGGTTTGTACAGGTGAGTGTGAAATCCTGATACATTCCAAAGTAATTTGGGCAGAGAATAAAAATATTTTTTCAGGACCCCAATGAGGAACTGGGGAAAATGTGGAAATACTAGACTTCTTTATCTGGTTTATTACTGATATTCTCAAAAATATTGAGGGCTAATATTTTAGTAGGATGAGCCCCTATTCTTGGGGCTTGCCCTTAGGAAGCTTATTACTGAAAACAAAGGCTAAGCCTACTTATAACTGTGCCTAATAGTCTCCCCCATAGAACCTCTTTGTTGCTCAAATGTGGCTCTCTTTCTCTCTCTCTCTAAGCCCACTCAGGTGAACTCACTGCTCTCTCCCCTATGTAGGACATGACTCCCAGGGGTGTGAATCACCCTGGTGACATGAGACATGACCCCCAGGGATGAGCCTGGACCTGGCATTGTGGGAATGATAAAATACTCTTGACCGAAAGGAAGAAGTAGGATGAGACCAAATCAAGTTTCAGTGGCTGAGAGATTTCAAAGTCATAAGGTCACACTGGCAGTCATTCTTATGTGCTATATAGATATCCCTTTTTAGTTTTCATGTATTGGAATAGCTAGTAGAAAATACCTGAAAATGTTGAACTGCAACCCAGTAGCCTTGATTCTTGATGATGATTCCATAACTATGTAGCCTATGTGGTGTCACTGTGTGATTGTGAAAATCTTGTGGCTCTACACTCCCTTTATACAGTATATGGACAGATGAGTGAAAAAGTGGGGAGAAAAACTAAATGAAAAATAGAGTAAGATGGGGGTGATGGATTGCTTTGGGTATTCTTTTTTACTTTTATTTTATTCTTATTATCATTCTTTTTGGAGACAGGAAAATGTTCAAAAATTGGTTGGGGTGATGAATGCACAACTTTATGATGGTACTGTGTACAACTGATTGTATACCATGGATGATTGTATGGTATATAAATATATCTCAATAAAACTGAATTTAAATAAAAATAACTTAAGGCTAAAGATAAAGTATCAGAGTATTCATTTCTTTCCTTTGAAATAGTATTTGGATTTGGTAATACTAGTACTTTGCACAAAATTCAAAAAGTCCAAAATTTGTATACTGTGTAGAAGGCTTCCCTTGTAGGCCACTTCTATTCCCCTACTGTCCCTGCTCCCTTCTAAGAAATAATGTTACAGCTTTCCTATATGTCTTTTCATAGGCATGTATATGTGTGCTTTTTAAAAAGCATTTTGAACCATATCATACATGGTTCTGTACTGTGTTTTTTTTTCATTTAATATATTTTGGAAATTACGCTATCACAGAAACAAATTACATCTAATTTACCAAAAGCAGTCTCTGATATAAATTTAAACAATTTGATAATTTAAGTCATGGAAAAATTGTATCTTAAATAGTTGTAAGCAGCATGTAATAGTCCATATTAAAAATCACTATGACCATTTGATCTCCCAAAATTGATTTAATACACAAATTTTACTTAGTGCAAATTTATTCTAATGGCAGGTGGCATTTATGCATATTTGTCTTATTGAGGTAAAATTCACATAACATAAAATTAGCTGTTTAATTTAAACATTTATATTGTGAAATATTACATAAATACAGAAAAGTGATAACTTTTAAGTATTGTTTAACAAGTAGTTATAGAGCAAACTTTGAAGTATATTATGGGTTACAGTTCCACAATTTCAGTTATTTCCTTCTAGTTGTTCTAATACACTAGAGACTAAAAAACTAATGATTCAGTAGTTATAATCCTTTTTAAAATCATATCTTCAAAGATATTACCCTTTTGTACATATGTTGTATTTCACAATAAGGAAATAACTGAAACTGTGGAACTGTAACCTATAATATTCTTTGAAATTTGCTATCTAAATACTTGTTAAACTGCAGCTGGAGAGTTGTCACTTCTATATATATGTCATATTCTACAATAAAAATATGATAAAAATAAAATTAACATGACAGCAAATCAAAATGCTGTCTTCTCTTTTGTTACTCCTCTCTCTCATTTGATCACTGTCTCAATATTCAGGGATATCTAGGCAATGACCACTCTAACTTGTTTATATTGGAAAGGGGTGTTAACATTATGTGGAAAGGGGATGCTCCTGGTTGATGTTCTTGCAGAGGCTGTTGACTCTTGTTTTGGGGACTTACCTGGCATAGGAAAAATATGGATGTTTTAAGTTCCTGAAAAATAAAACTTAGTGAGTGAAATTTTTATACAGTCTCAGAGACCTGGGTATTCTTTAGGAATTGGGGGAATACTGTTGGTTTGGACTTCACATACCACAGCAATTTGAAATATCTGAAGCTTGCAGGATATTATTTCCAGGAAAGCCTTGTAATTCTATTTGAAATCTCTTAGTCACTGAAACCTTACTTTGTTACATTTCTTTTCCCCCTTTTGTTCATGAAGGCATTCTTAACCTCATGATGCCAGGGCCAGGCTCATTCCTGGGAGTCACGTTCTATGTAGGGGGGGTAATAAATTTATTTGCAGAGTTTGGCATAGAGAGAGAGAGAGTGCCACATTTGAGCAATAAAATAGGTTCTCTAGAAGTGACTCAGGCATAATTATAGGTAGGATTAGCCTCCCCTTTACAGCAGTAGGTTTCATAAGAGCAACCCTCAAGATCAAGGGTTTGACTTATTAAGTTGGGGGTCCCTAATTTCACATACCTTATATTCTGTCCAAAATAAACAATGTCTCACGTTATCCTAACTTCATTGTTCAATCATCATCACTCTCAATTTTAGACAATTATCATAACCCCAAATATCCCATAACTCTTATTCCCCCAATTACTTACCCCTAGTATTGGTGTGGTACCAGTAAGGTATTCCTAACAAATATAGTAAATACTGTACAATAGATAGGTTTTCCCATATAGCACTCTTGTATCAGTGTCATACGTTAGAGATAGACCATGTAAGAACTTATTTCTATTTGTAGCATTAATCTGTAGATTAGCATGACTTTAAATAACTCCTTTTAATCATGTTCACCTTCAATATGGCACTGATACTTATAATCCCACTAATGAACTATCATCACCTCTGTCCATTCACATAAACATTAAGTTCAACCTTGTTAACAAATCTGTACCTATTAGGTAATTATTCCCCCTTCTCCTGCTTCTGTCTATCTCTAAGTCCCCTATACTCTACATTTTCAGACTCTGATTTTACATTTTCCAGGGAGTTCATATTGGTGATATATCATATTGATGAAATCTTTCATTTCGTGTCTCACTTATTTCACTCAGCATAATGTCCTCAAGTTTCATCCATGTTTTCACATGTTTCAGGACCTCATTCATTCTTAATGCTGCATAATATTCCATCATATGTATATACCAAATTGTTTTCATCCACTTGTCTGTTGAATGACACTTGGATTGTTTCCACCTTTTGGCAATTGTGAGTAATGCCACTATGAACATTGCTGTGCAAATATTTGTGTCAGCGCTTTCAGATCTTCTGTGTACATACTGAGGAGTAGAATCGCTGGGTCATAAGGTAACTTGACATTTCATTTTCTGAGGAACTGCCAAACTGCCTTCCACAGTATATGTACCATTATACATTCCCACCAGCAGTGGATAAGTGTTCCAACTTCTCCATATCCTCTCAAGCATTTGTAGTTTCCTGTTAATTTAATGGCAGCCATTCTTATATGTGTAAGATGACATCTAAATGTGGTACTGATTTGCATTTCCCCAAATAGATAATAGCTAATGATGATGAACATTTTTTCATGTACTTTTTAGTCACTTGTATTTCCTCTTTGGAATAGTGTCTTTTCACATCTTTTTTGCCCATTTTACAATTGGATTATTTGTAATTTTGTCATTGAGTTGTAGGATTTCTTTCTATATGCTGGATATGTCTGTTTTCAGATACAAGGCTTCCAAATATTTTCTGCCATTGAGTTGGCTGCCTCTCCACATTTTTGACAAAGTCCCTTGAGGCACAGAAGCATTTAATTTTGAGGAGTATCCATTTGGTATTTTTTCTTTCATTGCTGGTGCTTTGGGTGTAAGGTCTAAAAAGCTACCTTCTATCACCAGGTCTTGAAGATGTTTCCCTATATTATCTTTTAGGAGATTTACTGGCTTCTATATTTAAGTCTTTGATTCACTTTGATTTAAGTTTTGTATAGGGTGTGAGGTTGGGGTCCTCTTTAATTCTTTTGGATATGGATATCCAGTTCTCACAGCACCATTTGTTGAAGATACTGTTCTGTCCCAATTCAGTGGATTTGGGGGCTGTGTCAAAAATCAACTGACAATAGATCTGGGGGTCTACTTCTGAACTCTGGTTTAAATTCCATTAATATGTCTATCTTTATGCCCAGCAACATGCTGTTATGATCATTGTGGCTTTACAGTAGGCTTTAATTTAAGGAAGTATAAGTCCTCCCACTTTGTTCTTTTTTGGATGTTTTTAGCAACTCGAGACCCCCTTCCTTTCCAAATAAATTTAATAATTATCTTTTCCAAGTCTGTAAAGTAAATTGCTGGAATTTTGATTAGAATTGCCTTGAATCTATAGGTTAATTTGGGTAGAATTGACACCTTAACATTGTTTATCCTTTCTATCTATGAGCATGGAATTTTGATGGGAAATATCCTAAACTTGTCTATCAAATTGAGAGAATTGGTATCTTTTCTTTGTTAAGTCTTCATGGTGAACTGATATTTAAATGAATCCATACCCCTTAAAGAAAGTGGTATTTAAAAATATTAGCTAGGTCATATCACTTCCTTACTTAAAAACAATCAGTGGACTTCTCTTTATACTTAGATTCAAAACCTAATATCTTAGCAGAAGAAATATGTCCTGACTTTGGTCAACACCTCTGTTCTGGTTTGAATATGTGTCCCCCCAAATGCCATTATCTTTGATGTAATCTTGTGTTGTCAGACCTATCCATGTTAATTAGATTGTAATACTTTGAGTGTCTCAGTGGAGATGTGCCCCACCCACCTGTGGGTGATGACTCTGATTGGATAATTTCCATGGAGGTGCTGAATTAAATTATAAAGGAGCTGACATATAAATGAGCTGACAAACAGAAGGAACTCAGTGCAACTGATAGTGACATTTTGAAGAGGAGCTATGACCAAGATGGACATTTTGAAGAATGCACAGAGCTGAGAGAGTAGTTGCAGATGAGAGACAGTTTGAAGATGGCTGTTGAAAGCAGACTTTTGCTCCAGAGAAGCTGAGAGAGGACAAATGCCCCAAGAGCAATTGAGAGTGACGTTTTTGAGGAACAGCAGCCTAGAGAGGAACATCCTGGGAGAAAGCCATGTTGAACCCAGAACTTTGGAGCAGATGCCAGCCACGTGCCTTCCCAGCTAACAGAGGCTTTCCAGAAACCATTGGCCATCCTCCAGTGAAGGTACCCAATTGCTGATATGTTACCTTGGACACTTTATGGCCTTAATACTGTGACTGTGTAACCAAATAAACTGCTTTTATAAAAGCCAATCCATCTCTGGTGTTTTGCATTCTGGCAACATTAGCAAACTAGAACAGATTTTGGTACCAGAGAAGTGGGATGCCTTTACTGCTGAGTTTGCAAATGTCAAACATGTTGGAGTGGCTTTTTAAATGGATAAGGGGAAGATTCTGGAAGAATTGTGAGAAGCTTGATAAAAAAGGCCTAAACTGCTTGGAAGAGACTGTTTGTGGAAATATGAACTCAAAAGATACTTCTGACGAGGCCTTGAACACAGATGATCAATGTGTTGTTGTGAACTGGAAGAAAGGCGATCCTTGTTTTAAAGTGGCAGAGAATTTGGCAAAATTGAGTCCTGGTGTCAGATGGAAGGAAGAATTTGAAAGCAACAACCTGGAATACTTAGCTGAGGAGATCTCCAGACTATGTGTGGAGGATATATCCTGGCCTCGCTTTGCAGCTTATAGTAAAATGCAAGCAGAGAGAGATAAACTTAGAACTGAACTCTTGGGTTCAAAGAAACCAGAAGCTGATGGCTTGGAAAATTATGGGCTTCCAGGGGGTGGAATCCCGGAAGCTACAGCCCAATGTGAGGATGTAACAAAACATGGAACCCAGCCACCATTTCAGTACAAGCCAAGATTGAAAACGAGTTAAGCAGAAAGGATTTGTGGAAAGTCCTATTGCCTGAATGCTCTGACCCCTGTGTGCTTCATGCAAAGCCAACAGAATTTTTTTGAGATCTTTATAGACAGAGCCATTGCTGATCTGGACTGGAGGATACAGACAAGGAACAAATTGAAGGAAAAATTTCTTCAAAGACAGAGCCATGGAGGTTGAGGTCTGGAGTCAAGAGGCCTTGGGCTGGGAGAGTGGAGTGGCCCACATGCATGGAAAGGGTGAGTTTGCCCCAGAGGTCAAGGGCAGGCATTCTGCCTCAATGCTCTGGAAGAGTTTTGCCACCCCATGTCCCAAAAAGTGTGGCGCACATTCCCAGGGAATTCAGAAAAGCCTGGTTGCCATGCCAGTGTTCTGAAGGGGTTGAGCATGTGACCCAGAGATGGAAGGGAATCCGGGTGCTGACCCAAAGTTTGAGGAGGGTGGGGCTCAGAAGGTGGTCTCTCCAGTGTGTGGATATGTTGGAGAACTCACCCCAGCATTTGGAGAAGAAAACGCTGCCAAAATTCCCTTAGGAAGGGTTAGACTCCCACTCTCTCAAGCACCAAGAATGAAACATCATTCTATTAATGACTCTCAGACTTTCAAACCTAATGGAATTTGTCCTGTGGATTTCAGGAACTGTTTTGGTTCTGTTAACCCTGTTTTCCTTACTGCTTCTCCTTATGGCAGTGGGAATGTTTATCCTGTGAATGTCCCTCTCTTGTATATTGGAAGCACATAACTTGTCCTAAGTTCACAGACCCACAGCTAAAGGAGAATTATGCCTTAGGACTGACCATGGCTATAATTGATTTTGATCAGATCTTATTGTTACTGCAATGGTTTAAGTTTCTGTGATATTGTTGTGGGATGAATGTATTTTGTATATGGAAAGATAATGTCATTTTTGGGTCCAGCGGGTGGAATGTGTTGGTTTGAATGTATTATGTACCCCCAAATGCCATTATCTTTGATGTAATCTTGTGTGGGCAGACCTATCTGTGTTAGTTAGATTGTAATTCTTTGAGTGTCTCTGTGGAGATGTGCCCCACCCAACTGTGGGTGATGACTCTGATTGGATAATTTCCATGGAGGTGTTGGCCTGCCCATTCAAAGGATCCCAGTAATAGATTTAAGCCCCATCCTGAATGAGGTGGGTCACAATTTTATTGAAGTAGCCTTATCAAAAGATCCTACTTGCAATGAATAGGTTTAAACCCAAAGGAATGGATTTAAGAACATGTTTTTCTGGGGTGCATATAGCCTCAAACAACCAAAACTTGTTTGATAGCACCATCTTCTAGCTTCATTAAGGTAATAACAATGTCTGACTTGCCTACTTCTCTATTAAGAATAGAGAATTCAAGAATAAGAATCTAAGAATAATATCAGTTTTGACCACCTCTTTGTGAATGCTGAAACGGAGAAGTATGGTTAACGCTATGAAGCACATAAAAATTGAGAATTCCAATGTTTGTTTCTACTTGAGCACTTCAAGTCATTGTTCCATCTGTATCAGAAAGCAAGTAAAGATGTCATTCTCCCATTCTTTTTATTTCATCTTTATTTCTTGTTTTCACCTTGTCTTATGTGAGGCTGAAAGAAAATTGTAGGGAATGAATCACTGCAAGGTTGACAAACAAATACTCAATGGTATTGGAGATTCATATTCCTGGATTATAATATAAAGGGATAAATGGAATCTGGAAGGAGTTTCTTCATGTGAATTTCCCAGTGTTCATTCACTTGAAATCAAATGCAGAATGCCCTATGAGATAAAACCCCAGAGAGATTTCCTGCTGTTTAGGAAAAATGGGTTCAATCAAGATTACACTACTTATACATCCACACCATATTCTAGCATTTATGTCTTAATGTTTTTCAAGAGTCTGGGTTTTATTACATAATATGAAATGCTTTATTAGTGGATGAACTGCTCTTATCCTCAGAGCAAAGTGATTAACCAGGGCAAAAGAAGACATTGGCAGTAATTTATTTGGAGGGAAATCTAATTCTATTGTTTTCCAAGCAAATGGGGCACATGCTGCTCAGGTGTGATATTAGCATAACAGTGATGGAATTCAGTTCCCAAATTATCTCACAATTATCTTGCACTAAATTTAGAGCATCCTTTGAGCCTATTGTGTAAAGAATCCTGAAACCCACCATTAAAACAGAAAAACTGCTATCTGTAAGTTTGCTTCATTGTTGAACAAATCTAGACTGCAGTTGTTCTTTTACTCTCTTTAAATATATATGTATATTTATATATATATAAATATTTATATATTTAAATAAAAAGAGATTCAAGAGTAAGAATTTCATCCTGCAATTTTACATTTTTTATTCTTTCTATATTCTTATCAAGATTAAACTTGCACTAGAAAGTCCCACAGCTTAAATGTGTCTGTGTTATAACTATCAAAAATGTTTGTGTGTGTTGCCTCAATGCTGACCATTGGCCTAGTTAATAAGCAGTTTTCCACCCATGAGGAATACACTCTCCCAGAGCCCAAACCCTCATATGCTTCCACCATCCTCATCAACCATACACTTCACTGAAACCCACATCTGGTCCCAAATGATAAGCTAAATATCCCCATCTGCTCTCAAATCACATGTTCCTTTCTCTTTTCAGGCACATTTGCTTTAAGCTAACCATTCTTGCCTCCCAAAGGAAATCCATGGACCCCTCACACTCTGCTGTGTACTCCCCACCCTCTGCTGCTGGGAAACTCACCTGGGCTGATCTCTCTTCCCACTGACTCCTCTCTCTCTGGAATCTGAGAGTAACATACTCTCTTTTCTTATGCATTATGGCCTTGATTTCCCATTGTATCAAACCTGACATTCACCTGGAACTGAATTTAAAGTACAACTTAACTAATTCAAAACACTCTACATTGCTGAGTTATGCTGAATTAAAAGCAAGAAAATGTCCAAACCTAGAAGCTGGAGAAAAGCATGTCTTCCACCCCACAGGATTTGAACACAAAACTGTCTTGCCTGGAGGTCTTGGGAGTCAATTATTGTTTCTCCTTTATAGGAACATCTGTTTCAGCACTTATCAAGTATAGTGTCCAGTATTTGTTTCTTCCATGTCACAGGGATTGAGATTGCCCATGAGCTTTATACCATTTTTATGAGGATATCCAAAAAAAATGCAAATGTAAATGAATTAGACATGAAGCAAAAGGATCAGAGTGTCAGGAAGTTCTATTCTTAATTCAAGAAGCCCCACCATCACTCTAGCAAGTCATCTACTTACCTCCTAGTGGAGCTAACACAACCCAGTACCACTTCAGGACTTCTGGTTAGTGCCAGCATGAGTTCATCATGTTACTCAAATGAATGAAAAGTGGAGGCCCTGGAGCCCAGCTGAGGCCACAAAACTCCAACAAACCTAAGAGGTGGAAAAAAGGAAAATGTAAGGAGATAACTTATATGCATTCCCCCAGTATACATTTAAGAGCATCCAGATGGACTGTACCTCACTGAAGCCTGGATCATGCATGTAGAAGAGTGCAGAAGCCAGCTAATGCCAATCATATTAAACCTTCATTCTGGTTCAATCCACAATAAAATAACATACACACACCTGAAGTGTCTAAGTATTTTCTGAGAATAAGAGCCACAGGTCACACATTCAGAGAGCAACATTTGTGAATAAACTGGAAAATTCTAAATGTAGTGCAAGAAGGCTGGGGTGGGTAACTTGGAATTTTTTCCCTCTCCAATGCTTCTTCATGGAGGCACCAGAAGAAGAGGATTTACACCTACAAAGGAAGACTATTTCCCCTTACCAAAATTGACACTTACTTCACTTTTGACTTTCCTTTAAAAATAAAACATATTCTTTGTTAAAATTTCATTGAACACAGAAATCTCTAAGATTTTAAGTCACCCATAATCAAACCTTCCACAAGCGACAATGGCAAGTAGGCTGTGGTGCCAATCTTTACTCCTGACATTTTTCTATAAACTTCATGAATTGATTCATTAACCATGTTAAACTAACTGCAAATTTTTCTCCATTAAAGTGATATTGACATCTGATAAAAAAACTTTTCATGCAATTAGGATCTCAAAGTCTTATAGAGTGATCCATGAATTGTGCCACCTCTCTTTAAGGATGTAGAAGGGAGACACTGACAGGGTGCAAAAAGGAAGGTCTTTTTAATGACAGAGTTTTTTTCTTTATTCTGATTTTTCTGATGAAAAATCCAGCTGCAGGTTTTCCATGTTGATATTAGGATAGGCATCTCCTCATCGTGAGAACTTTAATGTTGACTAAGGACTGAATGACCATGAAGATCTTCATTCATAAACCTGAGGGTGTTTTATAGAGTGTGAATCCCCATATATTTCACAATATCTGCCCTAAGAATAAAGGCATTCTGATATGTCTTTTACTGGGTGGCTTCTCCAATTTGAATTACATGATATTCCTCTTAAGGCTACAAAATTCTGGTAAAGACACCCAGTGTTATTACCTGTTTTAGTTTTATTCCTATTTTGAGCTTACCTGTGAGCACCAAGATTGGAGTCACTCCAGTTTGGATATGTTATGTCCCCTAGAAAAGCCATATTCTTCAATGCAACCTTGTGGGGCCAGCCATATTAGTCTTCATTAGGGTGTGACCTTTTGATTGAATGTTTTCATGGAAATGTGACCCGTTCAACTGTGTGTGAAAACTCTGATTAAATTATTTCCATGGAGATGTGATCTTTCCCAGTCAGGGTTGGTCTTAATTAGATCACTGGTGTTCTTTAAGAGGAACAGGAGCCAACACTGACTCGACTTTTAGAGATGCTTAGGGATGCACACAGGAGGACATTTGAAGATGATAAGTTAAGAGACGAAGCCCAGAGTTTGCCCCAGAGATGCTAAGTGAAGATCCCCAGATGCTTAGAGAGAAACGCCCTGGGAGAAATAAGCAAGGATGCACAGGAGCTGAGAGAGAGGACCCCAGAGACACTTTGAAGAAAGCCATTTTGAAACACAACCTGGGAGCAAAGGGCCAGCAAATGCCAGCCACATACCTTCTTAGCTGACACATGTGTTCCAGATCCCATTGGCCATTCTTTAATGAAGGTATCCTCTTGTTGATGCCTTAGTTTGGACACTTTTATAGCCTTATAACTGTAAATTTGTAACTTAATAAATTCCCTTTATTAAAGCCAATCCATTTCTGATATTTTTATAATGGCAGCATTAGCAAACTGGAACAAGAATCTATTGATTTTTTATATGAAGTGTTCCAGACATAGGGTTCCTATCCAGTGGATTTCACCCATCCACTGGATAGAATCTTATAAATAAAATTAGCTTAAGCAGATCTTATAATAAAATTAGCTCCACATGGATTGCATTGATGGGGAATTTCTCCCCTGTGTGAGTTCTCTGATTTGTTTAAAGGTTAGCACAATGGCTGAAGACTTTTCTACAATTGAGTCATTTATTCTCTGAGGCCTCTCATGTAACATTAAGGCAGAGTTTGGACCAAAGTCTCTCTCATACTCATGCCATTCATATGGTTTCTGAGGACTCTTCTACATTGAGAAGAAACATAGGGTTTCTCTCCCTTGTGAGTTATTTTGTAGGAATACAAGTTAGCAATCTGGTTAAGTGCTCCCCATGCTCACTACATTTACAAGGTCTCTCAAGTAGGACTTCTTTGGTTCTATAAAGGTACATGCTTTGATGTAATTCTTTCCCACATTCATAAAACTGATGTTTTCTCTCCAGAATGGATTTTCTCTAATTCTCTAAGTATAGAGTAATAAATAAAGACTTTTAAATGTAGATTGCATTAATATGAATTATTTCCAAAGTGAATTTTATTAAGTTGATTAAATGAGCATTCACAAAGGGCTTTTCCACATTGATTGGTGACATAGGGTTTCTTAAGTGAGTTAACAATATGTTAGAACAATGAGAAACTCTTAGGGAAACCATCTGTGAAGTAATTACATCGAAATTATTCCTTTCTACTGTGAGATCTCTGCTGACATTAAGGAGATGAGAGGCTGTATATGTTGGCTTACATAGCTTTATACACTTATTGCTATAATATGAATTCTAAGCTAATTATTTAGCAAGAGTCTCCAGTAATAGCTTACCCATGTTAGTTACATATGCATTGTGAAATACTCCACTGCATTCATGTAGATTTTCACATTTATACCAGCTGAGCTGCAGAACTATATGTTTAATGTTGAAGATTACATTATGTTCCAAAGACTAGGCATATGAGCTAGACTTCTGCAAACATATATTCATAAAAACACAGTTTATGATTTTGAGCTCAGTTTAATTTCTTCCATAAAGCCAAGCTAGCCAATAACATTTCCTTCACTATATTTGCTCCCAACTATAAATGCAATCAGACAATCGTGCTGAATTCATGACCTCCCTAGTTACATTGCCAGTTTACATACCCATGAAATTACCATTGACAAGATGGTAGATATGATCTTCCTGCAGATATTTTGTATGGATATCATTTCTTGTTTTTCAAGCTCTTTTTCCCTGCCAGCAATCATTGCAAAAAATAAATTGGTAGGGATGCCATCAACATGACAACATAAAACATCCCCTGAAAATGCCTCCCCAGAGATTTGGTGAATAAAAGGACAAATTCCCACTTGCTTGGAACTCTGGAGGATGGTGGAGACTAGAGGACTCCACAAATGTATTGAAGAAACAGAAAAAATGTCAGGAAAATGCCATCCTGGATGACAAGTCAGTTCCCATTTCCTTCCTCCTCATTCAGTCCCCATAGATTGTCAGTCACACACAGGCAGCATGACCAGGTCCCACCTACTGCAGACAGAGACTGTAGAACTAATCACAGCAGCAAGTTAGAACTCCATGTATAGCCAGACACAGGGACTAAATTCTGAAGAGACACAAGGTGTAACATAAGTTGCTGGAGAGTGATGCATACAATAGGGCCCCTAGAAGTGAAAAAAAGAGAAGGAAAATAATAAAAAATAAAAAGAGAAAGAGACCATGGTAGAAATGACAGCTTTCAAGCAGTTCATTCAATTCAGGTGCCTAAATGCAAAATGGACTTTTCTGAAGTGACCCCCTTTTCTGTACTGACTCCATCTGGCTTCCCAGGATGGAATACCCAAATGAGGAAGAAATCAGAGGCAAGAAAACCTTATAGTTAAAAAGGGGGGATTAAACTAAAATGCTGTAAGATAGAATGGATTCTGGAACCAAAAAGTAAGAATAGAGGGGCATTGAGTGAGGCAGAGAATTTAAAAAAATCATAGGAGATGGGGGGGAAAGTCTACACATAAAAAATCAGATCAAGTTTCTGGGAAAAAGAACAGAACAAAGGAAACATTTTCCTGGAGGTGATACAATTCAAAAAATAAGTGCAGTATTAAAAACTTGCACTACATATCCAGAGCATTAATCGCATGCAGAAGGGCTGAGAAAATCTGAGCAATTAAATGGGCTATTCTCAAGGCTTAAAATAAGTTAGATGAAGCATCAAAGACCCTTAATGCAAAGCAATCAACAATAAAACCCCAGATGAGAGGGAGAAATGAACCTTCAGAGTTAATTCATCAAGGTGATCAGTTGTTTAGAAATCAGCAGAAACATTACAAGCCATAGAAAGAGGGAGACATGGCCCAGGAAAGGGAAAATTAAAAGTTCAGAGGAGATTCAGAAATTGGGGCAACTAATCAAAGATGTTCAAACAAATATCCTTAATCAATTCAAGGAGATGAAGGAAAACATGCATAAAGAGATAAAGTGTATTCAGAAGACAATGTGTGAACCAAAGAATTGGAAAGTACAAAAAATGTAATAGAAATTATGGGGATGAAATGTACAATAGTAGAGATTAAAACTACAGGCATACAACAGCAGATTTGAACAGGCAGAAGAAAGAAATAGTGAAATGGAAGACAGACCAATAAAAATCATACATTAAGAAGAAAGAGAAAAGAATAGAACAGAAAAATTCAGCAGTGTCTCAGTGATTTGGGTGACAGTACAAAACATGCAATCATATATGTCATGGGTGTTCGAGAAGGAAAAGAGAAGGGAAAAGGAACAGAAAGAATATTTGAGGAAATAATGTCTGAAAATTTCTAAAGTCTTATGAAAGACATAGAAGTCCAAGAAACACAACATACTGTGGAAAGCCGCCTCCCGAATCGGGCCTAGCGTATGCGCTGCAGCCTGCTCTAGAGTTACCCCCGCCCATCGAGTGAGCCAAGATGGCGCCTGCATCCTGTTTCCGCATAGTGACGCATGTATCCGCCACCCGCTCCTACCAATCGAAATCCTGTATACGCGATACTAGCCTAGAAGCTTATTGGTTGTTAATTGTGTATAAAAGGTCTTACCCGGACGGGGTAGGGTGAGACAGCCCACAAGGAGCCGTGCCTGACGGCCACATCGAGGCTGCTCTCCCACGAGGCGCCGTGCCCCGTGTGGGAACCAGTAACACAGAATGTTCATCTAGCTGTAGTAAAGGGCTTGCTTTCACAACTGCCGTGTGGTTCGAGTCGTGATTCATGACCAGGTTAGTTCGCGCAGTCTGCATCTCTCTCTCTCCTTCCCTGTTTCCCCTCGCCGGCCGGGAACCGGGGACCGAGCGGGGCAGCGCCGGACAAGTGGTGGCCCGTACGGGGAAGCTCCTCCTCCTGCCTCGCTCTCGACGGTCCCTCTGTGAGGAGAGCAGCGCTGCGCGTCGAGCTTACGGCGGACTTCCCGTGCCTGATCAACGCGAGAAGGTGAGTGCGTCTTATTACATGATAGTTAGGGCCCGTGGGTTTTCAGGTGACCCCGGGGGACTCGGAAGAGCTCTCCGAGTGACTGAAGTATAGTGCCGACTGCAATCATGGGGCAGTCCGGAAGTTCACCTCTCTTAGCTCCCTTAAAGAACCTTTTGAAACAACGGGGTATCTCGGTCAGGAAAAGCTCCCTTCAGCGTTTTCTTGATGATGTTGATACTTTTGCCCCTTGGTTTGCCTGCACCGGCAGCCTTAGCCTACCCTCTTGGATGAAGCTCGGTCGCGACATAGACCGAGCGCACCAGACGGGCGTGTGTATGGACCCGATTCTAGTACCCATATGGGAGACCGTCCGTGCGGTCCTTGAACTAGAATCGGCTACCGGCCTAAGCCCGTCCTCTGTCTTGCAAGAAGCACGGTGCGCGCTCCAAGAAACCCAGTCAGTTTCGTCAGCGGACGGCTCCTGTAAGGGCAAACCGCCGGAGTCCAGTGACTCTGACTCAGAGTCAGATAGCGATACTGACGAGAAGGCGGAAGCATCCCCGCTAATTGAGTGGGAGGAGCCTCCCGCCACACCCGTGCGGCCTTCCGCCCCGCCAATGTCTACCGCTGCACCCCCAGGGACACCCCAGCTCCCAACTGACGCCTTGGGCGGTCCCACCAAAGGACCTTGCCGAGAGCTCCCTCTAGTGGCCATGCCCAGTAAATGTAATTATCCTTTGCTGCCAGACCCGGAAACCCCGATGGGTCGGTCAGGGGAGGGGCAACCTTTGCCGTACCCCCCGCCCGAGTATACAGGCCCTCAGGACCCTTTGCCATTAGGTAGTGGTGGGAGACATTTCTGGAGATGGAACCCTTTCACAACATTTAGACCTTTTGGCATGCTGGGTGGCTACCAGCCACTTGAGCCGCAGCCAGTCTCAGAAATGTACCCGGTTATTATCAATCCCCAAGGTGGCAATCGGCACGAATCATATGATTACAAACTATTGAGGGAATTGAGGCAGGCCGTCCATCAGTATGGCCCCAATGCCCCTTATACCTTGAACATGATCAAGAACCTCTCTGCTCTAAATCATACACCCGCAGATATTTTTCAGCTAGCCCGTGCTTGCTTGCCGTCAGGCCGATTCATAGATTGGAAAGCATGGTTTGAGGAGTTAGCTGAAGAGCAGGCCGCAAGGAATGCGGCGGGGAGACGTGGCGGGTGGAATGCTGACATGCTGTTGGGGAGAGGCGCCCATGCCCAGAACCAAACTGGTTTCCCACAAGAGGTCTATGCCCAGATCTTCCGCTGTTTTGTGGGTGCCTGGAAAAAGCTAACAGGTGAGGGAGAGGCTCAGGCCTCACTCAGCAATATACACCAAGGCCCCACAGAACCATTTGCGGATTTTGTAGCCAGGATGCAAACCGCAGCTGAGAGAATCTTCTCAGATCCAGGAGTAGCAGAGACTGTGGTTAAGCAAATGATTTTTGAGCAGTGCAACAAGGAGTGCAAAGTTATCCTGGCACAAAACAGAGCAAAAAATTTGACAGAGTGGGTCAGGCTCTGTAGAGATGCTGGCAGCCCTTTAACTAATGCAGGTCTAGCTGCCATGCTAGCCAGCTCCCTACAGGTGGCTACAAAAAGCCCGAGAACCTTAGGGGCAAAGTCTAACGGGTGCTATGGCTGTGGCCAATCAGGGCACTTTAAGAGAGATTGTCCCAATAGACGTCAACCCCCTGCCACTCAACGGTTTGGCGAACCAGGTGCAGCAACCAGGCCGTGTGGCCGTTGCCACAAAGGCCCCCACCGCGCAGAAGACTGTAAATCAGTTTTCGATGCGCAGGGTAGACGCCTCTCTGGCCGCCCCGAGCAGATTCCAAAAAACGGGAAGAGGGGGTCCGCCCTTTCGACGGACCCCCTTGCATGCCATTCGACAACACAGGATCCGATCAAATTCGTGCGTCCCCCGGCTCAGCAGGACTGGACCTCTGTGCCACCTCCAGACTCGTACTAACCCCCTCCATGGGTGTCCAGTTAGTAGGGACCTCCTTCAAGGGGCCCTTACCGGCTGGTACTGTAGGGCTCATATTGGGAAGAGCATCCACGGCCCTGAAAGGATTCCAAGCAGAATCAGACAGAGAGGGGAAAAAGGGTTCGGATCCAGTGGAGCGATTTTTGAGGGACTCCATATGTCCCTGGAGTCTCGACCTATGCTAACCATTAAGGTGCAAGGCAGATCTTTCTTGGGCCTGCTCGATACAGGGGCCGATCGGTCTATCATAAGACAACAAGAATGGCCCCCCACCTGGCCAACGAGCAGGGCGGAAGAGCCCATTAGAGGAATAGGCCAAATTTCAGCGCCCATGCTCAGTGCAGCTGCCCTTCATTGGGCCGATGAAGAAGGACACCAAGGCAGTTTCCAGCCTTATGTATTAGCCCTGCCTGTGTCTTTGTGGGGAAGAGACATTCTGACCCAAATGGACGTTACTTTAATTAGCGGCTACTCCCCAACCTCTAAGCGACTGCTAAAAGAAATGGGGTATACCCCCGGCAAGGGTTTAGGAGCTTCACTGCACGGACGTGCGGAGCCTATACAAGCTGCCCCCAAGTCTGACAGACGAGGCTTGGGTTTTTCATAGGGGCCACTGAGGAGAGATTCCCACCCACACCTATAAAACTAAAATGGAAAACCGAGGCTCCGGTGTGGGTGCCTCAGTGGCCCTTGCCACAGGAAAAACTTGCAGCGTTGCACGCCCTAGTATCAGAACAACTAGAAAAGGGCCATATTGCCCCTTCCACGTCACCGTGGAACACCCCTATATTCGTAATAAAAAAGAAATCTGGTAAATGGAGACTGCTACATGATCTAAGAGCTATTAACGATTGCATGGAGCCTTTAGGGCCCGTTCAGATGGGACTGCCCCTCCTCTCGGCATTACCGGAGCACTGGTCGATTTTCATCATAGATCTGAAAGATTGCTTCTTTTCTATTCCGCTCCACCCTGAAGACACCCCTAAGTTTGCCTTTACTGTGCCCTCTAGTAATCAAGAGGAGCCCTGTCAACGCTTTGAATGGACAGTCCTGCCCCAAGGCATGGCTAATAGTCCTACCATGTGCCAGCTGTATGTCGCTGTGAAGCTAGCTAGCACTCGGCAGCAGTTCCCTCAAGTGAAAATCATCCATTATATGGATGACATTCTCTTAGCCCATAGAGACACAGATCTTCTTAAAACAGTTTTGTCACATTTAGTCCTTAGTCTTAGAGAAGCTAACCTAGAGATTGCCCCTGAAAAAATCCAAATGACTGACATTACCACTTTCCTGGGGGCGAAAGTCGCACCCACTCATGTTTCCCCCCAAAAGGTGTCTCTCAGGCTAGACAATATACACACTCTCAATGATCTACAAAAACTCATGGGGGATATCAATTGGATCCGTCCATACCTAAAAATACCCAATGTCAAACTAACACCTTTGTTCGACCTGTTGAAGGGGGATTCTAATATAAACTCACCTCGAAGCTTCACTCCAGAGGCAAGGCGAGCACTATGCCAGGTGGAACAGGCGCTCAGTGGCGCTGCATTGAAGAGAATAGACCCTGATGAGCCTTTTGAAGCCTGCGTGCTGCCGACAGAATTACAGCCCACTGCGGTACTGTGGCAGCGGGGGCCGCTGCTCTGGGTCCACCCTGGAGTTTCCCCCAAAAAAGTCCTAGAGTACTATCCTACAGCGGTTGCAGACTTGGCCCTAGAATGCATTAAAAGGGCTGTGCAGCATTTCGGTCAGCAGCCCAAAAATCTCAGGGTGCCTTATTCTTCCCAGCAGCTTGAGATACTCACCGGATGCATAGATCAATGGGCCATTCTCCGGTGTACATTTCTTGGTCCCATTAACAATCAGTTCCCTAAGGCTCCTCTCTTGCAGTTTGTCACCCGGCACCCAGTGATTTTTCCCAAAGTAACCTCTCCTAGGTCACTAGCAGGCGCCCCCACCGTATACACGGACGGCTCCAGCTCTGGAACAGGGGCGTATTGTGTGGAGGGGGACACTCCTAAAACAGTGCTCTTCCAACCACAAAAGCCTCAATGGGTAGAACTGCAGGTTATCATTGCAGTCCTGGAAAGCCTTTCCGAGCCCTTAAATGTCGTCTCGGATTCTGCTTATGTTGTGAACTCTGTACAAATTTTAGAAACGGTGGGCATTGTTAAACATTCCTCTACAGTAAGGACGTTCTTTGCCAAACTACAGGAGGTTATATGGACCAGGCAACACCCTTTTTACATAACCCATATTAGAGCCCACACAGGTTTGCCTAGCCCTATGGCCCAGGGGAACCATAGCGCAGATGTAGCCACTCGACAGCTGCACATCTTTCCGACGCTGGTACCGTATCAACAAGCCCGAGAATTCCATGCCAAGTTTCACATCAATGCAGGTACCCTAGCTAAGCGGTTCAGCATACCACGTGCAGCTGCTCGAGATATTGTCCGAGCCTGCAACAATTGTGCAGAGCAGAGAGCAGTCCCCTCGGTTGGGGTCAACCCTAGGGGTCTCACCCCAGGGGATACTTGGCAGATGGATGTCACTCATCATTCAGAGTATGGTAAGATCAAGTACTTACATGTGTCGGTGGACACATGCTCCCAAGTTTTATTTGCCTCTGCTGAACCAGGAGAAAGAGTCTCCCACGTCATTGCACACTGCCTTGCTGCATGGGCAGCTTGGGGTAAGCCAAAGACGTTAAAGACGGATAACGGGCCTGCCTACACTAGTAAATCCTTCCAAAAATTTTGTGACAACATGGATGTCCAATTAAAACATGGCATCCCCTATAACCCTCAGGGGCAAGGAATCATTGAAAGAGCGCACAGATCTCTCAAAGACTTGCTTAAAAAACAGAAAGAGGGTATAGGCCACGGCCTGTCCCCAAAAGCTCGACTGTCTGTAGCCTTGCTCACATATAATTTTTTAAACGAAAATTCACAAGGAATGACACCTGCCCTGCAACACACCACCCCGAGTCCTCCGCATAGAGGTCTAGTCCGTTGGAAGGATGTCCTGTCGGGGCAGTGGAAAGGCCCTGACCCGGTGCTCAGCTGGGCCAGAGGCTCTGTTTGTGTTTTTCCCCAGGAACCAGGACGTCAACCAGTGTGGGTTCCGGAAAGACTGGTGAGAACCGTGACATCACCTGAAGAAGCCAAGGAACAGCTGTCAGAAACGCCAACGAATATACAACCTGAACCATTAGACCAAGCCTCCGACCCTGCTGATGATGGCGACGACCGACAAGACGATAATAGTAGGACTGACCACCCCGCGGTTGCCCAAAAAGAGGATCGGTAACTCTGTTCTTTGCTCTCCTATAGCAATCCTTCTAATCTGCCTTTTTCTTTTTAGTGGAACTACGAGTCCTTCCCCCTCACCAATGACACACTGATCCTCTCTTTTGCTAACCTCTCTGTCAAGGTTGTCAACACCACAGTTGCGGCGAATGCTACTTGTGAAACTGGTAATGGCGAGTTAAGTAAGGGAGTCTTGCTTGAATTTCTTAACGTTACAGGGAAGAGCCGCCAGTCTTGTGAAGGGATCTT
Source organism: Choloepus didactylus (assembly GCF_015220235.1). Lineage (NCBI taxonomy): Eukaryota > Metazoa > Chordata > Mammalia > Pilosa > Megalonychidae > Choloepus > Choloepus didactylus. The sequence continues at coordinate 156,027,071 of NC_051312.1, read as the reverse complement.
GAGTAAAAAGGAGACTCAAAGGTGCCTTTTCCTTCCAGGGCTTGCTCCTACAGTCTGTAACCGTTCCAAAGACCCGGATGCCTCGCCGCCCCGCTATCCTAGTGTATCGCCCAAGTTATGTCTGGCTCCCCGTCAAGGCAACCAACTGGGTTGGCCCTGTTTCTCAAGTTGTTTCACTTAACAATATCCCCTTCTCTAAGTCTAGGCGTCCAAGAGGCATAAAAGAATGGCTATCGAATGCTGCCAGTGTAGCTTCCTCTTTGTTTGTCCCAATGATCGGGCAGGCTGTGCTACAAGCATGGACAGATCGGCAGCTCGCCATAACGATGGAAACGGTAAATGGCTTGGTCAACCTTACCCGAGACGTGCTACGCCGCCACAATCAGATGCTGAACTTAAATTTCCAGGCCATTCAGAAACTCCAAGCGGAGATAGATGAACTTGGACTGGAAATAGATGGACTCTGGAGAGTGCTTCAGCAAACATGTGACACCCGGTGGCTTACGGTTAAACTCTGTGTCACTCCTGTCAGGGCCAACGTGACCGGAAGCATTTCCAGAGTCTCTGATTGGCTGAAAAGGTCATATTTTCCTGAATTTGTTAATCTCTCCCAACAGGTGGAATCTAGTTTAGACACAATTGGGGGGATCAAGTTAAAACCCGTTAAAGTCGATCTCTCCGGGTTAGGCGAGGTTCTACAGAAACTATTGTACAGTGTTTCTTCCTGGTTCTCTTGGCCCAATTTAACTAATTGGATCCTCATTGCAGTGGGATTATTGGTGGGATTAGTCGTTGTTAAATGTTTGCTAGAACGCCTGTTTCAAGCGCAGCAGCAATTGCGTGTTACCACTATGATGGCTATGACTCCCACCTCTGTTACCCCCGATAGTGACCGATTTATTAACCATACCCCTTCCTGGTCGCCTCAGGTGGGGCGCTTTGGAGCAAAATTTGTAGCGAATCGCATGGCTGTTTCTCGGGTGTAAAAGGCGACACCAGTAGTCATAATTTTGTCTCAGGTGGGTCTCTAGGGCAGAGTCCTAGTTGTGGCCAGACTGGACCCTAGCCATTGCACAGAGACACCTAGTGACACCCCCGACTCTGGTTACTGCTGTTCCTGCCCCCGTCGTTGTTCCCCAGTTGCCAGGCAAAGCACTGCAGGGAGAGTCACGTTGCTTCCAGCTTACGGACTCTCCGGTCTCCATATGACGTGAGCATTCTGGTTGGTGCTAGAGGCTCCGCCGCTGGATGGCTGAGGCCTAGTCCAGACTCCCCAAAGCACCAAAGAGGTTGTGAACCATTTGGGTTCACGGGAGCACACTCATCACTGGAGACACTGGGTCAAAAATAAATAAGAAAGGGGGAGATGTGGAAAGCCGCCTCCCGAATCGGGCCTAGCGTATGCGCTGCAGCCTGCTCTAGAGTTACCCCCGCCCATCGAGTGAGCCAAGATGGCGCCTGCATCCTGTTTCCGCATAGTGACGCATGTATCCGCCACCCGCTCCTACCAATCGAAATCCTGTATACGCGATACTAGCCTAGAAGCTTATTGGTTGTTAATTGTGTATAAAAGGTCTTACCCGGACGGGGTAGGGTGAGACAGCCCACAAGGAGCCGTGCCTGACGGCCACATCGAGGCTGCTCTCCCACGAGGCGCCGTGCCCCGTGTGGGAACCAGTAACACAGAATGTTCATCTAGCTGTAGTAAAGGGCTTGCTTTCACAACTGCCGTGTGGTTCGAGTCGTGATTCATGACCAGGTTAGTTCGCGCAGTCTGCATCTCTCTCTCTCCTTCCGTGTTTCCCCTCGCCGGCCGGGAACCGGGGACCGAGCGGGGCAGCGCCGGACAACATACTACAAACAGAATGAATGCTAAGAGATCTACTCCAAGACACATACTAATTGTTAGGCAATTCCACAATGAGACCCCACCCCACCCTTAGGAATTCTGCAAGTTTGTGATAATATTTAAAATTTTAAACTTTCCCACTCCCAAGCTCCCACTCTCAAGCAAGTCATTGGAAACCTAACAGCTACCCTCTTCCCCAAATTAGTCGCTGAGAAACTGCCAACTTAAACCTACCAGCTCCCCATTCGTAGACAAAGAACTTTCTGCCAATGATCCTATATAAGCCTTACTGCTCCCCTCACTTGGGGCTGTCACCATCTTAGGCTTCAGCCTGCCTATGCATGGCCAGACAATAAAGCTCCTTTTATTGAGTTTTGGTCTCTTCTCTGCCAAACAGAAAACCTAACATTTTGGTGCCAAAACCCAGGAATTGAGAAAAGAGATGAAATCTCCATAAGAAGGGCGAGAACTCACTTGCCTGAATTCAGCACCCAACATCAGCAAATAACCTCTGGGTAAAGAGAAATCACCCTCTCTCTTCTCTCCAGCACTCGCTTTCTCTGTTGTCTGGGATAACATTCACCAAAATTCTAGTGCTAGGTGAGAGCTTCCTCTGCTAGGTCCTGGACCCTAGGAGAAAGTGAGATGGTGGGACACCTCCATTCACTCCTCCATCTGCCTCAGAGGTTGGGAATTCTCAAGGGGGAGACCCTCCTGATTGTTCCTAAGCTTGCGAGTTGGTATCTCTCCTTACCCTACACACCTTCATTCTAATCATGGGAAATGAACAATCCTGACCTCCCTGTAACACTCCTTTAGGTTCCTTAACTCAAAAACTCAAAAAACTTGACTTCAGAATGAACCTAAAACCTAAGAAGCTCATTTTCTATGGCAATTCCACATGGCCACAATACAAATTAGATAATGGATCAACCTGGCCAAAAAACAGAACCCTTGATCTACAAATTCTTCTAAACCTTGACAATTACTGTCAGCATCTCAGCAAGTGGAGTGAAGTCCTCTATGTCCAAGACTTCTTCAACCTGTGTAGGTGACCCTCTCTCTGCCAAACCAAGTCCTTTTATATTCCCCTCTCACAAAACTGCCTATCTCTGAGCCCAGCACTCCTCCTCCTCCCAGCTCTTCCTCTCTTCCCCCTCCCCTCAACCTTCCTTTCTTCTTCTTCCTCCCAACTCTTCCTTTCTTCTTCTTCTTTCCAACTCTTCCTTTGATCCTGCTGAATACCTTCTTCTCAATTTTCCTCCTCCTCCTCATTATGCAGCCCCTCTTGATGAAGCTGAAGCTGTTGCTGAATGACAGCCAGGAAACAAGCCTCCCCTATCTCCAGATTCCACATCAGAGTCTCACTCTCCTTTTCTTCCCCATGAAGAACCCATTCCTTCTGAACTCAGCCTATCCTCCCCTTGTGAGAAGTGTCTGGAGTGGAGGGGCCCATCCCTTTTCTCTTTCTGACATTTCTCAAATAGAACAGCACCTAAGCTCTTTACTCTACTAGCCCTGCCTGATATCTTAAAGAATTCAATACCTTACTGTGTTCTATGACCTACCTGGTGAGATCTCTATGTCATTCTCTCTACCTGCCTCACCCCTGAAGAGAAGGAATGAATATGGCTGGCAGCGCAGACTCATTCAGACACCTTAAATAGAGAGGATCCTAATAACAGCAATGTCCTGAGAGGAATTCAATTGGAATTATCAGGATGGGAAGCCTGGCCAACTATCTCACAACCTTAATAATTTGCCTCATTATAGGACTGTAAGCAGCCACACACAAAGTGGTTAATTATACTAATTACCCTTAGGGCACCTTACTCCTCCACCTGATTTTATTTCTCAGTCAGTCCCCTGCATCCTCTGTAAACTCCAAAAGCAAGAAGCAGGGCCCCAAATTAACCAAAGCAAGCTAATTGATCTAGTCTTTAAAGTTTTTAACAATAGAGATATAGAAAAGGCCCAGCAAAACAACAAAAAAAAAAAGCTTAAGGAAGAAGCCAGATCCAAGTCTCGCATTCAGGCTTAACAGCTTCTTGCCTGAGCACTGAAAGAAACCCAAGGCATGCCTAAATGTAAAAGGGAAACCATGCCAGGAGTCTGTTTTAAATGTGGACACCCTGGGCACTGGGCCAGGCAATGTCCAAATCCCCAACTTGCAACCCAGGGTCATGCCCACTCTGCAAGGAGGGTCGTTAGATGTTCAACTTCCCCCAAGCCTCTCAAGGCACAGGGAGATCAGTTACCTACTCAACTAAGACCCCTAACTTTGACCTCCTGGAGTTCATGGGACTAGTGGCAGAGGACTGAAGGTGTCCAGGAACCACACAAAGCCCTGTGATGATCACTCACATGGAATTATGGAAAACTCTCTCAGTTGTAGGTAACTCAAGTTTGTTTCTTATAGACACAGGGGCTACTTACCCTGCACTCCCTGAATATAAAGATCCAACAAACAAATCTTCAGTCTCAATAGTCAGGGTTAATAGCATAGTTTCACAGCCTTTAGCTACACCACTCCCACCCTGTACACTTAACAACCACATATTTACCCACTCATTCTTTATCCTTCCATGCTACCCCATGCCAATACTAAGAAGAGACATAGTAGCTGAGTTAAAAGCCCAAATACTCATTCCTTCTCCCTAAACTGCATCAGGCATCTTTAGTGTCTTTAGTCAATACAACCTGTATTTAGTCAATACAACCTCTTCAACAGACCCTACCAATCACTCTTCTTTCCCTTCTCTCCTTCTCTTGTCAACCCAGAAGTATGGAACATAGAAACTCCCATTATCACTCCCCACCATAAACCAATTACTATTCAACCTTAAAGACTACCTCCTTTCCTTCTTGACCTCAATACCCAATGCCCGCTGAAGCCGCCTGAGGAGTTGAACCCATTATTAAATGCTTCCTATGAGTAGGACTCCTCCAAACCAATTCTCCTTTCAACAACAGTTAAAAACCCCAATAGAACATATAAGTTATTTCAAGACCCATATGTCATTAATCAAGCTATCATTCCCCTCTACACTGTTGTTCAAAACTAATCCCAACATGAGCACATCTTAACAGCTAACATGGACAGTCCTGATTTGTTTGGGCAGGCTCTAGCCCATGAGCTCAGCAAAATCGACCTTTTTCCCTTCTATCCTCCTACAGTATGTAGATGACCACCTTCTATGCAGTCGTTCCTTCCTAGATTCTCAGCAGCACACTATTAAACTTCTAAACTACCTAGGATGCCTCATGTATCATGTAACAACACAAAAAGCTCAAATTTCACTAACTTCATTTACCTAATTAGGATATTCCCTAACCCCCTCCAAAAAAGTGATGACACCTGAAAGGTAAACCACAATCACTTCTATGCAAACCCCCACAACAAAACAAGACCTCCTTTCTTTCCTTGGGCTAGCTGGATACTTTAGAAACTGAGTCCCAAAATGTGGACACCTAGCCAAGCCCCTATATGAAGCAATAAAAGAGCCCTTACAAGAACCTCTACTACCTGACAAACTAATCAACCATTCCTTTAGAACTCTAAAACAGGCCCTTGTCAGTGCCCCAGCCCTCACTCTACCTAACCTTAGCAAACATTTTATCCTTTACACTGATGAAAGGCAAGGAATTGCCCTAGGTCTCCGAGGGCAAAAATGGGGCCCAGATTTATAAGTTATAGTATACCTTATCTAATCAACTTGACCCCAAAGCTAGAGAAAATGCAGCTGACAACTCATCCTGGCTCAGCATTCTCATATCTGAATTCTCATCTACTCTATGTTCTATACTAAAACCTCTTATAATGCCTCTCATCATGCTCATTTTAATCATTCTCCTAGGACCTTATCTCTTACAACTTTTAGTTAAATCCACTCACAGGACAACACAAGTCATAACCAATCAAGCTTTTCAGGAGCTGAGAGAGGAGCTGCAGATGAGAGACAGTTTGAAGATGGCTGTTGAAAGCAGACTCTTGTCCAAAGAAGCTAAGAGAGGACAAACACCTCAAGAGCAACTGAGAATGACATTTTGAAGAGGAGCTGTGGCCTAGAGAGGAATGTCCTGGTAGAAAGCCATTTTGAAACCAGAACTTGGAGCAGTCTCCAGCCACATGCATTCCCAGCTAACAGAGGTTTTCTGGATGCCATTGGCCATCCCCCAGTGAAGGTACCCAATTGTTAATGCATTACCTTGGACACTTTATTGCCTTAAGACTGTAGCTGTACAACCAAGTAAACTCCCTTTATAAAAGCCAATCCATTTCTGGTATTTTGCATCTTGGCAACACTAGCAAACCAGAACAATATTTTTGAAGTACCAAAAAAGAAAAACTGCCCATTCAAGATTCTTAATGTGGAAAAACTGTTGTGAGGTGTGGAATTTAGTTACTCTTCTAGGGCAGCTGGTAAATAGCTGTATGAAACAGCTTTTTGGGGGTTTTCAGTGACCAGCCATGTGCCATACACTAGTCTGGAATGGGTGGAATGGCTGAGATCTCAGTGAAACCTGTAAGCTTTCCCAGCCAGGGGCTGGTGCCCCTCCCCCTCAGGCACAGCAGACTTAGAGCTGGCTCCTTGAGGGAAAAAGAAACAATCTGTGCTTTGCCTCTCAACTCCTCCAATGGCTTATCCATCCATTCATCCATTTTCTGGATGTTTTCTGAATATTAGGCCAAGATTCCTTTATATAGCTGACCTTTAGCATTCTCTGGGCCACAGGATCATTAGGATCCATTCTTGAGGATTTTCTCACCTTATCTCTTAACCTTTGCAGGTAGGCTGAGGGGGTTTCATCTTTTTCCTGGTTTACCTCAAGGGCCTTACTTACGTTCTGGGTTTTGGGTACAGCCAATTTTATTCTGGATGGGTGCTGCCTCTTTCTCTCATAGCTGCCCTCATCACCATTCCCCTTTCTTCTCCTGTAAAGGGGATATATAGTATGGACATAAGTTCAGGCCAGGTATATAAACTGGGGCCCAATAATTGATTTAAATGTTTGGCTAGCCTGCTGGGTCTTCCATTAATGATTCTCACCCTTATCTCATCAGGAGCCTCTGGAAACAGAAACTTCTGTATATCCCTCTTATACTATTTCAATTCTTTTCTTAACTGTTGGTGGGTTGAAACTGGTGGAGCAGTCAGCAACAATTGGCTCTCTGATTGCCTGGGGTCCCATTGAATCTTTAGGTTTCAAAAGTTCCTGCCCCAGTGGGGGAGGGGAAACATAAGGCCGGGGAATGCATATCCCAGGTTTTAGTTTATAAAGATTCTAGGGTTTTAACTTTTATGAGATAAAAACTGGTCTCCTTTCCCTGCAACCAGAACATGGCATAGTCAGATTCATCCTTGGAAAAAGGTTTCTTTTCATTAACATAATTCATGAGGTCGGCACAGAGCCAAACTTATTTGCCCCATATTTTGGCCAGAATACATCGGGTTGCAAAATGCTTTCTTTCACCTAAATGTAACATTAATATTTGATCATTTTTCTTTTATCCTTTGCCTTGGTCCAATCACTTTCAGCCCAATGTTTCAACATCTTCCCCAATGGACTTCCCAAAGGAATATCCCCAGGGAACCCTATAGGTACCCCCTTCTCTTTATCCCTGGGTGGCTGACTGCCTCTATTCCCCATTCTGTGTCTTGTCTGGGCATCTTTCCCTTAGGATCAGCCTCAGACTCATCAGAATGTCCCCATTCTGAGTCTTGTCTGGGCATCTTTCCCATAGGATCAGTAGCCTCAGGCTCATCAGAATGTCCTGACCACCAAGGCAATATTTAATAGCCCTTTTTTTTCTCTTACCTTGGTCTATGCATAAAGTTACCTGATTGCTGTGAGGCATGTTTTCCTTCCCCTTTTCTTGTCCACAATTGGCAGGCATAACCATCTGATCATGGGTCTCACCAGCAGTGAGAAGCAGGCCCCCATGACGGAGCCCGATACTGCTCAAACAGCAGGGCACTCCTTCCCTTCTTCAGTCCTTGGGGTCCCCCTTGATGCTTTGGATCCTGGATAAGCCCCCAAGTTGTTAGAAACAAGCATTATACCTAGAAACACTCACCCAATTGTGGAGGAGAAAAGAATTTATCTTTTCTTATCTTGCAAGAATGGATGCACAGCCAGAAACATGGCAGGTGCACTGAACAATAGAACACAGCAAAATTTTATATCCTAGGCCTAACACAAGTCCCTCCCCTGTTTCTCCCTTGGCTGGATACTCCAGAGGGTACAGTCTATCCAAGAGAGCTAACTAGTCCACCTTTGGGATTTTGAATTGCACAGCCTATCAGAGAGAGTTAATTAGTTTAAATTTCTTGCTGAAAGTTCCCATCTTTGATTATGCCCCTACATCCCTTTACATTCCAGTAACCCTGGTCACTTTTCCCATATAAGGAGCTGGCACCTGTTCTAGACTTATTTCATGGCTCTCTCTCTCTCCTTCCCTTTACATGGGGCCAGTTAAAGCCAGTTCTGCTGCTGGGTCTCCATTTTCCTTATTCCATGTTGCTTTTATGTGAAAGCTAAAGTTAACCCTTTCTTACAAGGTTAGTGTGAAATAGCAATACATCCCAAAGTAATTTAGGCAGAGAATAAAATATATATTCAGGGGCCCCTGAGGATCTGGGGGAAAATGTCAAAATTTTGGATGTCCCCACCTGGGTTATTACTGATATTTTGACAAACATTGTGTACTGACAATTTGGTATGCTAAGCCATCAGTCTTGGAGTTTGCCATTTTGAAGCTTGTTACTGCAAAGGAGAAGTTATGCCTTCTTATAATTTTGTCTAAGGGTCTCCCCCAGACTACTTCCTTGTTGCTCAGATGTGGCCCTCTTTCTCTAGCTAAGCCAACTTGGCAGGTGAATTCACTGCCCTCCCTGCTATTTGGGACATGACTCCCAGGGGTGTAAATCTCCCTAGAAATGCAGGATATGACTACAAAATAATTCTTAGTTCAGGGTATGTTACAGTGTCCCAAAATTATTTGTATGATAAATAGTACCTATTGACAATCTATAAAAGATGCGGCATCTAAGGTGCACTACCAATATGTCTGTCACAGCTGAACAAGGAAGCCATTTCCCTCACATGTGACAGAGTTATTACTGCCTGGGCATTTAAGGTTAAACTCCAATCTTGTGTCCATTAGCAAACAGGATAGTTTAACCGAAGAAGTGCCACTACATTTAAAAACAAAAGGTGTTTTAAAATCAATTTATCTTGGAGGTTGGGCAAGATTGCAGACTGGTGAGGTGTAGAATCTAATTACTCCTCTAAGGCAATGGGTAAATAGCCAGGAACTCTTTGGAAAAGCTGTTTCAGGAACTTCTGTGATGAGTCATGCATCATACACCAATGTGGAATGGGTGGAATAGCTGAGATCACAGAAAAAAACTATAAGTTTCCCCAGCCAGGGGTCTGGATCCCCTCCCCCAGCATAGCAGACTGTCTTGGAACTGGTTCCCCAAGGGAAAAAGAAACAATCTGTGCTTGGAGCAAGGAGGGGGACTCAAACCAGCACAAATTGCAAAAATAATTAGCAAAGTCTGACTGCTGAATAAAAGTTCTAAGCACAGATAAACCAGCCCTAGGCATCAAAGAAGCCAGGAGAAATCCTGCCAGCAGAGAGGAGGCAGTGTTAACATCAACAACAACAACAAAACAGAGACTGAAGTCAGAAGTGTTCTGAATACTGGAAGTCAGAGGTGTTCTGAATACTGGAAAAAGGCCTGAGTCTAGGATAAAGGGGCACATAGAGACTGTTACCAAATCAGGCTCTGGCTTCTGAATCTGGGGAAGCTGGGGTCCTGCTCAAAAAAGGTTTTGTTTCTCTTTCTTGCTCTCTAATTCTTTATTGTTTTAATTTTCAATAGCCCACCAGAGCTCCTGCTTCAGCACTGCCCCAGTCAAGGGTGGAATTAACAAGTTAAGTTCTCTGAGAGTAACAATTCAGGTGAAAGAGGTAAGAGACTAAAGAGCTTATCTTTAACTAGCCCATACTGGGATTGAGAAAGCTTGGGGAGTGGGAAAGGGAAATGAAAAGGATTTTCTGTCTTTTTTTTAATATTCTAAGTAGCTCATTACAGAAACCTTCAGATATTTGCAATTTGTCCCTGGATCCAGGCAAGGGCAGAGCTAAGACAGGTCTGACAGACAAAGAAGACAAGGGGGATGGGGCCCAGCTAAGTGGCAGCCCTCTCTCAGAGAACTCAGACCCCAGTGGCTGGAAAACAGAAGACAGCTTGAGTCAATCATGCCCCTGGCAGATGCAGGATCTGTGAAGAATTAAAGGCACCTGTGATACCTCTTTACACTGGTGGGGCACTGCAGGCTGACAAGCATCACCTGCTGGACAGGATAGGCAAAGCATAGAGTCTAGAGGCTTCAAAGGAGAGCATGAGAGCCTGAATAATGTCATTCTCAGGGAAACTTCATACCCTCTTCCCGAGACCTGGGCCTCTCTAGAACGGGAAAATCTGATTGGGGTCTATCATATCTTGAGACAACCTCTCACACAAATGTTACTTAGAGGCAGGGCAAGAACCAGAAAACAAGAGGTGAAAAATTCTGATTAACTAAACAGAATCTAGGTTAGAGGTCTAGGATAAGTTGAACTGCATGCCAAAGAACAGGTAGAGAACAAAGCCAACCAAGAAAAAAACCATAAGTAAAAGAGGGACAACAAACTCCTGAGTAAACTAATCAAGAAAATCAGTTGCCTAGACAGCTAGAAATAACAAGCCATACTAGGAAACACAAAAATATGGACCAGACTAAGGAACAAACTAATACATTGAGTGAGATACAGGAATTGAAACAACTAATTAATGATGTTCAAACAAACATGCTAAATCAATTCAAAAATCAAATCAAAGAGTTCAGGGAAGATATATCAAAAAGATGAAGGATATAATGAAGAAATTCAGCGAACATAAGGAGGAACACAAAAGTTTGAAAAACCAAATGGCAGAACTTATGGGAATGAAAGGCACAATAGAAGAGATGAAAAACACAATGGAGACTTACAACACCATATTTGAAGAGGCAAAATAAAAGATAAGTGAATTAGAAGACAGGATGTCTGAAATCTTACACACAAAGGAACAGATAGGGAAAAGAATGGAAAAATATGGGAAGGGTTATAAGGAAGAGAATGACAACATGAACCACATGAATATACACGTTATGGGTGACACAGAAGGAGAAGAGAAAGAAAAGGGGACAGCAAGAATAAAATAAGGAATAACGGAAAATTTCCCAACTCTTAGGAAAGACAGAAAATTACAGATTCAAGAAAGTGCAGTATACCCCAAACAGAATAGGTAACAATAGACCTACTCCAAGACACTTACAGATCAGATTGTCCAATGTCAAATTCAAAGAGAGTATTCCGAAAGCAGCAAGAGAAAAGTGTTCCATCACTTAAAAGGGAAGCTTGATAAGATATGTAGAGATTTATCCACAGAACAGTAGAGATGAGAAGGCAGTGGTATGATACAATTAAGATACTGAAAGGGAAATATTGTCAACAAAGAATTCTATATCCAGCAAAGCTGTCTTTCAAAAATGAGGGAGACATTAAAATATTTTCAGAGAATTTTTGAATAAGAGTCCTGCACTTCAAGAAATACTAAAGAAGTGTTACAGGCTGATAGGAAAAGAGAGGAAAGAGAGGTTTGGAGAATAGTGTAGAAATGTAGATTACCAGGAAGGTTAAAAGGAGAGAGAGGAAAAAATATATTATATGACATATAGAAAACAAAAGACAAAGTGGTAGAACAAAGTACTGCCCTTACACTGATAACACTAAATATTACTGGATTAAACTCCCCAATAAAAAGACATAGACTGGCAGAATGGCTTAAAAAACAAGACCTATCTTTATGCTGTCTACAAGAAACTCGTTTTAGACAAAAGGACAAAAATAGGATGAAAGTGAAAGATTGGAAAAAGTCATATCACACAAAAAACAACCAGAAAAAAGCAAAAGTAGTTATTTTAATATCAGACTAATTAGATTTCAATTGTAAAACAATCAACAGAAACAAAGAAGGACACTATATGTTAATAAAAGGGACAATTCATCAAGAAAACATAAGAATCATAAATATTTATGCACTGAGCCAGAGGGCCCAAAAATACATACGAAAAACACAGTAACACTGAAGATATAAGTAGATAACTCTACAGTAATAGTTGGAGAATTTATTAAATCACTCTCATCAATGGATAGAATATATAGACAGAGAATCAACAGGGAAACAGAGATGTTGAATTGTATGATAGATAAATTAGGTTAGACAAAAATTTATAGAACTCTACACCACACAATAGCAGGATACATATTCTTCTCAAGTGTGCATGGAACAACCCTAGGATAGACCACATGTTGGGTTACAAAGGAAGTCCCAACAAATTTTCAAAAAATTGCTATTACACAGAAAATCTTTTTAGATAATAATGAAACAAAGCTTGAAATCAAAAGCAGGCAGAAGATCAGAAAATTCACAAATATATAGAGGCTAAATAACATACTCTTAGACAACCAGTGTGTAAAGGAAGAAATTGCAAGATAAATTAGTGAATACCTTGAGGCAAATGACAGTGGAAAACACAACATATCAAACCTTATTGGATGCAGAAAAGGTGGAGTTGAGAGGGAAATTTATTGCCCTAAATGCCTATATTAAAACAGAAGAAAGAAAAAAAAAATGAGGAATTAACTGGAGGAACTAGAAAAAGAACAGCAAACTAACCCCAAAGCAAACTGAAGGAAATAAATAACAAAGATTAGAGCAAAAATAATGAAACTGAGAAAAAGAAAACAAAAGAATCAACAAAACCAGAAGGTGGTTCTTTGAGAAAATCAATAAAATTGATAGGCCCTTAGATAAGCTAAAACAACAAAAAAAAAGTGAATGCAAATAAACAGATTCAGAAATGGGAAAGGGGCCATAACTACTGATCGTACATTAATAAAAGAGATAATGAGGGGATACTATGAGCAACTATATGCTAATAAATTAGAAAACTTAGACAAAATAGACAACTTCCTAGAGAAGCATAAACAACCTGATTGAGAAGAAATAGAGGATCTCAACAAATGAATCAAAAGTAAATAGATTGAGTCAGTCATCAAATGCTCCCAAAAAGAAAAGTCTAGGACCATATGGCTCCACATGTGAATTCTACCAAGAATTCAAGAAAGAATTAATACCAATTCTGCTCCAAGTCTTCAGGCAAATTGAAGAGGAGGGGAAACTATCTAAGTCATTCTATGAAGCCAGCATCACTCTAATACCAAAGTCAAAGATATTACAAAACAAAGAAATTATAGAAAAATCTCTTTAATGAATATATTTGTAAAAATCTCCAACAAAATACTCACAAATTGATACAACAGCCATTAAAAGAATTATACACCATGACAAAGCAGGATTTATCCAAGCTTTGCAAGGCTGGTTCAACACAAGAACATCAGTTAATGTAATACACCACATCAACAAATCAATGTGGAAGAAACACATGGCTGTCTCAATTGATGCAGAAGAGACACTTGAAAAACTTCAATATCCCTTTTTGATGAAAACAATTCAAAGTATAGGAATAGAAGGGAACTTTCTCAATATGATAAAGGCAATATATGAAAAACCCACAGCTATCATCATAATCAATGGGGAGCAACTGAAAGCCTCCCCTCTAAGATCTGGAACAAGACATGGATGCCCACTGTCACCACTGTTATTCAACATTGTGCTGAAATTTCTAGCTAGAGCAACTAGGAAGAAAAAGAAATAAAAGGCATCCAAATTGGAGAGGAAAAAATAAAACTTTCACTGTTTGCAGATGACACGATCCTATACATATAAAATGCAAAAAAAATCTACAGCAAAACTACTGGAACTAAGCAAATGGCAGGCTACAAGATCAACATGCAAAAATCTGTAGTGTTCCTATACACAAGTAGTGAGCAACAGGAGGAGGAAATCAAGAAAAAAATCCATTTACAATAGCAAACAAAACAATTAAGTATTTAGGAATAAACTTAACCAAGGCCACAAAATATCTACAAAGAGAAAACTCCAAAAAACTGCTAAATGAAAAGAAACAGGACTTTAAAAAAATGGAAGAACATACTGTGTTCATGAATTGGAAGATTATATGTAATTAAGATGTCAATTTTTCCTAAACTGTCTTGTAGATTCAAAGCAATCTGAAAAAGAAAAACTAATAGCCAAATTTATGTGGAAGGGCAAATGCCTTGAATAGCCAAAAGTATCCAGAAAGAGGAGCGAAGAGGGAGGTCTCACACTACCTGACTTTGAAGCATATTACAAAGCTACAGTGGTCAAAACAGCATGTTCCTGGCATAAAGATAGTTATACCAACCAATGGAATTGAATTGACTGTTCAGAAATAGACCTTCTTATCTACAGATAATTGCTCTTTGATAAGGCCGTCAAGCCAAAGCAACTGGGACAGAGCAGCCTCTTCAATAAATGATGCTTGGAGAACTGGATATCCATATCCAAAATAATGAAAAAGGACTCCTCTCTCACACCTTATACAAAAAACAACTTGAAATGGATTGAAGATCTAAACATTAGTGCTAAGACCATAAGACTTTTAGAAGAAAATGTAGTGAAATAGCTTAAATATCTTGTGATACGTGGTGGTTTTCTAGACCTTACAACCAAAGTATGAAGAATAAAAGAAAAAAATAGATAAACATCTTTGTACATCAAAGGACTTTTTCAGAAAAGTAGAAAACAGTATATACAATGGGAGACAATATTTGGAAAAATACATATCAATAAGGGTTTAATATCCTGAATATATAAAGGGATCCTACAGCTCAACAACAGAAAGACAAACAACCCAATTTAAAAAATAGGCAAAAGACATGGATAGACAGATTTCTGAAGAGGAAATACAAATGGATAGACAGATTTCTGAAGAGGAAATACAAATGGATGGACAGATTTCTGAAGAGGAAATACAAATGGATGGACAAATTTCTGAAGAGGAAATACAAATGGATGGACAGATTTCTGAAGAGGAAATACAAATGGCTCAAAAACATATGAAAAGATGCTCAACTTCGCTGGCTATTAGGGAAATGCAAATCCAAACCACAGTGAAATATCATCTCACACCTACTTGAATGGACATTATCATTAAAACAGAAAATTACAAGTGCTGAAGAAGATGTGGAGAAAGAGGCACACTTATACCCGGTTCGTGGGAATGTACAATAGTGCAGCCACTATTCTACACTATACTATTCCATACTATTGTATACTCATGAAGCTAAGCATAGAATTGCCATATGATCCAGCAATTCCATTACTAGGTATATACTCAGAGGAACTGAAAGCTAAGACATTAATAGACATTTATAAACTGATGTTTGTAACAGCATTATTCACAATTTCCAAGAATGGAAACAGACCAAATGTCCAACAATGGATGAGTGGATAAACAAACTGTGGTATATGCACCTGATCAAATATTATGCAGCTGTAAGGCAGAACAAAGTCATGGAATATACAAAATATGGATGAACATTGAGAATGTTCTTTTGAGTGAAATTATCCAGAAACAAAAGGGCAAATACTGTATGGTCTCACTAATATGAACTAACATTAATGAGCAAACTTTGAGAATTAAAAGCTGAGAACACAGGTTGTCAGCAGACAGATAGAGGGTAGAGATCAGGCATTTGATGCTGAAGGAGTATAGAATGTTCAACAGGTTTGATTTCTTAGGTCCCGAAATGGATAGCATAATGCTGTGTGATGGTAGCATAGTATTGTAGGTACACTGAACAAAGATGTCTGTGAATAAAGCTGAAAGAGGAATACTAAGTATAAGAATGACACCAGAAGGAAAGATAGATGATAAAGATCAGGATGGTATAACTTAGCGAATCCTAGAGTGATCAATGATGGAGACTAAATGTACAAATATGAAAATGTTGTTACATGTGAGACAGCAAATGAATGTCAACCTTGCATGGGATTTAAAAGGGGATGGTATTGTGAAAAAATATAATCAAAGCAAACTGGAGTCTATGGTTAAGTGTAACATTGCAATATGCTTCCATTAAATGTAACACAGGCAATATACCAAAGCTAAATGTCTGTAAGAGGGGGATATAAAGGAGGGGTATGGGATTCTTGGTATTAGTTTTGTTGTCTGATCTTATTATTCTATTGTATTCTGTTTTAATTTTTCTTATCTTTTTAATTATTCTTTTAAAGAAAAATTTTTGAAGTAATGAATATGTGCAAGTGCTGATTGTGGCAATGAATGCAAAACAATATAATGATACTGTGAACAATTGATTGTACACTGTGGATGATTGCATGGTATGTGAATGCATCTCTATGAAATTGCAGGGAAAAATATAAACAGAGGGATACAAATGCTGGAGAAAACATGGAGAAAAGGATGTACCTATTCATTGTTGGTTGGGAAGTAGAATGGAGTAGCCTATCCTGAGTACAGTGTGGTGATTCCACAAACAGCTAAGCACATGGGTGCCATAAGGACCTGCAACCTCATTATGGGGTATATACTTGGAAGATCTGAGAGTAGGGAGACAAGTGGCCTAAGGGTACACTGACTGATGAACAGAATGGTGTATGCGTACAAGAGAATATTGAGCAGCTGCAAGAAGGAATGAAGCTGTGAGACACACAACTAGGTGAATGGATCTTGAAGACAACATTTTGAGTGAAGTACACCAGAAACAAAAAGACAAATATTATAATGCCTCACTAATATGGACTAACTGTAATGTGTAAACTCTGAGAATTGAATCTTAGAGCACAGCTTATCAGGAGAATGTTTATTGTAATGGTCCCTAGATTAAGATCTTACAACAGCTACATCTATTCCTGAGTTGTAATGATTATCTCTAAATTCTGAGATGCAGAGCTCTTTGTGTGTAACCAGGTCAGTCTCTGGAACTTGGGTATCTGCATGACACCTGAAACTCAGAGCTAGAGCTCAGCAGCTGTGAATGTAATTGTTAAAAAAGCAGAAGAGTTCAGACCTCAATTAGAGATATGAATGAAGTAGATCTGGTTAGGACTAAGGCAAATCAGACCAAAAGGTAAAGGAAGATACTGACTATGTTTCAAAACTTCAACTTCTGTATGAGACCAAGGGAAGAAATGTTTATTTGGTGCAGGATCTATACTTTCTAAACAATTTAATAAGGAAGACTGTCTCTCCAAGAGCTGGCATATGATGGTAGAACTCCTCCTGATTCTTATACTAGCTGGCAACCCAGAGGTCTGTACAGCAGTTACACACAAGGCATTATTATCTGGAAGGGAAACAACTGTGGAATTTCCATTGGTTGAGGAACAACCCAGCTTCAGTTTTTCCAGATACTCTCCATATACTCTCAATGACACTGCAGAACCCTGATTGCATCTTCTACTTTGAACCATTCTTTCCTCCTTCCTATAGTAACAGAATCTTCCCAATCTTCTAATATTTCAGTGACTGTAAGAACATAAACATATGTTCGGTCTTTTCAGTCATGGTTCTAAAATATGCCCATAGAAGTCTGCTTTTTTTTCCTTTGACTCTAGCCTCATCATAAGCCTCCCTCAAGGCAGCACTGCAGGGCTACTCTGGCTCCACCCTCCTACCTGGGACGATCCACTGGTCTGGATACCGACTGCTGCTCACCAATAGAACCTGGTCCTCCTGCTCCCTCTGGAAACACAGGTTCTCTGCCCGCTTCTTGGACCCCTTGCGGTCATGGGTCCGCGTCTAGTTCTGCTTGAATTTCATCAGAGAGGCAGGTTCTTGCTGCTGCGGCTGCTCCGGTCGCCGCCCGGAGGCCCTGCCGCCGCCACACCTTCTGGGCGGGGGGGGCAGGGGCGAGTGGGGACGCAAGAATGCAGGGAGGAGTGATGAGGTCGGTGTGTCCGCAAGGTGGCTGCCGCTCTGACGCGGTGCAGGAGGCGAGCGCGGGTCACTGGAGACCAGGAACCAGGATGGGAGTGCTGCCTCTGCCTAGACTAATGTTGCTTTCCACGGAGCCCGCCTCCCACTCACAGCTGCTCTCTACCACTGCCACTGCCGCTGCCACCACTGCTGCTGCCGCAGCCACCAACGCGGGAAACAGCGAGGATCAAGGCTTGAGGCTGGAGCCAGGAGGGGACAGTTGAGAGAACTGGCACTGAGTGGCAGCAGCCGCACACCTACAGCATTTTTTTTTAATACACACTTTAACAGATAGAAATAGAAGGAAACCTTCTCAACATGATAAAGGGCATATATGTAAAACCCCCAATAACATCATACTCAATGGTGTAAGGCCATATCTCCCCTAAGCTCGTTGACTAGGTTTTTGAACTGGTTTAGCACATTTCTTTGAAAATCTTTAATTGATTGTTTAATTCAAATGAAGCAAAATCTGAACTGTATTTTAATTGAGGTGTAAGTCTGTTCCTTTGACTGGGCCTAGTGTCTTTTGTAGTTTTCTGTTGTCTAGGCATCTGGTTTCCTTGGTTACCCCAATCAGATTTTCCCAGGCCAGAATGTGTTCAGGTTGCAGAATGGGGTTGTGTTCAGCTTCAAGTTTCCCTGAGGGTGTATCTTGCAAGAATGAGACTTTCCTGTGAGCTCTGTAGACACTGTGCTTTTCCTAACCTGCCCAGCAGGTGGCACCAGTCAGCCTGTCACTCCCGACTGGTGCAAAGCTTTGTGGCTCCTTTAGTTTCTGTTTTGGCTGTTTTCCCCCAGGCCCTGGGGTCTGAGTTCTGAAGGGAAGGTCAGCACTAGAGTTGGGCCTACCTCCTTCCTCTTGGGGAAGCTACACCCACTAGGGAATTATCTTCTGCATTTGAATTGCTTCTTTGTCTCTCCGGCTCTGTTAACTCCACCCCTGTCTGGGTCAGAGCACTGTGAATTGAAAATGGCTGAGGCTCTCTCCCCTGAACCACTCAGGTTGAGAGAGGGAAAGAAAAAGGAAAGAAAGCCCCTTTTCAGAACCAGTCCATGGCCCTCCAGTTTTGCCTGTCAGTTAGAGATAGCAAGCAGTCTTCAGGGCTCTCTCACCTGGGATGCAGGCTTCTTCTGTCTCTTTCTGATCAGCTGTCTCTAAAACACTCTCTGCTTTTTCTATCTTTTTTTTTTTCCCAACAACCCCCCCTCCTCTCCTCTAGGAGTGACCTCAGGGCAATTTGCTGCTCATTAGGGGTTTGTCTATGTTTGTAGCTTGTATTCAGCAGTCCACATTTTTTAATTAAAATCCTGGTTGGAGCTAGGCTGAGTTATATTTGTTTGCTCCAAGAATGCTGCTTTCTCCTACAGGGAGGTCTTGCAGCTCAGCCTACCACGGGAGGAGAGGACTTCTGGCATGGTTCTGCAGTTTTTATTTACAGATTTTATGCTGTGATCTCAGCCATTCCACCCCTTCAAGGTGGACAGTCACAGTTGTCCCCCAGCAGTTATTCCAGATTATTTACTTGTTCCTGGTTGTTAGTTGCTCTAGGAGACTAGCTAAATTTCACACCTCTCTCTGCCACCATCTTGACCCTCTAATGCCATGTTCTTTGATGCAATCTTGTGGAGGCAGACATATTAGTGTTGATTCAGTTGGAACCTATTGATTGTTTCCATGGAGATGTGACTCAACTGTGAGCAAGACCTTTGATGGAATAATTTCCATGGAGATGTGACCCACCTAACTGTGGGTAATACCTTTGATTAGATCATTTCCATGGAAATGTAGCCCCCACCCATTAAACATGAGTCTTGTTTTAATCACTGGGGTACTCTAAAAGAGAGCCACTTGGGCCCAGAGGCTTGCTGATGCTGATGCCTAGACATGCTTGGAGTTGTGGACCCCTGATGTTAGCTACAGACAAGAGAGACATTTTTGGAGATGGTCACTGAAGGCAGACTCTTGCTGACACTTTATTCTGGAGAAGCAAGGAAAGGACAGAACACCCCAAGAGCAACATTTTGAAGAATTCACAGGAGCTGAGAGAGGAGCTGGAACACAACCTCAGATCAGCAAATGCCAGCCACGTGCCTTCCCAGCTAACAGAGGTTTTCTATATGCTATTGACCTTCCTCCCATGAAGTATACTTGTGTTGATGCCTTAATTTGGACATTTTCATGACCTTCAGACTGTAAGTTTGTAATGAAATAAACCCCCTTTATAAAAGCCAATCCATTTCTGATATTTTGCATAATTGCAGCCTTAGCAACCTGGAACACCTAGTGATGTTGAGAATCTATTAATGTGCTTTTTAGCCATGAAGCAATGTCTATTCAAGTCTTTGGGTGTAATGTTGAGGGAAAAATGGCCTAATACTAGATCCTGAAGATGCTTCCCTACATTTTCTTCCAGAAATTTTATAGTCTTGGTTCTTATATTTAGGTCTTTGATCCATTTTATGTTACTTCTGTATATGGTGTGAAGAAGGGGTATGCATTCATTCTTTTGCATATGGATAACTAGTTCTCCCAGCACCATTTCCCAATTGAGTGGACTTGGCAAAACTCAATTGCCAATAAATGTGAGGGTCTATTTCTGGATTCTCAATTTGAATCAGCATGTCTACAGATCTATCCTTAAGTCAGTATCATGCTCTTTTCTCTACTATAGACTTGTAATATGCCTAAAAGCCAGGAAGTGTACCTCCTCCAAATATGTTCTTCTTTTGCAAGATGCTTTTGGGAATTTGGGTTTCCTTACTCTTCCAAAGAAATGTTGTGAGTGGCATTTCCATTTCTGCAGAGTAGGCTGTTGGAAATTTGATTCGGATTTTGTTTACTCCAAATCAATTTGGGTAGAATTATCATAATGATAATTACTCTTCTACTCCATGAACATAGAATGTCCTTCCATTTATTTAGGTCTTTGATTTCTTTCAGCAATGTTTTATAGTTTCCTGTGTACAAGTCCTTAAATCCTTGGCTAAATTTATACCAAGATGTTTGATTCTTTTAGTTGCTATTGCAAGTGGAATTCTTTTCTTGATTTTCTCCTCAGACTGCTCATACACTTGATTTTTGCACATTGGGCTTGTGCTCTACCATTTGCCTAATTCATTTATTATCTCTAGTAGCTTTGTTGTCAACTTTTTGGGACTTTCTATCTATAGGATCATATCTTTTACAAATAGTGAAAGTTTTATATTTTCATTTTCAATTTGGATGAATTTTATTTCTTTTTCTTGCCTACCTGCTGTGTCTAGAACTTCCACTACACTGTTGAATAACAGGGATGACACTTGGCATACTTGTCTTGTTCCAGATCTTAGAGGGAAAGCTTTCACTCTTTTACCATTGAGTATGATATTAGGTATGGGTTTTTCATATATATCCTTTATTCATGTTGAGGAAGTGTGCCAGTTTGAATATATTGTGTCCCCCAAATGCCATTATCTTTGGTATAATCTTGTGTGGGCAGACATTATCAGTGTTGATTAGATTGTAATTCTTTGAATGTTTCTTTGGAATATACCTCATCAAGCTGTGGGTGATGACTCTGATGGATAATTTCCATGGAGGTGTTGCTCTGCCCATTCAGGGTGGTTCTAAGTTGATCAGTGGAGCCATATAAATGAGCTGACATAACAGAAGGGATTCAGTGCAGCTGTGAGTGACATTTTGAAGAGGAGCTGCAGCCAAGAGGGACACTTTGAAGACAGCACAGGAGCTGCAGATGAGAGACAGTTTGAAGACGGCCATTGAAAGCACACACTTTCTCTGGAGAAGCTGAGAGAGGACAAATATCCGAAGTGCAACTAAGAGTGACATTTTTGAGGAACTGCAGCCTAGAGAGGAACATCCTGGGAGAGAGCCATTTTGAAACCAGAACTTTGGAGAAGATGCCAGCCACGTGACTTCCCAGCCATGGACACCATTGGCCATCCTCCATTGAAGATACCTGAGTGCTGATTTGTTACCTTGTACACTTTATGGCCTTAAGACTGTAGCTGTGTAACAAAATAAACCCCATTTTATAAAGCCAATCCATCTCTAGTGTTTTGCATTCTGGCAGCATTAGCAAACTAGAACAGGAAGGTTCCTTTCATCCCTACTTTTCTAAGGTTTTTTTTTTTTTTTTAATCAGGAAATAATGCTGTGTTTTGTCAAATGCCTGCTCTACATCAGTGGAGATGATCCTGTGTTTTTTCCCTTTGTTTTGTTAAAGTTGGGAATTATATTAATTGCTTTTCTTATTTCGATCTACTCATGCATACCTGGAATAAAACCCACTTGTTCATGGTGTAATTCTTTAAATGTGCTGTTAGATTTTCTTTCCTTGTACTCTGTTGAAGAACTTTGCATCTATATCCATAAGAGAAAATGGTATGTATCTTTTGTTTCTTGCAGTATCTTCATCTGGCTTTGGCATCAAGTTGATGTTTACTTTCTAGAAT
Organism: Choloepus didactylus; assembly: GCF_015220235.1. Taxonomy (NCBI): domain Eukaryota; kingdom Metazoa; phylum Chordata; class Mammalia; order Pilosa; family Megalonychidae; genus Choloepus; species Choloepus didactylus. The sequence continues at coordinate 156,004,777 of NC_051312.1, read as the reverse complement.
GAGTTAAGTAGTGATTACTCGTCAATTTTTGGAAGAGCTTAAAAAGAATTGGTATCTCTTTTTTTGGGAATTATTGGTAGAATTTACCTGGGAAGACATCTGGTCATGGACTTTTCTTTGTTGGAAGACTTTTAATGACTGATTCAATCTCTTGTGTCTGGTGAGATATTCTATTTCTTGTAGAGTCAGTGTATATTGTTCACAGATTTCTAGGAATTTGTCCATTTCATCTAGTTTGTCTAATTTTTTGGCATGCAGTAACAGTTGTTCTTACTTTCCTCTTATGGTCCTTTTTGTTTATGTGGGGTCAGTAGTAATATCCTCCCTCTCATTTCTGATTTAATTTGTGCCCCCCCTTTTTTTTCTTTGTCAATCTAGCTAAGGGTTTGTTACTGTTATTGATCTCAAAAATTCTCATTTTCATTTATACCTCCTTTAATCTTTGTGATTTCTTTCCTTCTCCTTGCTTTGAGTTTAGTTTTCTGTTTTATTGCTGGTTCCTTCAGGTGTGCAGTTAGGGCTTTGATTTTAGTTCTTGCTTCTTTTTCACTGTGAGCATTTAAGGCTATAAATTTTCCTGTCGGCACTGCTTTCACCATATCCCATAAGTTTTGATATGTTATAGTTTTTGCTAAGGCTGATGAAATGCTATATATTTGAAATGGACTGGCTTTTAACAATGGGGATTGATTAGCTTAAAAATCTATAATTCTGAGGCTGTGGAAATGTCCAAATTAAGGTGTCAACAAGATGATACCTTCTATAAAGACTGATTCCTAGCAAGCTTGGGTGCTCTGTCCAATAGCAAGGCACATGGTGATATCTTCTGGTCCTTCTCTCCTGGGTTTCATTGCTTACAGCTTCTGTCTTCAGTGCTTTTTTCTTTCAGATTCTGTGGGTCCTCTCTTGGCTTCTCTGGGACTTTTCTCTAAACTTATCTTAATTTCATCTCCTCGCTTCTGTATGTGTTTTATCCTCTTATAAAGGACTCCAGTAAAAGGATTAAGACCCACCTTAAATGAGGTGGGTCACATCTAAATTGAAATAATGCAAACAAATGGACCCAACTACAATAGGTCTGCACCCACAGGAATGGATTAAATTTAAGAACATGATTTTCTGGGGTACACAAGAGCTTCAAACTACCACAGTCATGTTCTCATTTTTGTTAGTCTCAAGATATTTACTGATTTCAATTTCAATTTCTTCTTTCAAACAAGGATTGTTTTAAAAGTGTGTTAACTTTTTTATATTTGTGGGTTTTCCAGTTTTCTTCCTGTTACTGATTTCCATTATGGTCAGAGAAGATACTTTGTATAATTTCAGTCTTTTAAAATTTGCTGATACTTGCTTGTGGTTAATATGTGGGCTGTCCTGGATAATGATTCATGTTCACTTTAGAAGAATATATATCCTGTTGTTTCAGGTGCAATATTTTGTATATGACTACTACGTCTAGTTAATTTATCATATTATTCAAGCTCTTTCCCCTCATTGATCTCCTGACTGGATATTCTATTGATGTGAGTTGTATACTGAAGTCTCCAAATATTTTTGTAAAGATATGTGTTTCTTTTTTTTTAAATTTTTATTGAGATTCTTCACATACCATACAATTATCCAAAGATCCAAACTGTACAATCAGTTGCTCATGGTATCCTCATACAGCTGTGCAGACATCACCATGCTTAATTTTTGTTCAATTTTAGAAACTTTTCATTACTCCAGACAAGAAATAAAGCCAAAGATGAAAAAAGAAAAAAAAAGAAAAAAGAAAAGGGAACTCAAATCCTCCCATAACCCTAACCAACCCCCTCAATTGTTGACTTGTAGTATTGGTATAGTACATTTGTTATTGTTTATGAAAGAACGTTGAAATACTACTAATTGTAGTATATAGTTTGCAATAGTTATATATTTTTTCCTTATATACCCCTCTATTATTAGCTTCTAATTGTATTGTCATACATTTGTTCTGGTTCATGGAAGAGATTTCTAACATTTGTACAGTTAATCATGGACATTGCCAACCATAGGATTCAGTTCTGTACATTCCCTTCTTTTGACCTCCAACTTTGAGCTTCCCCTTTCCACCTCACTCATGCACCATTCAGCACTGTTAGTTATTCTCACATCTTGCTACCAACACATCTGTTCATTTCCAAACATTTAAGTTCATCCTAGTTGAACATTCTGCTCATACTAAGCCACTGCTCCCCATTCTTTAGCCTCATCCTATATCTTGGTACCTTATATTTCATGTCTATGAGTTTACATATTATAATCAGTTCCTATCAGTGAGACCCTGCAATATTTGTCCTTACATATCTGGCTTATTTCACTCAGTGTATTGCTCTCGAGGTTTTGTCATCAACCCATATTTTTTTAAGTTGGTTTTGTTCACATGCCACACATTGCATCCTAAGTAAGCAATTGATGGTTCTCTGTATTGTCACATATTTATGTGTTCACCACCTTCACCACTATCTATATAAGGGCATCTACATTTCTTCCACAAGGCAGGAGGGAGAGTCAAAGAAGGTAGAGATGCAAAAGAAAAAGAAAAAAAAAGAGAAAAAAATGAGAGCTAGGAAGCAGCAAAAGGAAAAATAACCTTAAATCAAAGTATAGTAAAGTGTCAGACAACATCACTAATGTCAAGCGCCTAACATGCCTCCCCTACCCCCCCTCTTATCTGCATTTACCTTGGTATATCACCTTTGTTACATTAAAGGAAGCATAATACAATGATTCTGTTAGCTACAGTCTCTAGTTTATGTTGATTTCATCCCTCCCCCAATGCGTCCCAATTTTTAAAACCTTGCAAGGTTGACATTTGCTTGTTCTCCCTCATAAAAGAACATATTCGTACATTTTATCACAATTGTTGAACACTCTAGATTTCACCGAGTTATACAGTCCCAGTCTTTTATCTTTCCTCCTTTCTTCTGGTGTCTCACATGCTCCCAACCTTCCTTTCTCAACCGTATTCATAGTTATCTTTGTTCAGTGTACTTACATTGCTGTGCTACCATCTCCCAAAATTGTGTTCCAAACCATGCACTCCTGTCTTCTCCTATCACTCTGTAGTGCTCCCTTTAGTATTTCCTGTAGGGTGGGTGTCTTGTTCACAAAGTCTCTCATTGTGTGTTTGTCAGAAATTATTTTGAGCTCTCCCTCATATTTGAAGGACTGCTTTGCTGGATATAGGATTCTTGGTTGGAAGTTTTTCTCTTTCAGTATCTTAGATATATCACACCACTTCCTTCTTGCCTCCATGGTTTCTGCTGTGAGACCTGCACATAGTCTTATTAAGCTTCCTTTGTATGTGATGGATTGCTTTTCTCTTGCTGCTTTCAGGATTGTCTCTTTGTCTTTGATGTTTGATAATCTGATTATTAAGTGTCTTGGTGTAGGCCTACTCAGATCTATTCTTTTTGGAGTATGCTGCACTTCTTGGATCTGTAACTTTATGTCTTTCATAAGAGATAGGAAATTTTCATTGATTATTTCCTCTATTAGTGCTTCTGCCCCTTTTGCCTTCTCTTCTCCTTCTGGGATACCAGTGATACATACATTCTTGCACTTTGTTTCATCCTTAAGTTCCTAGAGCCATTGCTCATATTTTTTTCATTATTTTGTCCATCTGCTCCTTTGTGTGTGGGCTTTCAAGTGTTTTTTTCTCTAGTTCCAAGTGTTTTCTTCACCCTCTTGAGATCTGCTGTTGTATGTTTCCATTGTGTCTTTCATCTCTTGTGTTGTGCCTTTCATTTCCATAGATTCTGCTAGTTGGTTTTTAGAACTTTTGATTTCTGCCTTATAAATCCCAGTGTTTTCTTTATAGCCTTTATCTCTTTTGCCAAATCTTCTCTAAACTTTTTGAATTGATTTAGCATTAGTTGTTTAAATTCCTATATCTCAGTTGAAGTGTACGTTTGTTCCTTTGACTGGGCTGTAACTTCATTTTTGTTAATGTAGGTTTTAGTTTTCTGTTGTCTAGGCATCTGACCTCCTAGGACACCCCAATCAGGTTTTCCCAGATGAGAACAGGCTCAGGTCACAGAATGAGGAAATATTCAGTATCCAGTTTCCCTGATGGCTTTTCTTGGAGGAGTGACACACCCTGTGCTTTTCTGCCCAGCAGGTGCACCTGTCAGCCTGTCAATGGCTGGTATAAGAGGGTGTGGCCTGTGGCTCTCCTCCCCCAGGCTTTGGGATCTGGGTCCAGGAAGGCAGGTAGTAGAGCTGGGCCCCTCCCTTTCCTCTTGGGAAGCTATGCCCCCTCCAGAGAGGTCATCTGAATATCAATAAGTTCTTTGAGTCTCTGACTCTGCAGGTCAAAGTGCTGAGATTTTAAAATGGCTGAGGCTTTCTTTACTGCAAAGCACCACAGGCTGAAAATGGCTGAGGCTTTCTCCAAAGAAAGAGAAAGGGGCAGAAAGCTCCTAGATTCACCTGTCAGCCAGAGATAGCACCCAATCCTCTGGGCTCCCTGTCCTGAGACAGATATGACCCCTGACTCTCCCAAGGTCAGTTGTCACCAAAATCCTGTGTCTGCTTGTTGGGGATTCACTGTCTGTATTGAGCAGTTAACATTAAAACCCTGGTTGGAGCTAGGCTGAGGTACACTAGCTTGTTTGGAGAGTGCTGCTCTCTAGCACCATGAGGCTTCCATGAGGGAGGGGGTCTCAGCTCTTGGCTCTTGGCGTGGGTCTGCAGTTTTTACTTACAGATTTTATGCTGTGATCTCAGGCATTCCTCCCTATTCAGGTTGGTGGATGATGAGCGGGCAGTCACATTTGTCTCCCTGCAGTTATTCCAGGTTATTTACTAGTTTTTTGGTCATTTATGATTTGTTACAGGGGAGACTAACAGTGTTCCACTCCTCTCTATGCTGCCATCATAGATCTACACCAAGATATGTGTTTCTGCCTTCAGTTTTGCCAGTGTGTGCCTCATGTATTTTGGGGCACTGTGGTTAGGTGCATAAATGCCTCCTTGCCTCCCTGATTTCTGGTATGTATATGTTGAACCTCTTGGACATCTATACTTATGTCTTTCATTAGAATTGGTAAATTTTCAGCCATTATTTTCCCAAATATTCTCTCTGTCCATTTTCCCTTTTCTTCTCCTTCTGGGCCACCCATAACACATATGTTTGTACACATCATGCTGCCACTCAAATCTCTGAGACACTACTCAGTTTTTTCTATTGTTTTCTCTGTCTTTTCTTCTGATCATATGATTTCAATTTTCCTGTCTTCTAGTTCTCTGATTCTTTCTTCTGCCTGTTCACATCTGCTATCATTTGCCACTACTGTATTTTTAATCCCTATTTTTGCGCCTTTCCTCCCCCTAATTTGTTTCTTTTTGTACCTTTAAATTCTTCTTTATGTTCACACACTGTCTTCTTAATAGCTTTTAGTTCTGTATCTATATTGTCCTTCATCTCCTTTAATTGATTTAGAATATTTGTTTTTAAGTTCTTGGATTAGTTTTTCCAAAGTCTGTGTCACCTCTGAAGTTTCAATTCTCTTGATGGAGCCAAATATTCCTATTTCTTAGTATGGCTTGTAATTTTTAGCTGATCTCTGGGAATCTTATTATTTTGACATGTTAACTCTGAAGGTCAGTTTTTCCCTCTTGCCTAAGGTTTTATTGCTAATTGGCTTTGTGTTGTCTCTTCTTTGATGATTTGTCCAACTTATCATGGACCTTTAGAATAGTTTGAGTTTAGCAGATTAGATTTTCTCAGATCTTCTTCATCTAATTTTTGTCCTGTATATGCATTATAATTAAGAGTGAAATTTTTGTTCAATTGTTTCCCCTCCAGAAGAAACCGTCTTTTTCTCTGTTCCTTATCCAGGAATTTTGATCTGTTCTGTTTGGTTTTGTACAGAATTTTTCCCCCAACTCCTGTGATGTTAAAATTCTCTCCCTTACTCCATGCCCCATTTTCCTTGCACTTTTCATTTCTGGGACCCATCCTTTCTTACCACAGTTCAGTCCCCCAACCCTCCCTTTCATTTCCTTTCCTGTGAAGATTTTCTGCCTCTGACTTCTTCCTAAGGTTATCTGCCCCAAGGAGCCAGATAGGGTCAGTCCGGAAGGTGGCTCAATCTAGAAAAGTCCATTCTGTGTCTAAGTGGTCCAGCCCAAAGTAACTGGATTGAGTGCACACACCTCTTGTCAACAGTTCTGCCATGGTCTGTTTCCATCTTCCATTTCTTTCCCACCTGGAGTCCCTTTTGTTTGCAACATACAGCAGGACTCAGTGGTTCGTGTTCCACCATGGTTTTCTGCTGACTTGCATCCTTGTGCCTGGATATGTGTGGGTTTCTAAATTGCTGCTGTGAATAGCTCTTTGTTTTGTATCCATGGTCACAGGGACCCAGGCCATGCTGACTATGTGCTACTCCCAAGCTGCATGGGTCAAAGTGAGGGGGAGGAGTCTGGACTGGCAGGTCTGGGAAAGAAATTTCCTACCTGATCTTGCAGGCTCTTTTTTCTTTTTTTGACTCAGCATTTGTGGAGTCCTTCTCCAGTCTCCATCGTCCTCCCAAATTCTAAGTAAGTGGGATTTGTGCTTCTATAGACTATTTCTCAGAGGCATTTTTTCCAGGGGATGTCTTCTGTTGCCATGTTGAGGATGTCATTCCAAGCAGTGATTTTTTTAATAGTAAATAAAAAAAGTAAAGTATGTTCCTAGGAATTTGCCCACAACATCTAAGTTATCCAGTCTGTTGTTTGACCTCTTAGAGGATTCTCTTATAATTCTTTTTATTTCTAAAAAGTTGATAGCAATGTCACCAGTTTCATTACTGATTTTAGCAAGTCAAGTCCTTAGTACTTTACTCTTAGTCTAGATTTGTTTTCCAATTTTTAATCTTTTCAAAGAAGTGACATTGCATTTTATTGATTCTATTGTTTTTCTATTTCTTACTTCATTCTCCTTTCTGATGTTAATGATTTATTTCCTACTGGTAGCTTTGGGCTTAGATTTTTTTTCTGTATTGTTTTATAATATAAAATTAAGTTATGGATTTGAAATGGTTCTCCATTTTTTTAAATCTGATACTCAGTTTTCATTTTACAAGTGTGATTCTTTTTTTACTTCATTTATCAAAAAATAAAAAAATTCAAACAAAACAAAACAGAGGAATAAGAAAAACAAATAACCTGAAATAACTACATTGCTTCTGACATGTTCCTAAACATACCCAAGAAAATTTACTAACCATAATCATTCCTGAGCATTCCCATAACTTTGAGTTTACCCTCAATAGCTTATCTGTTCTTATTAGATTATTGTTACCCCTTCAGTAGTTGCTGTCTATCTCTAGGTCCCCTACAGGAATAAGGGTTCTAATTTCTTCACATCCTCTCTAGCATTTGTAGTTTCCTGTTTGTTTAATGGCAGCCCTTCTAATTGGTGTGAGAGATCTCATTGTTCTTAATTTGCATTTCCCTACTAACTAGTGAAGATGAATATTTTTTCATGTGTTTTTTAGCTACTTGTATTTCCTATTCAGAGAAATGTCTTTTCAGATCTTTTGCCTATTTTACAATTGGGCTGTTTGTACTATTGTTGCTGAGTTGTAGGATTTCTTTATATATGCAAAATATAAGTCTTTTGCCAGATACATGGTTTCCCAAATATTTTTTTTCCTTTGAGTTGGCTGCCTCTTCACATTTTTGACAAATTCCTTTGAGGTTCAGAAGCTTTTAATTTTGAGGAGTTCCCATTTATCTATTATTTAAAAAATTACCTGGAAACTAATTTTTTTTTAAACGCAATAGCTCTTTTTTCACTTTATCAAAAAATTAAAAAAACCCAAAGGAATAAGAAAAACAAATAACCTAAAATAACTACATTGCTTCCAACATATTCTTACCATATCCCAAGAAAATTTACAAACCATAATCATTCCTGAGCATTCCCATAACATTTTGATTACCCTCAATATCTTATCTGTTCTTTTGTTATCGTTCCCCCTTCATTAGTTGCTGCCTATCTCTAGATCCCCTACATTCTACAATACAAAATATTTATTTTATATTTTTCACAGAGCTCACATTAGTGGTAACATACAATATCACTCTTTTTGTGTCTGGCTTATTTTACTCAGCATTATATCTTGAAGCTTCATCCATGTTGTCATATGTTTTATGACCTCATTCTTTCTTACTGTCATTAAGTATTCCATTATGTGTATGTTCTACATTTTGTTTATCCTCTCATCTGTTGAAGGGCATTTGGCTTGTTTCCATTACTTGGCAATTGTGAATAATCCTGCTGTGAACATCAGTGTGCAAATTATTGTTGTGTCACTGCTTTCAGATCTTCTAGGTGTATACAAAGCAGTGAAATTGCTGCATCATGGTGTAACTCAATATCTAGTTTTCTAAGGAACTGCCAGACTGTCTTCCAGACTACCATTATACAGTCCCACCACCAATGCATAAGAGTTCCAATTTCTCCACATCCTCTCCAGCATTTGTAGTTTCCTGTTTGTTTAATGGCAGCCATTCCAATTGGTGTGAGATGATATCTCACTGTGGTCTTAATTTCATCTTCCTAATAGCTAGCAAAGATGAACATTTTTTCATGTGTTTTTTTTTAGCCCTTTGTGTTTCATTTTCTGTGAAATGTCTTTATATCTTTTGCCCATTTTGTAATTGGGCTGACTGTACTATTGTTCCATTGAGTTGTAGGATTTCTTTATATATGCAAGATATCAGTCTTTTCTCAGATACGTACGTGGTTTCCAAACATTTTATTTTCCCATTGAGTTGGCTGTCTCTTCACTTTTTTGAAAAATTCCTTTGAGGTAGAGAAGCTTTTAATTTTGAGGAGTTCCCATTTATCTGTCTTTTGTTTTGTTGCTTGTGCTTTGGGTGTAAGGTCTAAGAAGTGACCTCCTAATACAAGGTTTAAAGATTATTCCCTACGTTATCTTCTAGGAGTTTTATGGTGCTATCTCTTATATTGAGGTCTCTTATCCACTTTGAGTTAATTTTTGTGTAGGGCATGAGGTAGGAGTCCTCTTTCATTTCCTTGAATATGGATATCCAGTTCTCCCAGACCCATTTGTTGAAGACACTGTTATGTCCCAGTTCAGTGGTTTCAGGGGCCTTATCAAAGATCAGTTGACCATAGATCTAGGGTCTGTATCTGAATTCTCATTTTGGTTCCATTGATCAAGATGTCTATCTTTGTGCCATTGCCATACTGCTTTGACTACTGTAGCTTTATAATAAGCTTCAAAGTCAGTCGTTTTCTTTCCTTTTTTTTTTTTTGAATGTTTGTAGCAATTTGAGGCATCTTCCACTTCCAAATAAATTTGATTATTAGCTTTTCCATGTCTGAAAAGTAGGTTGTTGGAATTTTGATTGGAATTTCATTGAATGTCTAGATGAGTTTGGGTCAAATTGACATCTTAATGACATTTACCCTTCCTATACATGAACACAGAATATTTTTCCGTCTTTTTAAGGTCCCCTTCTATTTCTTTTAGCAAAGTTATGTAATTTTCTATCTATAGGTCTTTTACATCTTTGGTTAAGTTTATTCCTTGGCACTTGATTTTTGAATTGCTATTGAGAATGGAATCTTTTTCTTGGGGGTCTCCAGTTAGGTAATATCTAGTTTAAAGGAACATTACTGACTTATGTGCATTAATCTTGTATCCTGCTACTTTGCTAAATTTTTTATTAGCTCAAGTATCTGTGTCATCAATTTCTCAGGGTTTTCCAAATGTAAGATCATATCATCTGCAAATAATGATAGTTTTATTTCTTCCTTTCCTATTTGGATGCCTTTTATTTCTTTATTTTGCCAGATTGCTCTGGCTAACACTTCTAGGACAATGTTGAATAACATTGGTGAGAGTGGGCATCCTTGCATCATTTTTGATCTTAGAGGGAAGGCTTTCAGTCTCCTCCCATTGAGTACTATGCTGACTGTGGGTTTTTCATATGTAACCTATAGCATATTGAGGAAGTCTCCTTTGCCACCTTTCGGAGTGTTTTTATCAAAAAAGGATGCTGGACTTTGTTTTCAAAATCTATTGAGCATCTATTGAGATGACCATTTGTTTTTTCCCTTTTGATTTGTTAATGTGTTTTATTACATTGATTGATTTTCTTACGTTGAAGCATCCCTGCATACCTGAAATAAACCCCACTTGGTCATGATGTATGATTTTTTTAAATGTGTGTTTGGATTCAATTTGCAAGTATTTTGTTGAAAAAATTTGTGTCTATCTTCATGAAGGAGATTGGCCTATAGTTTCAATTTCTTGTAGCATCTTTACCTGATTTGGGTATTAGAGAGATGTTAGCTTCCTAACATGAGTTATGTAGTGTTCCATTTTCTTCAATTTTTTGAAAGATTTTAAGTAAGACTGGTGTCAGTTCTTTTTGGAAAGTTTGGTAGAATTGCCCTGTGAAGCCATCTGGCCCTGGGCATTTATTTGTAGGAAGTTTTTGATGACTGATTGGATCTCTTTGATTGTGATTAGTTTGTTGAGGTCTTCTATTTCTTCTCGGGACTGTCTAGGTTATTCATGTGTTTCCAAGAAATTGTCCATTTCCTGTATATTATCTTGTTTGTTGACATACAGTTGTTCATAGTATCCTCTTATGATTTTTTAAATTTCTTTGGTATCCACAGAAATGTCTCCTCTCTCATTTATTATTTTGCTTATTAGGGTCTTCTCTCTTTATTTTGTCAGTCTAGCTAAGGGCTTTTTAATCTTGTTGATCTTCTCAAAGAACCAACTTTTGGTTTTATTTATTCTCTCTATTATTTTTTGTTCTCTATGTCATTTATTTCTGCTTTACCCTTGCTATTTATTTTCTTCTGCTTGGTTTAGGATTAATTTGCTGTTCATTTCCTAGGTTTCTCAATTGCTCCGTTAGTTCTTTGGTTTTAGCTCTTTCTTCCTTTTTAATGTATGCATTTAGAACCATAAATTTCCCCTTCAGTACTTCCTTCACTGCCTCCCATAAGTTTTGATATTTGCATTTGTCTCTAGGTATTTAGCAGGTTCTCTTGCTGTTTCTTCTTTAACCCACTGATTGTTTAGGAGTGTGTTGTTTAACCTCCAGTTATTTGTGAATGTTCTACATCTTTGATGGTTGATTTCCAGCTGTATTCCATTGTGATCAGAGAATGTGCTTTGAATCATTTCTATGTTTTAAAATGTATTGAGGCTTGTTTTATGGCCCAGCATATGATCCATCTTGGAGAACATTCCATGGACACCAGAGAAGAATGTATATCCTGCTGATTTGGGATGTAATGCTCTATATATGTCTGTTAAGTCAAATTCATTTATCAAATTGTTTAGGTTTTCAATCTCCTTATTAATCCTGTCTGGTTGATCTATTTATAGGAGAGAGTGAAGTATTAGTTTCCCACAATTATTGTGGAAACGTCTATTGCTTCTTTCAGTTTTGCCAATGTTTGTCTTATATACTTTGGGGAACCTTGATTGGGTGACAGACATTTATGATTATTTCTTCTTTATGAATTGTCCCTTTTATTAGTATATAGTGTCCTTCTTTGTCTCTTTTGACATCCTTGCATTTGAAGTCTATTTTATCTGAGATTAATATTGCTACTCTTGCTTTCTTTTGGCTGTGGCTTACCTGGAATATTTTCTCCATCCTTTCACTTTCAATTTCTTTGTGTCTCTGGGTCTAAGATGAGTCTCTTCTCAGCAACATATTAATGGTTCATATTTTTTAATCCATTCTGCCAATTTCTATATATATTTTAACTGGGGAATTTAATTCATTCACACTCAATGTTATTACTGTGTAAGTAGTTCTTGAGTCAGCCATCATAGCCTTTGGTTTTTGTCAGATATATTTTCCCCTCTCTCTTTGTTTCCTTTAACCTACCCTTAGTAAAACCCCTTGGTTCTGTGCCCTTCTTTAGACCTCTCTCTCTTTTCTTTTTTTCTCAGCAGTTGGACTCCCTTTAGTATTTCTTGTAGAGCAAGTCTCTTGTTAGCAAATTCTTTCAGCATTTTTTGTCTGTAAAGATTTTAAGCCCTCCCTCATATTTGAAGGGGAGGTTTACAGGATAAAGAATTCTTGGTTGGCAGTGTTTCCCTTTCCAACTTTTAAATATGTCATAACACTGCCTTTTCACCTCCATGGTGGCTGCTGAGTAGTCACTACTTACTCTTATGTTGTTTCCCTTATATGTGGTGAGTTGTGACTCTTTCCATTCAGAACTTTCTCCTTCAGCATTTGACAATCTGATTAGAATATGTCTTGAAATGTGTTTATTTGGATTTATTCTATTTGGAGTTTGTTGAGCATCTATGATTTGCATATTTCTGTCATTTAAAAGAGTTGGGAAGTTCTCCCCAACAATGTCTTTGAATGCCCTTCTTAGTCCTTTACCCTTCTTTTCCCATTCTGGAACACCAATCTTTCTATTTCTGTGCTTCATGTTGTCCATCATATTCCTGAGATCCATTTCAAATTTTTGTGTGTTTTTTGTCATTCATTCTTCTGTGTTCTCAACTTTCCAACCTGCTTTCTTGGAGTTTGCTTATTTGTTCCTTTGCTTTCTCTAATCTGGTGCTTTGTGCATCAAAAACTTTTTAATTTGATCAACAGTTTCTTTTATTTCCATAAGATCCTCTATTTTTTAATTTACCCTTGCAAATTCCTCTTTTTGCTGTTCTAGGGTTTTCTTGATGTCCTTTGTTTCCTGAGCCATGGTATTGGTGTTTGTAATTACCTCTTTGATTAAATTCTCCAAGTTCTGTGTCTCCTCTGGCTTTTTCATTTGGGCATTTGGGTTATCCATATCTTCTGATTTCTTCATATGCTTTACAATTTTCTGTTGTTTTTGGCCTCTTGGCATTTACTTATCTTGATAGGGTTCTTTTAGAGTATACAGACTTATTTAAACAATTATCTATAATTTGACAGAGCTACAGCTTGATGCAGTACACTTTCCCTGACTTACCAGCAGATGGCACTCCTGAGCCACCTCTAACCCTCAATCCAGTTCTCCCCAACTTCATTTATGCAGCAAATGGGGGTCCAATCCATGTGGATGACCAATCAGTGCACCAATTTTCCATGTGCAGTAGGGACCACCAGCCCTGTGGGTGGTGGACATGCCCTGTGCAGTTTGGCAGGGAAGAGGGCTTTAAGACCCAGTATTCCCAGTCATTCCTGAGGCTGCAGCTGGAATACCCTGGGGCTGTAGTACACATCCAACCCTTCAGTTCAGACTCCCCACATTCCCTCTCTTCCATTGGCCCACAAGTCCCTGTGCTTGGTATAGGGCTTCTGGAACTTCCATATGCACCCTGCCTCTAGGCTGTACACCCCCTGGGCTTCTGCAGAGGAGTGTTCACCACCAGAAGCCCGCTGAATCCCAAATTCACTTAAGAAATACTTTCACTATGGTGCTGTGAAGGGGTGTCTCCCAGCTCACTGCAAAGATGGCTGCATGGGGCATGGAAACTACCCATTTCCATGATCATCTGCCTGCTGCAGTGGCTCATCCCTTTCCTTATGGGTTCAGCTGCAGGTGTGCAATGGGCTTTCACCCATGCCAGATACCAATGCAAGTGCTGGGGGCATGCAAGTCACTCCCCACCACAATCAACTGAAGCTAGCTCCTGCTGCTGGCTCCCTGGTCACTTCCCAGGTCCCACTCTGACCTGCCTTCACAGTCTCTCCCAGTTTTTCCCTACTAGTGCAAGTCCAGCTGCCATTTCCCCAATGGCTCTCCAGATCAAACACTTACAAAACTCCAAACGCAGTCTCTGTTTCTCCAAGTACTCAATCACTACAGATATAAAAGTTGCTTTCCAGCTGGTGGAACCCTGGAACTGCTATTCTGGAGTACTTTCTGCCTTTTATCTAGTGTTTTTCAGGGAGGAGAATTTTGCTGTCTCTCCTAATCTGCCATCTTGGATCTCCCCAAATAACTGAATTTAAAGAAGGAATGGAGCTAGATCCCACTAGCTTTCTGCCTAGTGCTTTTCCCAATTTTTCTTCTTTTCTTCACTTGACTCCCCAACTGTTTGGGGACCCAGGGGATTGGGGAGGACATCTTATGGTCCAGGTGACTGAGGGACAAAGAGTCTGAGATAACATGGACAGAAACTGTGATTCCAGCCCTGGGTCCTTGTGCCCATCCCCCACCCTTAAGGGAAACAGCAGCAGGTGGCCTGATCCTTGGCTGGGGGGTGGCTGCAGACTTGGGCAGCTGGGATGACCTGCTGCCACAAATAAAGTGGGGGGACACAACCCTATATTGATTCAGATTTTGGCCAGCAAAGTTTGGGCACAGGAACCTGCAGTTTCAGCCCCACATCCTGGAGGAAGTAATTCAGCCCTGTCCGGTCAGATTCTACCTGGACTCCAGGAGGTAAACACCTTCTGAAGATGATTAAGTCATGAGCAGTGCCAACTTCTGGTTAGGCCAGGAAATGCAGAGGAACTGCAGGGCTTTTCAGAGCCTCTCCAGACCCTATCCTAGGCCCACTGGAACTGGTACCGTGCACAGGGTATCTCTGTCACCACATCTCATCCACGTCCTTGGGTGAATGCTGACCTGTCCATGAGGAAGGGTCTGCTGTGCTTGGGATTTGGGGCTGGAGCCTGGGGATTTGGGGCTTTCAGTCATAGCCTATCAAAGCCCCTTGTCTTCCCTGAGTCTCCACATCCCCTTCTTCTCCTGCACACTCCATGTTGTCTCCCTGATTTGTTTCTCCTTGTCTCTCTGTCTTTCCATCTGTCTCTCTCCCTTTCTATGTGTTTTTCCCACTTTCTTCTTCTCCAACTTTTCCTTTGTCCAACTCTCTTGTTCTCTCTCCCTCCCTCCCTCCCTCTCTCCCTCTCTCTCTCTCTCTCTCTCCCCCCATCTCTCTCTCTGTCTCTATCTCTATCTCTGTCTGTCTGTCTCTCTCCACTTAAATTACTTTTCTCTTTCCCCTCTCCTCTCCACTCTCCATGCTCCCTTCTGCCTCAAGGAGAGGCTCTATCAGACACTTAGAAAAAACTGTTATGGCACACAGCTGCCTTTGACCTGGATTAATCAAAATAGTTTAAACAAATAATATAAAAGAAAGCTCAGATGGAGAAAACAGATGAAATAAAAAGAAGATTGTGCCCTCTGCTGTGAAAATGAGAGCCTGTGGAGAGGCAGATGGATGGCTCCCAACAGAGGAAAGGGGACATCAGAGGAGTCTCTGGCTGCCCTAGCTGCCATGCACAGCTCTTTCATTTCCTGACTTAAATTTTTGTCTCCCTCTCTCATCACTGTCCATTTTGCATCCTATTCCCCTCCAGGTCCCAGATGCTGACACTCAGAGCTCGCCCACCAGGGACTGGGCTGCTGAAGAGACAGTAGGCCCAGAGATTAGGACAGAGCTGTGCATCCTCCCTCCCCAGCACGGGATCCAGCATGTCCCTGTCCTTCTGGCAGCTCCCTGCCAGGCTCTGCATCTGAAGCTGAAGCACACACATATACTCTGTACTTTGTCTACCTGCTCCTTAAGAAGAGGCCAGGCTCAAAGAGAAGCACTGCTTGTGTTTTCACCATGGAAATCAGAGGATGCTTTGTTCTCACACAGGGAACTCATCTTCCCTCCTTGTCTTCCCTACTCCCCTCTTTCTCTCTTGGCCTGAAGTGGGTGCCCCAATGGCTCACGTACTCCCATGGAGCACTGAAGTGCTCCACCCCATGGACACCTGGCAGAGGACGGCTCATAGCCGAGTTCTTCTCTGGGATGGGGATGGGAAGCGCCATCTTACTCCATGCCCACCCTATTCTTGAGGTGCTTCTTCATAGCCTGGCTGTTAGGTGGGGTAGAGGAGACACAGACTCGCTCACACCAACTCGGGCTGACCCAGGTCCAGAGTCTCCATTAAGGCCAGAGTCCAATATCTCCCTTTGCCCACTCCTGCTCCTTCATCCTCACTGTGTCCCTAAGATAAAACCCCAAAGCATTTCATGTTTGCCAGCCTGCTTCAGAATCTGCTTCCCAGGGGATCCCTTCTGTGACCCTCTAGCCCAATACCAGCCACAGGCATAAGTATGATGGTGGGGAGGCCCATGTTCCTCAGTGGAGCCCAGAGAAGTCAGGTGACCAACAAGACCCCCTCCCCCACCAACTGGTGAAGGCATGGCTGCCCTGAATCCCAGTTCTCAGGCAACAGTGTCACTATCTCCCTGTTGCAGCATCACCCAGGGCACTGCCAATGATCTGATGGCTAGGTGGGGAGGGTGTGTGTGTGTGTATGCATATGTGTGTGTGCGTGTGTGCTTAGGCTGCCCAAACTTCCTCCTCAGAGGGAGCCCTAATGTGGCAGCCAGCTCCAAGAGGGCCTCTGTGACACCCCTCTGGTTGTCCATGCTCTGTGACATCCTCTCTCACACTGTATTAGGCTGGGTCAGTGTAACCAAGAGAATATTGGGCAGTGCCAGTGTGTCTCTTAAGGGGCCAGGTCACCAATGGAAGTGCAGCTTCTATCTCTATCTCTATCTCTATCTCTATCTCTATCTCTAATCATCTCTATCTCTATATTATCTCTCTCTCTCTCTCTCATTACTCTGCAGTATTGGGCAACCTTACAGAGAGGCCCATGTATGAGGCACCGAAGCCTCTGAACAACAGACATGGGAGGGAGTCTTCTTGGAAGTGGAGCCTGTAGGTTCAGTCGAGCCTCTGAACAACTGTGGCCCTGAACTACAGCTTGACTGCACCCTCATGAGAGACCCTGAGCCAGGACCCACCCTAGTTAAGCTGCTCCTAGGACACTGACCTCAGAAGCTTTGTGAGATAATAAACATTTGCTGTTTTAAACCACCAATTTGGGAGTAATTTGTCATGCAGCAACAGATAATTAAAATGTTGTTATATATCTTGTGAAGCTTTGAGCTTGTCCTTTCATTCTCTGGAAGCATCTGGAAGACCCCACAGTCTTGGTATCTTTGGAAAATCATGCAGCAGGCAGGCTGTACAGTCTCCCTTAGATAAGAGTAAGAAAAATAAAAGTGGGCACACTGAAGCAGTTCAGTATGTTGTAAACTGACACCTTCAAACTGAAGAGCAATGGGATCAAATCCAGTTGCCAGACGATAGACAGAGGTCATGGTGGATGAGGGAGACATGAACCCACCCAGAAACTTGGTTGAATTGGCTGCATTTTCTCCCAGGCTGTTTTAAACTTTGCATGTGTGTCTGTAGAGAACAGAGCAGGGTTTCATGGAAATGCAGGAGGTGGGAGCCAGCATGTCCTTTCAGCCCAGATCTCAGCTATTTAATCCAGCCCCTCTGAACCAATATGTCACAAACACTTCAAAGAAAAACCTGAAAAGTATAGTTTATTGCCATCTATAAATGAAGTCAACACCATGCTAGGCTATTCTTTTAGACTCAGATCAGGTACTGTGGGTGGAGAGGGGATCTGAAAGAAATCTGTGAATTGTGTAAATCTCACACCGTGTCTGCCCTCTGCCCCTTCCTGTGCTGACACAGAAGAGAACTTGTAAACTCTTGTTGCAGGAAGGGAGTTGGGATGGAGATTGATCAAGTACCCACTACATTGGGCAGAATACAAAGAAGGCTATTCATAGAAGACAATTCAAGAAACCACAAAAAGGCATATTTCATATGAGAACTAAAAATGGAGTGAATGAGAGTGCGTACCTGTGTGCATTTAGCGGGAAGAGAAGAGGGAATGGAACTGGTTCAGCTATGGAATTTGTGGAAATTAAGTCCGTTTCTCCATGACGTTGATCCCAAGACTGTCCTGCTGCCCACTTGGGGTAAGTATTGGTCTCTGCCCTGCATGTGGGTCCAATGCACCTGGTCAAGAGCAAAGACAGCAGCATGTAGAGTTCAGGAGGAGCTGATGCCTGGGCCAGGTCATCAGTCAGTCACCTCCAGGTCCACACTCGACAAGCACTGTGTTCCTCCCTGAGTGAGGGTCTGGGGACCCAGAGCAGACTCTGGCCCAGCTCTGCCCTCAGGGTGTCCACACTTCAGGCAGCAGAGAAGGATGGGAACCATCAGTGGTCATGCAGGGCAGTAAGGGCTGCTGTCCTCCGTGGATTTGAGACAGGGGGTGATTCGCTCCAGGGTGAGAGGAGACCAGGACATGTATGGATGGGGAGGGGGTGGGAGGAGACCACGACATGCATGAGAGGGTAGGAGGAAGCCAGGACATGCACAGAGGGGTGGGAGGAGACCAGGATGTGCATGGAGGGGATGGGGTGTGAGGAGACCAGGGTGTGCATGGGGGTGGGGGTGCATTGGACTTTAGTGCTAGGCCAGAAGTGGAAGGAGGTGACCCCCACAGAGACTCAGGACTAGGCAAGTCCATGCTGTGTTTGGAGGGCAGGAAATTTTCTCTACAGCTAGGGCAGCTGAGCAGCTGACAATGAAGATAAAAATATTTTGGGTCCCGATTGTGAAGAGGCTAAAGCCTTGCTCGGGAATCTCAATTATAGTTCTTGGGGAATGAGTCATCACTAGGGGTGACCAAGTGTGGAAAGTGAGCAGTGCCAATATCCCCCTGAGCAGCCCTGGAGCTTCTGCCAGGCTGTTATGGGCTCAACTCCAAAGGGAAATAGCCACAGCTGAGGATCGGGGGGGGGGGGGCTGGGGGTTCAGGGGTCCCGTGGCTGCTCATGAGCTTGGCAGATTTGCAGACGGGGAAGGAGGCTGGAACTCCAGGAGCAGTGGGCCTCTGGCCAGAGGCCTTTAGCCTGGGCTGCCCAGAGGCAGGGCACTAAGAAAGGCCTCTGCACCCCCATATCTCTGGGGAGATGGTGGGCCAGGGGACAATGTGTTAATGATGGCCAACACCAGGAATTAACCAAACTGAAAAGTTCAAAGTCAATTATCAAGTTTAGAGGGTACATAGACCTCCCTTCTAACAGCAACTACAAGTTCAGGGGGTTCACAAAACCAACTTCAGTTTTGACAATTTGCTAAAATGAATCATTGAACTCACTGAAAGCTGTTATAGTTGGTTACAAATTATCACAGGGAAAGGATACAGGTCAAAATTAGCCAAAGGAAGGGACAGGTAGGGCAGCCTGGGAGGGTCCCAAGGTGAAGCTTCTATTGTCCTTGCATGCATTAGCCTCCTGGAATTGATCTGGGACCATGGGCAAGGAGCACTGTCAACCAGGAAGTTTGAGGCTCATTGCTCAGTTTTTATCAGGTCTCCAATACACAGATATGATTTGTTGATTGCCCACATGGTTGATCACAGCCTCCAGGTTGGCTGATGTAGTATGAACCAAAGTCCCCACCCTTTCTGGTGTGGCTGGCCCTCCACCCGAAAAAATAATGCACTCCTAACAGGTATGGCAAATTATGTGACCCAAGCCAAGGGCAAAGGCCAGACACCTCTTTGGGAAGACCAAGGTCTTTACTACACTGCTTGGAAGGTGAGAGTCTTCTCTGCAAAGCTGAGAAACAGAATTTTAATAGAAATATCCTCCCACAATTGTACTTTATCTCAGAGTCATTAGGATGATATGGCCATTCTTTCCATGTCTGGGAGCTCTCCTCTCTGCACTGAGAAATGTCTTGTCTGTGAGTTGTGTTTACAAAGGGATGGGAGAGGCAGGGCAAGATGGCGGACTGGTGAGCTGTATGTTTTAGTGACTCCTCCAGGAAAGTAGATAGAAAGCCAGGAACTGCGTGGACTGGACACCACAGAGCAATCTGACTTTGGGCATACTTCATACAACACTCATGAAAACGTGGAACTGCTGAGATCAGCGAAATCTGTAAGTTTTTGTGGGCAGGGGATCTGCACCCTTCCCTGCCAGGCTCAGTCCTGTGGGAGGAGGGGCTGTCAGCTCTGGGAAGGAGAAGGGAGAACTGCAATGGCAGCCCTTATTGGAAACTCATTCTACTGATCCAAACTCCAACCATAGATAGACTGAGACCAGACACCAGAGAATCTGAGAGCAGCCAGCCCAGCAGAGAGGAGACAGGCATAGAAAAAAACAGCACAAAAAAAATCCAAAATAAAAGCGGAGGATTTTTGGAGTCCTGGTGAACATAGAAAGGGGAAGGGCAGAGCTCAGGCCCTGAGGCTCATATGCAAATCCCAAAGAAAAGCTGATCCCTCTGTGGACCTTTCCTTAATGGCCCTAATTGCTTTGTCTCTTAGCACTTCAATAACCCATTAGATCTGTGAGGAGGGCCCTTTTTTTTTTTTATCCTTTTTTCTTTTTCTAAAACAATTACTCTAAGAAGCCCAATACAGAAAGCTTCAAAGACTTGCAATTTGGGCAGGTCAAGACAAGAGCAGAACTAAGAGAGCTCTGAGACAAAAGGCAATAATTCAGTGGCTGAGAAAATTCACTAAACACCACAACTTCCCAAGAAAAGGGGGGTGTCCGCTCACAGCCATCATCCTGGTGGACAGGAAACACTCCTGCCCATTGCCAGTCCCATAGCCCAGAGCTTCCCCAGACAACCCAGTGTGATGGAAGTGCTTCAAATAACAGGCACACACCACAAAACTGGGCGTGGACATTAGCCTTCCCTGAAACCTCAGTTGATTGTCCCAGAGTTGGGAAGGTGGAGCAGTGTGAATTAACAAAGCCCCATTCAGCCATCATTTCAGCAGACTGGGAGCCTCCCTACACAGCCCAGCAGCCCAGAACCGCCTTGGGGGGATGGCACTCACCTGTGACATAGCACAGTCATCCCTCAACAGAGGACCAGGGGGTGCACGGCCTGGAAGAGGGACCCACTTGCAAGTCTCAGGAGCCATACGCAAATACCAAGGACTTGTGGGTCAATGGCAGAGACAAACTGTGGCAGGATGGAACTGAAGGATTAGACTATTGCAGCAGCTTTAAAACTCCAGGATCAACAGGGAGATTTGATTCTTAGAGCCACCCCCCCTCCCTGACTGCCCAGAAACACGCCCCACATACAGGGCGGGCAACACCAACTACACACGCAAGCTTGATACACAAATTGGACCCCACAAGACTCACTCCCCCACTCACCACAAAGGCAAAGCAGGGGAGAACTGGCTTGTGTAGAACAGGTGGCTCGTGGACGCCACTGGCTGGTTAGTTAGACAAAGTATACTCCATGAAGCTGTAGATCTGATAAATTAGAGATAAGGACTTCAATTGGTCTACAAATCCTGAAAGAACCTTATCAAGTTCAGCAAATGCCAAGAGGCCAAAAACAACAGAAAATTATAAAGCATATGAAAAAACCAGACGATATGGATAACCCAAGCCCAAGCACCCAAATCAAAAGATCAGAAGAGACACAGCACCTAGAGCAGCTACTCAAAGAACTAAAGATGAACAGTGAGACCATAGTACAGAATACAAAGGATATCAAGAAGACCCTAGAAGAGCATAAAGAAGACATTGCAAGACTAAATAAAAAAATAGACGATATTATGGAAATTAAAGAAACTGTTGACCAAATTAAAAAGATTCTGGACACTCATAGTACAAGACTAGAGGAAGTTGAACAATGAATGAATCAGTGACCTGGAAGATGACAGAATGGAACATGAAAGCATAAAAGAAAGAATGGGGAAAAAATTGAAAAATTCAAAACGGACCTCAGGGATATGATAGATAATACAAAACAATTGAATATAAGACTCATTGGTGTTCCAGAAGGGGAAGAAAAGGGTAAAGGTCTAGGAAGAGTATTCAAAGAAATTGTTGGGGAAAACTTCCCAAATCTTCTAAACAACATAAATACACAAATCATAAATGCTCAGCGAACTTCAAATAGAATAAATCCAAATAAACCCACTCCGAGACATATTCTGATCACACTGTCAAACACAGAAGAGGAGCAAGTTCTGAAAGCAGCAAGAGAAAAGCAATTCATCACATACAAAGGAAACAGCATAAGACTAAGTAGTGACTACTCAGCAGCCACCATGGAGGCGAGAAGGCAGTGGCATGATATATTTAAAATTCTGAGTGAGAAAAATTTCCAACCAAGAATACATTATCCAGCAAAGCTCTCCTTCAAATTTAAGGGAGAGCTTAAATTTTTCACAGACAAACAAATGCTGAGAGAATTTGCTAACAAGAGACCTGCCCTACTGGAGATACTAAAAGGAGCCCTACAGACAGAGAAACGAAGAAAGGACAGAGAGACTTGGAAAAAGGTTCAGTATTAAAGAGATTTGATATGGGTACAATAAAGGATATTAATAGAGAGAGGGGAAAAATATATATGACAAACATAAACCAAAGGATAAGATGGCTGATTCAAGAAATGCCTTCACGGTTATAACGTTGAATGTAAATGGATTAAACTCCCCAATTAAAAGATATAGATTCACAGAATGGATCAAAAAAAAATGAACCATCAATATGTTGCATACAAGAGACTCATCTTAGACACAGGGACACAAAGAAACTCAAAGTGAAAGAATGGAAAAAAATATTTCATGCAAGCTACAGCCAAAAGAAAGCAGGTGTAGCAATATTAATCTCAGATAAAATAGACTTTAAATGCAAGGATGTTTTGAGAGACAAAGAAGGCCACTACATACTAATAAAAGGGGCAATTCAACAAGAAGAAATAACAATCATAAATGTCTATGTACCAATCAAGGTGCCACAAAATACATGAGAGAAACACTGGCAAATCTAAAGGAAGCAATTGATGTTTCCACAATAATTGTGGGAGACTTCAACACATCACTGTCTCCTATAGATAGATCAACCAGACAGAAGACCAATAAGGAAATTGAAAACCTAAACAATCTGATGAATGAATTAGATTTAACAGACATATACAGAACATTACATCCCAAATCACCAGGATACTTATACTTTTCTAGTGCTCACGGAACTTTCTCCAGAATAGATCATATGCTGGGACATAAAACAAGCCTCAATAAATTTAAAAAGATTGAAATTATTCAAAGCACATTCTCTGACCACAATGGAATACAATTAGAAGTCAATAACCATCAGAGACTTAGAAAATTCACAAATACCTGGAGGTTAAACAACACACTCCTAAACAATCAGTGGGTTAAAGAAGAAATAGCAAGAGAAATTGCTAAATATATAGATAAGAATGAAAATGAGAACACAACATACCAAAACCTATGGGATGCAGCAAAAGCAGTGCTGAGGGGGAAATTTATAGCACTAAACGCATATATTAAAAAGGAAGAAAGAGCCAAAATCAAAGAACTAATGGATCAACTGAAGAAGCTAGAAAATGAACAGCAAACCAATCCTAAACAAAGTACAAGAAAAGAAATAACAAGAATTAAAGCAGAAATAAATGACATAGAGAACAAAAAAACAATAGAGAGGATAAATATCACCAAAAGTTGGTTCTTCGAGATCAACAAGATTGACAAGCCCCTAGCTAGAGTGACAAAATCAAAAAGAGAGAACACCCATATAAACAAAATAATGAATGAAAAAGGTGACATAACTGCAGATCCTGAAGAAATTAAAAAAATTATAAGAGGATACTATGAACAACTGTATGGCAACAAACTGGATAATGTAGAAGAAATGGACAATTTCCTGGAAACATATGAACAACCTAGACTGACCAGAGAAGAAATAGAAGACCCCAATCAACCCATCAGAAGCAAAGACATCCAATCAGTCATCAACAATCTTCCCACAAATAGATGCCCAGGGCCAGATGGCTTCACAAGGGAATTCTACCAAACTTTCCAGAAAGAACTGACACCAATCTTACTCAAACTCTTTCAAAACATTGAAGAAAATGGAACACTACCTAACTCATTTTATGAAGCTAACATCAATCTAATACCAAAATCAGTCAAAGATGCTACAAAAAAGGAAAACTACAGGCTGATCTCCCTAATGAATATAGATGCAAAAATCCTCAACAAAATACTTGCAAATCGAATCCAAAGACACATTAAAAAAAATCATACACCATGACCAAGTGGGGTTCATTCCAGGCATGCACGGATGGTTCAACATAAGAAAATCAATGTATTACAACACATTGACAATTCAAAAGGGAAAAATCAAATGATCATCTCAATAGATGCTGAAAAAGCATTTGACAAAATCCAACATCCGTTTTTGATAAAAAACACTTCAAAAGGTAGGAATTGAAGGAAACTTCCTCAATATGATAAAGAGCATATATGAAAAACCCACAGCCAGCATAGTACTCAATGGTGAGAGACTGAAAGCCTTCCCTCTAAGATCAGGAACAAGACAAGGATGCCCGCTGTCACCACTGTTATTCAACATTGTGCTGGAAGTGCTAGCCAGGGCAATCCGGCAAGACAAAGAAATAAAAGGCATCCAAATTGGAAAAGAAGAAGTAAAACTGTCATTGTTTGCAGATGATATGATCTTATATCTGGAAAACCCTGAGAAATCGACGATACAGCTACTAGAGCTGATAAACAAATTTATCAATGTAGCGGAATACAAAATTAATGCACGTAAGTCAGTAATGTTTCTATATGCTAGAAATGAACGAACTGAAAAGACACTCAAGAAAAAGATACCATTTTCCATAGCAACTAAAAAAATCAAGTACCTAGGAATAAACTTAACCAAAGATGTAAAAGACCTATACAAAGAAAACTATACAACTCTACTAAAAGAAATAGAAGGGGACCTTAAAAGATGGAAAAATATTCCATGTTCATGGATAGGAAGGCTAAATGTCATTAAGATGTCAATTCTACTCAAACTCATCTACAGATTCAATGCAATCCCAATCAAAATTCCAACAACCTACTTTGCAGACTTGGAAAAGCTAGTTATCAAATTTATTTGGAAAGGGAAGATGCCTCGAATTGCTAAAGACACTCTAAAAAAGAAAAACGAAGTGGGAGGACTTACACTCCCTGACTTTGAAGCTTATTATAAAGCCACAGTTGTCAAAACAGCATGGTACTGGCACAAAGATAGACATATAGATCAATGGAATCGAATTGAGAATTCAGACATAGACCCTCAGATCTATGGCTGACTGATCTTTGATAAGGCCCCCAAAGTCACTGAACTGAGTCATAATGGTCTTTTCAACAAATGGGGCTGGGAGAGTTGGGTATACATATCCAAAAGAATGAAAGAGGACCCCTACTTCACACCCTACACAAAAATTAACTCAAAATGGACTAAACATCTCAATATAAAAGAAAGTACCATAAAACTCCTAGAAGATAATGTAGGAAAACATCTTCAAGACCTTGTATTAGGCGGCCACTTCCTAGACTTTACACCCAAAGCACAAGCAACAAAAGAAAAAATAGATAAATGGGAACTCCTCAAGCTTAGAAGTTTCTGCACCTCAAAGGAATTTCTCAGAAAGGTAAAGAGGCAGCCAACTCAATGGGAAAAAATTTTTGGAAACCATGTATCTGACAAAAGACTGATATCTTGCATATATAAAGAAATCCTACAACTCAATGACAATAGACAGCCCAATTATAAAATGGGCAAAATATATGAAAAGACAGTTCTCTGAAGAGGAAATACAAATGGCCAAGAAACACATGAAAAAATGTTCAGCTTCACTAGCTATTAGAGAGATGCAAATTAAGACCACAATGAGATACCATCTAACACCTATTAGAGTGGCTGCCATTAAACAAACAGGAAACTACAAATGCTGGAGGGGATGTGAAGAAATTGGAACTCTTATTCATTGTTGGTGGGACTGTATAATGGTTCAGCCACTCTGGAAGTCAGTCTGGCAGTTCCTTAGAAAACTAGATATAGAGTTACCATTCGATCCAGCAATTGCACTTCTCAGTATATACCTGGAAGATTGGAAAGCAGTGACATGAACAGATATCTGCACGCCAATGTTCATAGCAGCATTATTCACAATTGCCAAGAGATGGAAACAACCCAAATGTCTTTCAACAGATGAGTGGATAAAGAAAATGTGGTATATACATACGATGGGATACTACACGGCAGTAAGAAGGAACGATCTCAGGAAACGTATGACAACATGGATGAACTTTGAAGACATAATGCTGAACGAAATAAGCCAGGCACAAAAAGAGAAATATTATATGCTACCACTAATGTGAACTTTGAAAAATGTAAAACAAATGGTTTATAATGTAGAATGTAGGGGAACTAGCAATAGAGAGCAATTAGGGAAGGGGAACAATAATCCAAGAAGAACAGATAAGCTATTTAACGTTCTGGGGATGCCCAGGAATGACTATGGTCTGTTAATTTCTGATGGATATAGTAGGAACAACTTCACAGAAATGTTGCTATATTATGTAACTTTCTTGGGGTAAAGTAGGAACAGGTTGGAAGTAAAGCAGTTATCTTAGGTTAGTTGTGTTTTTCTTACTCCCTTGTTATGGTCTCTTTGAAATGTTCTTTAATTGTATGTTTTTGTTTTTGTTTTTAATTTTTTCTTTCATACAGTTGATTTAAAAAAGAAAAAAAAGTTAAAAAAAAAAACAAAAAAAACAAGGAAAAAAAATATGTAGTGCCCCCTTGAGGAGCTGTGGAGAATGCAGGGGTATTCGCCTACCCCACCTCGATGATTGCTAACATGACCACAGACATAGGGGACTGCTGGTTTGATGGGTTGAGCCTTCTACCATAGGTTTTACCCTTGGGAAGACAGTTGCTGTAAAGGAGAGGCTAGGCCTCCCTATAATTGTGCCTAAAAGCCTCCTCCCGAATGCCTCTTTGCTGCTCAGATGTGGCCCTCTCTCTCTAGCTAAGCCAACTTGAAAGGTGAAATCACTGCCCTCCCCCCTAAGTGGGATCAGACACCCAGGGGAGTGAATCTCCCTGGCAACGTGGAATATGACTCCTGGGGAGGAATGTAGATCTGGCATCGTGGGACGGAGAACATCTTCTTGACCAAAAGGGGGATGTGAAAGGAAATGAAATAAGCTTCAGTGGCAGAGAGATTCCAAAAGGAGCTGAGAGGTCACTCTGGTGGGCACTCTTATGCACAATTTAGACAACCTTTTTTAGGTTCTAAAGAATTGGGGTAGCTGGTGGTGGATACCTGAAACTATCAAACTACAACCCAGAACCCATGAATCTCGAAGACAGTTGTATAAAAATGTAGCTTATGAGGGGTGACAATGGGATGGGAAAGCCATAAGGACCACACTCCCCTTTGTCTAGTTTATGGAAGGATGAGTAGAAACATAGGGGAAGGAAACAAACAAACAAACAGACAAAGGTACCCAGTGTTCTTTTTTACTTCAATTGCTCTTTTTCACTTTAATTATTATTCTTGTTATTTTTGTGTGTGTGCTAATGAAGGTGTCAGGGATTGATTTAGGTGATGAATGTACAACTATGTAATGGTACTGTGAACAATTGAATGTACGATTTGTTTTGTATGACTGTGTGGTATGTGAATATATCTCAATAAAATGAAGGAAAAAAAAAAAAAAAGAAAGGGATGGGCACAAAGCCATTTGCCAAGGTCAGATCTGCACCTGTCTGGTCCTCCTCCCCAGTTGTGGGGATGCCCCTCCAGGCAGGACACTTCTAGGGCAGCAGGCTTGTCTGCCCCTTTCTTCCAGCACCAGTGGGACTGATTCCACACACCTCTTCTGTCAGGGAACTTGTCTTTGAGTAAGACTGAAAATGTGGCCAAGCGCTGCTTGTAAC